>NW_023270377.1:96516691-96676272 GCF_011800145.1 Mirounga leonina | reverse complement strand
TCGATCCAGGGACTCCAGGATCATGACCTGAGCCGAAGGCAGTCGCTCAACCAACTGAGCCATCCAGGCGCCCCATACACTGTAATATTATTTTCAGGTATACACTATAGTAATTCAACAGTTCCATACATCACCCTGCACTCATCATAAGTGCAGTTCTTAATCCCCATCACCTGTTTAACCCATCCCTTAATGCCCTCCCCTCTGGTAACCATCAGTTTGTTCTCTATAGTTAAGAGTCCATTTCTTGTCTTGTGTGTGTCTCTCTCTCTCTTAATTTTTCCCTTTGCTTGCTTATTGTGGTTCTTAAATTCTAAATCATTTTAGAAGAATACAGTATATAACAGGTATAATACATAAAATATATATCAGTCAACTGTTTAGGTTATCAGAAAGGCTTCCAGTCAACAGGAGGCTATTAGTAGATAAGTTTCTGGGAAGTCAGAAGTTATATACGAATTTTCAACTGTGCAGGGTGGTTGGCGCCCCTAACCCTGTGCTGTTCAAGGGTCACATGTAAAAAGAAATGAATTAAATTTAAAAATAGTGATCTTTCACAGTAGTTTCAGAAGCACTGTCTTAGAGGAGAGTAGGTATGTTATAATTATAATCGAGGTATAAATTTCTGTATGTGAGAGTTCAACCTTAGTGTTTAGAGTAAGATAAATGTTCCTCACAGCCGGCAGTATAGTCACTGGCTTTGCTCCTGGGCATCAGGTTTCAAGCAGGATAAAATCTGGGCTTTCCTACTGGGGAAGGGATTCTAGAGGGAGAAAAGTGTGTGGGCAAAGGCACAGAATCAAGGAAGCTTCTGAGCTTACGAAGAACATCAAGAAGTTCAATGTGCCTAAAATACAGTGTAAAGCCGACTAATTGGAAAGAGTATGAGCTTAATTCTGAGAGGCTTGCTACAAAGGGAGGAGTGAAATTTATTCAGCTGGCAAAAGGGTTCCTCTGATTTTTTTGAGAAGTGCATTAACAGTTTTCAGCTGGGCCTCATAAAGTTGGATTTAATAGGAAACTGATGGAGGGATTGGTTGGAGACCCACGTGACTAAAAAAAGGGGAGGACACTATTTTTCTTAATTAGTTATACAAATCACATAAACATACCCTTTATAAAAATTTAGAAAAAAAAATGTAATGGCTAAAGAAAAAAAAAACAATGCAGGCCAAAATCCAGCCATCTGGACATATTCACTGGTATGCAATACAGATAATGTGATATCACATGCCATAAACACTGTTTTGAAGACCTCTTTGTTCACTTTTTCCATCATGAACATGCCAATAAATATGCTTATATATCTTTCTTTTAGTGACCACATAAGTTAAGATTCCATGGATATACCTAGGGAGAGGACATTCTTGCAATACTAAAGATGAAAGGATTAATAGCAATGAAATCTACAACAATGAGATTATTAAAGTAGCTGGCACATGTATTAGAGACTGGGAATAGCATTTCAGAGTTGAACAAAGAAAGAGGGTAAGTTTTACACTTAAACATAGTGGGTAAAGCAGGGTCCATCTCTTACCAGCTGTGTTTTTGAATATTTTTTTCGCTGAAGTCTCAGTTTTCTGGGGTTAATAATTTTAACTTTACATGCTATTCATGAAATATTGGTAGAAAGCATCTAGCACACAACCTAACACAGAAGGCCCTCAATTAATATTCTTTGATGATTGATTGATCATCAAATGTTATGTGGGGAGATGAATAATGTTACCGAAGATGGATTTCCAGGTTTCAAGGTGACATAACTAGGAAGATGTTATAAAAATGGAGATTTCAAGGATATGAGCAGATTTGGGGGAAGGCAGTTGTTAAGCTAACCATGAACATGAGCACCCATCCAAGGCTGCAATGACATTCACAGATATATTAGTTGAGAAACAGCATAATGAACGACATTACTGCATTATATCCTAGACTTGCCAGGGCCACATTGACTCCCTCCTTCTCCTTGACCAGTAATGCATTAAGTGTTTGTAGGCGACCTCCAAGAATTAAATGAAGCTTCCAAATGAGCTCAGCTTTGACTCCTTCAAGCCACTTATATACTAAGATGACCTACTGAGACATCTCATAAAGAAAAAGATGACATTTCACCCTTAGATATAATCTGTGATAATGAGGCCAAGGTTACACATTTTATCCATATAGTTCCCACTGTATTTTCTGGCTATGTGAGGAATATGTAAATAGGCCAAGTATCTAGTGATCGCCAGAAAGGAGATCTGAGTTAGATAAGAGAAATGAATGAGCACAAATCTACTCCTCTACTTGAAAAGCAACCCAGTGCACAAAATCTACTGACGGTGAGTCAATTTCTTCAGTGGTATTTGTAAAGACTGCATATGTCTGAAAGATTAAATTGTGTTTAACCTTGTTTAAAAGATTATTTTTATGTCAAATTATTTTATAAATATCTTAGATCTTAGGTTTTACTTAGAGTGTAATAATAACACTGCAGCTTTGTCTGAGGATATTTTCTCAAGATCAGGTTTATCAATGATTGGAAAGGAAATGATGAAAAAAGTGATGGAAAGGATTAATTGTAAATATATTACTTTGGTATCCTGTAAAGGGTTAAAGTGGAATGTGTGTCCTAGATATTGAAATGTGGTTTAATTTAGCAAGCAGTTCACCATTAAGTATCTGTCCAGGCTTTTGGTACTTCAGTATCAAACTATCAGTCATACAGAGGAGTAAATGCCTCATTAAATAGCCCAAAGCTCGCCTGAGAAGGGAGATGAAACCCGTTTTTTTTTTGCTTTCCAAAGTCAAAGACTACACAAATTTCTATAGTTTGGACAAAATCATGGTAAATAAAACAGAATGCTCCCGAGCAGTTCAAATGTAATGACTCCCGATTTTTTCCCCACAATTTTTATGTCACCTCTTTTAATAGAAAATAGGAATGCTAGCAAATACAAAGATGATTTTAAAATTAAAAGCAGGGGAAAGATTTGTGAGAGATCCATGCAATGTTGGTATTGATATACCTCTTTATTAGCCTTCCTTAGTCATAGTGCTCATCTGAACTAAACATAGGGTACATCTAAAGTAATTACAGTGCAAGGCAAGAGTATGGCAAGTCCTAAATTTATGAACAATTCAAAATAAAAATTTACAAAGAAATTAATAAAATGCTATCTTGTTTTCTGTATCTATAATATCATCACCATGATATACACTCATCTTCCAACCAATTTTAACTGAAACTTGAGTTTATCTAAAAATAACACTGGACTTCAATTAAATACATTCATTCATTTATTCAAATCTTGAGTGCCTGATCTCCAGGAACTGTATCAGTGCTAGGTAAACAACTATGATTTGGCCTCTGCTCTCACAAACTCAGTTACATTCTTTTTATAGCTTCCACAAATTATCATTTAATTTGCAGGCATAAATGTACTTAATTAGGATATTAGAGAAGAAAGAATGGACTGTATGTGAGATGGTCTTTATTAGATAAAAAGGCAAAGCTCTTTTTATCTGTCATACAAATAATCTACTCTATGCCTTGCAAACAAAGTTATTATGTCTAAATAAAGTGAAGGGTAAAGATTAATAACTATCTAACAACAGTGATTAGTATGGTCAGGCAAATTGGAATAGTCAAGGAATGGAAACATGACGTCCTTTTTAACAAGGAAGTTTACATTTCTTATGATTAGATTATCCAGTAACTTCTCCTATTACCTTTCATTAAGACAAACCAAAGTCCATGGAGCATTCAGTGGTTTTTATTTTTTGGTTGTTTCTTTTTTAATCTAGATGCTTTTTAAAAGCTTTTGATAATAATAAAATCGGAAATAACCTAAGGGAAACTGAGGCAGTGTTTTTTCTGGAAGAGGACAAAGTGCAGTATATTTCCATGCCATACCCAAGTATTTCAACTTTGCAAAGATTCTTCCTAGTTTGTAGCACTTAAGCTTAAAAAGAAAAGCCACAAAGAGAGAAAAGAAAACTAATGTGATTGCCAAATTTGAAGCACTTACCTATAAATGCTCCCCAAATCTAGACTCCTACACCAACAAGAATTATCCAGAGAAGTGAAAAAGATTTAACACATGCTTAAAGCCACAGAACTAGTGATTGTGAAGAACAGCAGAGATAGAACAGTCAGTCTAATACTTGGAGAATAATTTGATTGATGACCTATCTTAGGAATTGGATTTCTTGCATAAAAGCCAAGTTATTAATTTCTGACTAAGTAGTATACTGGTATATGTAGTCATTGAAGCATAATGTCCATTAAAATACTAAAATACCATTATTTACTTTAATTTTAATGACATGGAACTCAAAATAAATATAGCACATACAAATGCGTGCACATACCATTGATCCACCGAGCTTCTGGGTCATGAAGCACAAAGTCTCTCCTGAAGAGGTCTTCTAAAGACAATCTAGTTTCTGATGAATTTGTGAGTTCATCTAAAATAAAATAAATCTTAGATTAGACATTTACCTCAAGTTAGTTTTGAAAACTAATGAATTATAAAATTTGGAGTATTTTGTTACAAAGATATGTGAACTAGAGGACAATATAAAGTAGTTATCTTTGTATGGTCTTTGGCATTTGAAGCTTTTTGTTTCATGAAACTTTTTAATATATTATTTTAAGTATTATAATTGTCTTCATCTAGCACAAATTTAATAGATCAATCCTTGTTATGTAGTGATATGGAACATAAAAATAGTTAAGAGTTCCTGTTCTGCATTGTGCCCACACATTTTTCAGGGTTTAACCATAATCTAGCCCATTACTTTCCAAAATGACTTTGACATATTCTCCTAATGCTAAATTTGTGTTTTTGTTGTAAACACCAAAGATGAGAGAGTTGAGGGTCCTGATATAAATGATAAAGAAAACTTTCCAACTCAGAAGGAAGTTCACCAAATACACAGAATGAATAACAAGTTCCACCAAATAATTACCACCAAATACTAGATTTAGAAGTTAAATATAAAAATTCAAACAATTCCAGTATATTAATGAAGAGCACACATTTATATAAGTCTCTGACATAAAAACTAGTTACACTCCTCTTTTTAGTTCAAGAATCTAAGAAATGGAAGGATAATATGGTTGAATTACCAAAACCAGGCATAACAAACATGTTTTTGATACAAGAAGCTATAGAAAGTTAGCAATATTTCATTTCTTTTCAGTAGCATTTTTTATTTACTGAATAAAATCATTTTTGTTACCTTTCAGCTGTGACCTTCACTCTGGTTGAAAATAAAATGTCAAAGATATATACTAACCTCATTAGATATTGTTTTTTAAAGGTTCAGCACTTATTGCTGTGAGAGCTTTGTTTCTTCCAGCTGAAAAGCTGGGGTAAAGAATCAATAACTTCAAATGCAATTTCCTCTCACATGAATCAACCCATATTTAACCAACAAAATAATTGCTAAGAAACAACTGAATAAAATATTACTAATGGTGATAGTGAGAATTGTACGATCCCAAGGCTAGCATAGGACATTGTGATCATATATGGATTTTCAAAACAAAACGGTCCATTTGATAGTCTGACACATCAAAATTGGAACTTTCTTTATTCATTCAGCAAATACTGGACCTTTAATTTTCCAAAACTTTAAATGAAGTATTATAAGTTACTGGAGACATATCTAGGATCTGTCCTGAGGGATTCACACTTGCAAAGCAAGAAAAATTATGCTAAATGTCAGAATGAGGATACAGAGTAGTGTAGAAGTACAAAGAAAGGAAGGGAATATCTTGCAAAAGGCATCAGAGAAGGCCTCAGTTATAAATAAAATGACCAACTCTCATCCATGGCTGGAGGGAATGCAAAGTGTTAAAGCCACTTTGGAAGACAGTTAAGTGGTTTCTCACAAAACTAAATATACACTCCAGCATTTGTGCTTTGTGGTATTTACCCAAATGAGTTGAAAACCTATGTCCACACAAAACTCTGGGTATGAACTTTTATAGCAGCTTTATTCATAATTGCCAAAACTTGGAAGGAACCAAGATGTCCCTCAGGAGGTGAATCAATAAACAAACTGTGATATATCTAGATGACAGAATATTATGTAGTGATAAAAAATGAGCCATCAACTATGAAAACATATGAAGGAAACTCAAATGCTTATAACTAGATAAAAGAAGACAATTTGAAAAGACTATACACTATATGATTCCAACTATGTAATACTCTGAAAAAGGCAAACTATGGAGAAACTAAAAATATCAGTGTTTTGCCAGCGGTTGTGGGACAGGGTGAGGAAGGAAAAACAGGTGGAGCACAGAGGATTTCTAGAGCAGTAAAACTACGCTGTATGATCTATAACGGTGGATACAAGTCATTATACATTTGTCTAAACCAGGGCACCTGGGTGGCTCAGTCAGGTAAGCATCCAACTCCTGATTTTGGCTCAGGTCATAATCTCAGGATTGTGAGACTGAGCCCTGCATTGGGCTTCAAGCTTAGCACAGAGTTTGCCTGAGCTTCTCCCTCTTTCTCTTCCTCTGCTCCTCCCCAGCTCGCTCTCTCAAATAAATAAAATCTTAAAAATCTTAAAAAAAGAAAAATAAACCTAGATGTGTGTGTGTGTGTATTTTTCTTACAAAGATTTCTTTTTTGTACCTAGGTAAATTCTACATATTTTGTCTACTGTATCTTTAATGATACAGATGTTTACACATACTTTATTACATCTTTTACAATGCAGATACAGATACAGATGTTAATATAAGAAATACCTTACAAGGCAAGTGCACCATACCAAATAATCTATTTTCAAATAATATTTCAATTATATTATCAATAATTCTCAAGCATATTTTCCTTTATATGATCTTTAAATTCGTATTTCAACATACCAAATGGATAATCTTATTAAAACTGCAATAAATATGCACAGTAAATTGGAAAACTTGAACCATTTTATAATATTAAAACTTTTCACTCAGAACTACTTATACCATTCACATTATATGTACATTTATAATATAGCATCTTCTATTTTTCATATAGACCCTTTACTTTTCTTATTAGATTTAGTCCTAATTACATATAGTTTATTATTACCATGAACAGAACAGCTCTCATTCTTATTTCAATATTATATATTATAGATATATATGATTTTAAGGTATTTGCAGATTCACATGCAGTTGTAAGAAATAATACAGAAAGAAAATCCTTTATATACTTCATCTAGTTTCTCTCAAATACATGCAATATCTTCCATAATACATATCACAAAAAGAAACTGATATTTATACACTCAAAGTCATTCAGATTTCAATTTTACATGTATTCATTTATGTATGTGTGTGTGGGTATGTTTGGTTCTATGCAATTTTATATATATGATGAGCACCAGTCAAGATACAGAATAGCTCTATCACCAGCATAGAACAGCACTTTTATTACCATAGCCTCCCTCTGCAGCCATTGGGAAACACTAATCTATTTTCGATCTCTATAATTTTGTTATTTCAAGAATACTGTGTAAAAAGGATAATACAACATGAAACCTTTGGAAATGGACTTTTTTTTCACTCAGCACATTCCCTCAAGATCCATCTAAGTTGTTGAGTCTATCAATACTCTGTTCCTTTTGATTGCTGAGTAATATTCCAGGGCATGAATATACCACGGTTTGTTGAACCTTTTATTCGTTGAAATACATCTAGGTTGTCCTTTGTAGTTTTGAGTTATTATGACTAAAGATTCTACGAGCATTTTTTTTAACAGGCTTTGTATGAACATAAATTGTCCTCTCTTTGGGATAAATGCCAAAGTGTGCAATTGCTGAGTCACATGGTAAGCATATGTTTAGCTTTGTAAGTAAATGTCATAGGTTTTTTTGGAGTAGCTGTATCATTTTGCAATTTCAACAGCAATATATAAATGATCTAGTTTCTCTGCATTCTTGCCCCAATTTTTGTGTTGTTTTTTTTTTTAATTTAGCTATTCTGATATCAATGTAATGATATCCCATTGTGGTTATAATTTGCATTTCCCTAACAGCTAATAAACATCTTTTAATCTATTTGTAAACAGTATATTTCCTTCAGTGAAATGTCTGTTCATGCCATTTATCTATTTCTAATTGGATTGCTTTTGTTTGCGTGTTTGTTGGTTTAACTTTTGAGTTGGAAAGTTATTCTAGATACAAATCATTTGTCAGATATTTCAATTTCAAATATTTCTTCCAAGTCGCTATCTTGTCTTTTCATCCTCTTAAAAGGGACTTTTCTAGAGAAAAAGTTTTCAAAATCATTGTGGTCCAGTTTATCAATTTTTCCTTTAATAAATCATGCTTTTGCTGTCAAGATCAAGAACGCTTCACCTATTCTGTGGCCCTGAAGATTTTTCCCTATTTTGTTTCTAACAGGGTCATAATTGTATATTTTACATATAAGTCTCTGATGCATTTTGAGTTATTTATTGTATATGATTTGAGGACTGTTTGAGATTCAATTTCATTTAAATTTTCTTCTACTGGATGCCCAATTGCTCCAGCACCATTTGTTAAAAAGCATTTATTTCATTTTAGTGAATTATTCCCTTATGTTAAATGTCAAAAACAACATTGAATAATAATGGCGGTAATGACACACTTGTCCTTTTTATCTACAATGGCAGCATCTTCAATATTTCATCATAGAATAAGATATTTTTTCCTAGAATTTTGGTAAGGAAACTCTATCATTTGTAGGTAATATTTTTTATCCTAAGTTTTTATTTGAAATTATTACCCTAAGTTTTATTTGAAATTATTATCCTAAGTTTTATTTGAAATTATTATTTGAAATGTCATCATGCAGTTCCAGCCTCTTTCATATAAACATATTTTTTCCTCTTTTAATGTATTGATATAAAAATTATGTAAATGAAATTTCCTATTTCCAGCCAACTTCTATCTTTATAACAAAGCCCAATTGGTCAGGTGAATTGTTATCATTTTATACTATGAAATTAATATGCAAAATCATTACTTAAATGTTTAGATCCATGTTGATGAATGAAATGATATGATCCTTTTTTTTCCATTTTGTATCATACTCATCAGTTAATATTTTAATATTGATATTAAATATTTTTGAACTTTTCCTGTGATCTGCAGTAATTTAAAATATTTAAAAAGAAGAATTTTTCTTTTAACTCCATTGTACCTGGAATTGATTTTAAAATCTTTTTTTTTTTAAGATTTTTAAAAATTTATTTATCAGAGAGAGAGAGAGTACAAGCAGGGGGAGTGCAGGGCAGAGCAGGCAGAGAGAGAAGCAGACTCCCCGCTGAGAAAGGAGCCCAATGCTGGACTCAATCGCGGGACCCCTGGGATCATGACCTGAGCCTAAGGCAACCGCTTAACCAAGTGAGTCACCCAGGCACCCCTGATTTTAAAATCAACCCATCAAAATAATTCAAATTATTGTAATTAATCTTCCTTTTAAACAATAATCAGAGAGAGATATATATGTGATTTAAGAATTAATTTATTTGGTTTCAATCATTATTGAGAAAATGTACTATATACTTCATTCTTTTTTCTTTCTTTTTCCCATTTGGGGTGTCTGGGTGTCTCAGTTGTTTAAGCCTCCAACTCTTGGTTTGGGCCCTTCTCTCCCTCTCTAAAAAATAAAATAAAATAAAATAAATAAATAAAAATAAACAAAAAAAAATGTAAAAAAACAAAAAAGAAATAGTTGTAGGTTGTACCAGGACATATCTTGTGATTTTTTTTTCTGTTCCAATAATATGTACTTTCATCCTTCAAATTTACATCATGAATTATCTAATTCTTTAACTGGGAATTAGTAAACCTTTATTCATTTTCTTGGTGATAAATTAAGAAACATTAAAGAGAATTTGGGATTGTGTATCTGATCTTGAATGGCATACATTTTGACCTTTACTATGCTGTATAGTGTTTCAGCATCCTAGTGAAAGAAAAGGATAGGGGAAAAAGGCAGAAAATAAGAAGGGAACTAATGCTTCAGCTGTTAGATAATAAAACAAAATTTTATGGTCTGTTGACTGGTTAGGAAATGTACAAGCAACAAATATTTTGAATAGGTCTAGAATTTAGCGATGATTATTACATAAGAAGGGGTGGGAGGGATGTTATTATTTCAATGAATTTTAAAAATTCACCAATGTTTAAAATGGAAATGTGCTAGGGGCACCTGGGTGGCTCAGTCGTTAAGTGTCTGCCTTCGGCTCAGGTCATGATTTCAGGTCCTGGGATCGAGCCCCGCATCGGGCTCCCTGCTCAGCGGGAAGCCTGCTTCTCCCTCTCCCACTCCCCCTGCTTGTGTTCCCTCTCTCACTGTGTCTCTCTCTGTCAAATAAATAAAAAAAATAAAAAAATAAAATCTTAAAAAAAATAAAAAAATAAAATGGAAATGTGCTAGAAGAGTAGCCTGCACTGACACTAAACAGGGAAAACTGGTAACAACCTGTAAAACTAGATAGAGATTTAAACATTGTGGTGGGAAATGGAGGTGGTGGTACAGTGGGCTTCAGGAGAAAGGACAGAATCACATGAACAGAAAGGGGAAATGGCTTTGTACTTCTTGTGAGAAATTCTAACTACCTGATTAGATATTTATTAGTGTTTTAACAGGAAATTATTTCAAATAGGATTTAAATTAAAAGAAGTATTTCTGAGCCTCTGATGTCAAGAGTAAACTAGATAAAAAGTAACACAATTAGTTTCTATAAAGAGAAGCCAAGAACTGAAAGTCAGAAATGAGTTTTTCTTCAGTTCAATACTAAAGAACTTTCTTTTTTCTTCTAAGATTATGCAATCAACTTATTTCAAAAGGCCATTTAAAAGCAAGATTGGATTTTTGGAAGAAAGCACACAAATACCAGTAACAGTCTGTGATCTTAAAAGACAGACTAGAACAGAAAAAAAGAACATGGAATGAATTATTTAATGTCAGTTCTGTCACTGAATTCATGTTGCCTTAGCTAAGATTCTGTATCTTGTAACTATTTAACAAATGATTACTCTGTTTCCAATTTTTTCTTTTTTTTTTGAGTACAGTTGACAGACAATGTTATGTAAGTTTCAGATGTACAACTTAGTGATCTGGCAAGTTTATATATTATATGTTATGCTCACCACAAGTGTAGCTACCATCTGTCCCTTTACATCCCTATTACAATATCATTGACTGTATTCCTTATGTTGTGCTTTTTATTCCTAGGACTCATTCATACCATAATTGGAAGGCTATTCTCCCACTCCCCTTTACCTATCTTACCCAACCCCCAACTCCTCTATTCCCCTCTCCTCTTGTGATTTTTATTATACAGTGCATCTTATTAGATTTTTGTGCTGTTCTTCATAATTATAACTATAATCAGGGTCCTATTTGGTTAACAAATACTTAGCCTTTTACCAGCAACTATTAATTATTATAGGTATTCAGAGTTTCACACATGTATACACACTCACATATATATATACACACACCAAAGAGGTATCTCATATTTAGTTGCAAAATAACTAGAGATATGTTACTCAGTATTAGTGAAGAATAAGGACTATGAGAGATGGACTTTTTATAAAGATTTTATTGATTGAGTTAGAGAGAGCATAAGTGGGGGGATGGTAGAGGAAGAAAGAGAATTTCAAGCAGACTCCACCCCGAGTGTGTAGCTGGACGCAGGGCTCACTTTCACGACTCTGAGATCATGACCTGAGCTGAAATCAAGAGTTGACGCTTAACTGACTGAGCCATCCAGGTACCCCCCTATTTCTTTTTTAAATAAATGAACAAATATACAAAAATCATTAGGCAAAATATTCAGTTTACTTAAAGTTAGTCATTCTCATTATTATGATTAAAACATTAAAATGTATAAGTCAATATGAAGCAGCTTTAAATTTTTCAATTTCAGAACCACAAAGAAATTTTTTTTGTTGTTCTTTTGGAATATCCTTGTATTTCACTGTTCTTTCCTTAAGCCAAAATGCTTCAAAATGTATGTTCTCAGATTTACCCTGCCAGAAACTCATTATTGAGTTTCTTATTATAATTAATGGAAAAAAAAAAAGGTAAAATGTAAAATTCACTCAAAAGTCTCTTTTTGGAAGAAGGACATTTGACTATGTTTAATCCATAAGGTCAAAAATATGAATCACACAAGTAACAAATTACTATTCTTTTCAGTGAAGGAAACTTCAAGCAGCTTGTCACTTAGTATTGTTGTGAACATCAATTCAACCATTCAAGCAGAAGCACAAAAAGAATTAGTGCATCACATAACATCTGTTTTATAGTCCCAGAAAACTACCTTTATTCCTTCTAGTATGTCAGGAATTTACTTTTGTATCACTTTCTTTTGCCTTTTCTTACTCTAATATCTTGTGGCAAAAGCTAAGTTTCTTGAACAAAGAGGCCAGTCAATTCCTCATCAATTCTACCCCCAGAACTACTTTTGATTCAGATTAACCTGGCACCTCATAAAGTCTACTAATATATATGCTTCTAATACAATTCATTCCCTAAATCAGATTATCTTCCACTGAACATTTGTTCCTTCTTGAGTATATCTCTAGCATGTGGCTTTCATATCAAAAGCCATAATTTAATTATAAAAAATGCATATTAAAAACCAGCTATGTGAAAAGTTACCAAACTATGACCAAAGCTGTGTCTATACTGAATAGACTCGAACAAGACAGTTGGCAAATAAGGTATTATATTATTTATTTATGTGTCTTCTTCTTCCACACCCTGCCCCCTCTTCACCATACATGGGGAGAATTTTTAGGAATTTTACATTGAATATGAAATGATGAAATGTGGATTACAAGAAGCTTGCCTCCTATGATGCTTTCATCTTCTCTAAGGTTCCCAACACATGGTTATGGGCCTATTCTCCCATCTCTATTCTCAAACAAGAAGAAGCAATAATGCTGAAATAACAGTCATCAGAGGTAGGAGGCCATATGCTAGTTCTAGTTCAATGCTTAACTATCATATATGCCCATGATACTAACACTATCACTTAGTCTATCTAGGTCAGTTTCTTCTCTGTAGAGAGAAAAGTTTGGACCAAATTACACCATTGTTAGCTGTGTTCTAGAAACTCCTATAAGCTTTCTCAGGACAAAGACCAGAGGGGGAAGGACAGGGGTTATGTGGTCAGAACTCCACAATCAGAACAGCTCTGCTTTAATGTATTTTTGACTGCTTCATATAGAATTTTATTGGAAATACCATGCACACACACTGGCATGCATACACACACACACACACACACACACAATGGCCTATGCAGCAGCTTGCATCTCTAAGATCCCCTAGTTTCTGTTACATTTTGTGCAACTTCCCCTTGTTTTCAGCAGAGACTCTTAAGTGCTCATCAAAGAAAGAATGTATTTTCAGGTTCTGAAGCACTTATTAAATTCTACCTCAAACTTGTCATCTCTTGAATAAATAAATCAAGAGCTTTAGGATTTACTCATAGGTTTAATTAGTCAAATTAGTCAATTATTCAAAATGCTAATCATTCTCAAACCTCGTTTTGAGAGCTTTTTCAAATTAACATCTCCTGAATTTGAGTAGAAAAGCTAAATATGAGAAATATACTTGCACAAAGGCTTTTTACATTGTGAGAAAATTATGCAATGATGCAGACACACACACACACTCTGGAATGATGTCTTTTTTCTTATTTTTTTTTAACCTTGAAGTGCTATGGTTCTACTTTGAGCCTTTGAGCTCTTCTATAGCCATGTTCCTCCCTCAGGTACACTGTTTGTTTCAATTACATTACCACTGGCAAATTTTTGTTTCCTATCTTTATTACCCTATAGCCCAGGTTTGCAGAGCACAGTTTGTGAACAACTATTGTAAAGGGGTCCTACACTCAAAATTATATTCACAATAATACTACAGCATTATCTTCCTTTTACACTGGGTTGAAATTTTCACCATTGGTACAAAAACAACAGTGTATGAAATACTGAGCACTTCAGTGTGAGCCAACACTAGAAGGTCCACATGTGCTCAATTAGAAAAAATGCAATTTCACTTAAGAATTTCTGCGATATGGTTATAAAATACGAGAATTGTATTAAATAGCAATACTTAAATCTTTTTGATATCAGTGTAAAATCTGTTTAAAATCTGAACTACACACAAACAAAATCAAAACCACTTCCACAGTATGCCAACATGATAGTTGTCTCAAGGAAAAACACCTTGGCAGCTGGTTGAGTTATGAACTGACCACTTTTTTTTTTTTCATGTAACACCATATTTACAAGAAGGAATGAATAACGAACAATGACTTCAGATTTAAGTATAGGTTTAGTTCAGTATCTGAAAGTAGAGTGTTCCTATGAAAGCTGTTGTAAGCTGAAATGCATAAAGCAAAAGTATCCCCTGCCTTCTGAGAGCTCACATTATATCATATCTGTTTTTATGAAAGTCTACATCAGTACTTGTTTTGGCTAACCAAAAGAAATCCAAAGGGGAGGGGCGCCTGGGTGGCTCAGTTGGTTAAGCCACTGCCTTCAGCTCAGGTCATGATCCTGGAGTCCCAGGATCGGGTCCCACAGGCTCCCCGCTCAGTGGGCGTCTGCTTCTCCCTCTGACCCTCTCCCCTCTCATGCTCTCTCTCACTCTCTCTCTCAAATAAATAAATAAAATCTTTAAAAAAAAAAAAATCCAAAGGGGATATTTAGTTTTACAAAAGAACAAAACCAAACAAACAAATCTACATTATACTCATGTAGATCTTTCACAAAAACAAAGTAGCATAATGCAAACTTTCAGAAAACAAAGGATACCTGTGTTGGCAAACACTTTCCTTCAAAATGAATGAAATGAGCCTCTCACGTAATACACACATGCATGCACACACACACACACACACACACGTGACTATCTGTTACAAATTATACAATTTAAGCTCTTAAGCAAAACACGTACATTTTGGAAAACTAGTGACTTCTCCCTTGAATTTGACTGCTTTCCAAAACTTTTTTTTTTTTTTTTAAGATTTTAAGTAATCTCTATACCTAACGTGGGGCTTGAACTCACAACCCTGAGATTAAGAGTCACAAGTACTACTGAATGAGCCAGACAGGTACTCCCCCAAATTTTTCTAGTGAGACTTTCAAGTAGTATCATCAGTGATCTTAACCATGCTTTTGTTTTGTTTTGTTTTTATGTTGTATAATAAATGCCACCAACAATTGGAAAATTGGCATAATGCAGTGAACTAATACTTTGCAAATGGCCAAAACACAATGCTACAGAATCAGGCATAGGTAAGAGATCTTTCTTAAGTAAAAGGTGGACCAATGGGTTTTAATGTAGCAAAGTACTGATAATTTATTGACATTTTCAGATTCCACATGGCAACTAACTTTTGAGAATCAATCACTTGCCAAGTTTTCAAGAAGGATCAAGGAAGGACAGCTATAATTACATGAAAAAGCTATCAGAACACATCTTCCATTTCTAACTACATATAATTATGAGACCATGATTCCTTCATATCGTCAACCAAAACAACCTACTGCAAAAGAGTTAACACAGGAACACATATCAGAATCCTGATATCTTCTATTTATCCAGACATTAAACAGATTTATAAAAAATATAAAATAATGTTGTTTTTTCTTCTGAAAAATGTACCTATTTTATTACATGTTATGTATATTTACATGTAGAGTTTTATCATTGCCATTTTAACTGATTAAGAAACATTTTAGAAAAAGTCTCAGAAATTATATTTTAATATCTAATCCAGAATATGTTGATAAATATAACTGAAATGCACAGAAAGTATTTTTTGGGGTCCTCAATAATCTGTTAGAATATCCTACACTAAGCCCTACTGTGTATACATCATTGTGTATTTTATTGTTTATGTTTACCTACATTTCAAACTGCTAAGTTTATAGTAAATAGTATTCTTGGTCTCTATAGATGTGGATTTTCTTTTTGGCAACATCATTTTTTAAATCAGATTTAATGATCATACCCTGTTATTATATCCATCCTCATGAACTTTCACAGAACACATCTGTTACATTATCGAATTTTTAATGCAAGAGTGAATAACTGGTTAAATTTGTCACTGGTCAATATTTACTGGAAACCAAGTTTGTATTGATATTACCAACTATTATGCATGGTATGATAAGCATGGGGAATTGTGCAGATGGTAAAAATATAAACCCTATGCTTGAAGGTTTCAAATATAATAAAGAACTCATGTTAATCATAGACAGAGGCCAATGCACATGTAAATTATATCAGCAAAGTCTGTCATGAGAGTGATATCAATGAACATGGAGGGGTAGGCAACTCCAAGAGGCTGTTTCTCCACAGAAACATCAAAAAGTAAGCAAAACTGTTAGAATAAACTTTGTCAGAACTCCGGAAAAGAGTCAAAGGTTTACAACAATCTAGCAAACACTGAATCAAGAAAAAGTAACTTAAAAACAGTAGGAAAGCTTTGTGACATTTTTATTTGCCATCATTCCAATCCCCTCCCTAGCTCAGTGGTGATCTTTAAGTCAACAGCCTGCACTTAGAGTATGGCACCCTGGTCTCTGGATTCTGGAGGAACCAGAGTAGACCTTATCTCAAACAAATTACGTTTGCTTGCTCTACCCTGTCTGGGGCTACTGAAAGGACTGACACAAGGCACTTATTTTATTTTTTTTTATACCTGACCCAGAATACTTAGCACAGAAAATCAGCGGATATTCTGAAAAACATTATAAGGCAAATGAATAAGCCACAGCTATCTGGGGGGGAAAAGTACAGTTAAGACATAAAATAGAGCACTCAAGCTTGAGAAGAAAAACTGGGAGAGCTTTTCTTTGAGAATTCAGGCATTCAGAGTGCCTACATATATTGTGAAATTCAGAAAACCACATGCATGCCCAGAGCAGGTTGAATGTTCAGAAAAGACCTGAGAAGACCTTAAGTTTTCACCTCTGGCTGAACTCTAGGCTTAATAAAAACAGGAAGTGAAGGCTAAAACAGAGCTGTAAATGACCTTGTTAAGAAGTGAGTAAGTGCTCTAGCACAGAACTAATCTGAAAAGAATGGGAGTTTGGCTCCTAACATACAAGGAATTCTTTGTAAAAACACTAGCTGAACACGAGCTAAAGGAAAAGAAACTTCAAGACTATATATGACAGAAAATACTGACTTTTCAAAATACATCAGAAAAGTCAATTAAACAACAATAACAAAAACAGCTACAGCCTACAGCAAACAACAAAAAATATGCTCTGAAGTGGGGGAAGAATCCAATATCAAGTGTTCCACATTATTGTATCCAAAATGCACAGTTTTCAGTGCAAAATTTAAAGTATGGAAAGAATCAAGACAGTATGGTCTACTGACAGAAGAAATTAACAGAAACTGCCCCTGAGGAAGCACAGACAAGTTACTTATTAGACAAAGAATTTAAATTGTCTTAAATATACTCAGAACTAAAGGAAACCGTGGACAAAGAGCTAAAGGAAACCATGAGGACTATAAAAAAGAGAAAAACATTAAAGAGAGAGAATTTTTTTTAAACCCACATATATTCTGGAGCTAAAATGTACTACAATAAGAAATAAAATTTACTAGGGTGTTCAAATTCTATGAATCAAAATCAACAGAAATGAAGGAAGAAATAAGTCTTCAAAAGTATTTGGAGGAAGGAAGAAATAAGTCTTCAAAAGTATTTGGAGACTTTAATAGCTCACTTTCAAGATGTATACTACATTTAGACTGAACCTTAGTAACAAAATACAGGACTTGAACACTACTAATAAGGAGACATTTTGTGTGCATGTGTGTGTGTGTGTGTGTAGACATATACGTGTGTGTGTTTTATATATAAAACACTCCACCCAAACACAGCAGAATACATTCTTTTCAAGTACATAGAATATTCTCCAAGATACAACATATGTTAGTCCACAGAATAAGTCTCAATAAATTGAAAAATACTGAAATCATTCAAAGTATCTTCTCTGAATGCCATGGAATGATGGTAGAAATCAGTAAGAGAAAGAAACCTGGAAATCCACCTATAAGAAAATTAAACAACTCACTGTTAAGAAGAAATGTTTCAAGGAAGAAATCACAAGGCAAATTAGGAAGTGCTTTGGAACAATTGCAAATGAGAATGCAAAATACCAAAACTTATGAGATGCAGTGAAAACATTACTCAAAAGGATATTTATAGTTATAAACATCTCCATTAAAAAAGAAAGAAATGAAATCAGTAACTTAGCCTGGCAGATAAAGAAGAAAAAAAGAGCAAAACAATGGAGAGAATCAATAAAATCAAAAGTTGTTTCTTTAAAAAGATGAACAAAATTGACAAGCCTTTGTCTAAGATAAAAAAAAAAGAACTTGCAAGTAATGTCAGATATGCAACTGGGAGCATTACTATAAATTTTACAGAAATGGAAAAGACTGTGAGAGAATAAAATGAACAATTGTTTGCCAACAAATTAGATGACCTAGATAAAATGAGCATATTTCTAAAAACACACAAACTACCAGACTGACTTCATAGGAAATAGAAACTGTATAGATTTATAACAAGTAAATAAAATAAAATAAAATAAATTGAATCAGTAATGAAAAACATTCCAATAAAGAAATATACAGGATTAGATGGCTTCACTTGTGAATTCTACAAAACATTTAAAAAATGAACACCAATGCTTCTCGAACTCTTCCAAAAACCAGAAAAGAGGGAATACTTATTGATTCATTCTAACCTGAATTATTAATTCCTGATCCAAATCTAGACAGACAACACAGAAAAGACAATTTATCAATATTCCTTATAAATATAGTTGGCAAAAATCCTCAATGCAATACTAACAGAGAATGGCAAAATTTTTTTTTAATTAACAATTCAAATTTGTCAGCATATCAAAAGGATTATGCATCATTAAGGAGAGGGATTTACCCCAGGAATGTAAGGGGAGCTCAACAAAGGTTAACCAATGTTAACAACACAATAATAGGAAAAAAAAAAAAAAGGAGAAACACATAATCAACTCAGTGATAAAATGCATTTAACAAAATCCATCACACTTTGTTTATAAACACGTTTTTTAAAAAATCAGGAATAGAAGGAAACTTTCTCAACTTCATGAATAGGTCATCTATGAAAAACCCAAAGCTAAGGCAATAGTCAATGATGAAAGACTGAAAGCTTTACCCCTATGATCAGAAATGAGAAAAGGATGTTCATTTTCACCACTGCTATTCAACACTGTCCTAGAATCTAGCCAGAATAATTAGGCAAGATAAAGAAAAAAAAGGAAGTGAACTTAGAAAGGAAGAAATAAAACTATATTCACTAAAAGACCAAAGAATCCTTAATAACCTACTAGAGCTAATAAATGAATTCAGCACAGTTAAAGGGTACACAATCAACATTCTACAATTAGTTGTATTTGTATACACCAGCATTGAGTAATCCAAGAAAAAAAGGATATTAAAAAATCAATTCTATTTATTGTAACATCCAAAAGAATAAAAATCTTAGGAACAAATTTCACCAAAGAGTTAAAGACTTATACTTTTAAAACTACAAAGTATTACTGAAAAAAATCAAAGACATAAATAAATGGAAGGACAAAATTTGTTTGTCACTTGGAAGACTAATATTTCTAAGATGGCAATATTGACCCAAAGTGATCCACATATTCAACACAATTACTATCAAAACCACAACTGCCTATTTTTGCAAAAATGGAAAAGCCAATCATATGGAATTCATATGGAATTGCAAGGGACTCTGAAAAGGAAAACAATTAAAAAAAAGTTGGACCAGTCATACTTTCTCATTTCAAAACTTATTACAAAGCCACAGTAACCAAAACAGTGTGATGCTGGCACAAGGAAAGACACATAGAGCAATATATTAAAATTGTACATCCTTAAACAAATCCATATTATCTGTGATCAGTGATAATCAACAAGGGTGAAAAACCATACAATGAGGATAGAAGAGTCTCTTCAATAAATGGTGCTAAGAGAAATCTATGTTATGTAAAAACTGTAGTTGGATTCCCTACCTCACAGCATGTAACAAAATATAGTCAAAATCAATCAATGGTCTAAACGGATAAGCTAAAACCATAACTCTCTTTAAAAAAAACATACTGGTAAGTTCTTACGACTTGGACTTATCAGTGGATTCATATATATGGCATAAAAGCATGAGCAACAACAACAAAATAAACTGAACTCCATCAAAATTAAGAACTTTTTGCATCAAAGGACACTACCAAAAAGTGAAGACAACATACAGAACAGCAGAAAATGTGAAAATCATATATCTGGCAATAGATTATATCCAAAATATAGAACTTATACAACTCAACAACAATGAAACCAAAAATCCAATTAAAACATTAGCAAAGGACTTAAATAGATATTTCTTCAAAGAGGATGTACAAACGGCCAATAAGCACATGAGAAGATGCTCAACATCACTAACCATTATGGAAATGCAAATTAAAGACAAATGAGGTACGACTTCACATCTCTTGGATGATTATCATTGAAAAAAAATAGAAAGTAACAAGTGTCTGTCAGGATGTGGAGAAACTAGAACACGTGTGTATTGCTGTTGGGCATGTAAGATGGTTCCAATGCTGTGCAAAATAGTTTGGCAGTTCCTCAAAAAGTTAAACAGCAAATCACCATATGATCCTATAATTCCATTCCTAGTTACATACCCCTAACCATGAAAAAAATAATAAGACTCAAAAAATACATGTACACACATGTTGATAGCAGCACTATTCCCAATAGCCAAAATGCAAAAACAACCCAAATTTCCACCAGTGGATACAAGGAAAAAAAATTGTGGTATATACGTACAATGGAATACTATTCAGCAATAAAAAGGAATGAAGTACTAATATCTGACACATGGATGAATCTCTACAACATTATGTTACGTCAAAGAAGTCAGGCATAACACATCACATATTCTTTGGTCATGCTCACATGAAATATTTACATAGGTAAATCTGAAGAGACAAAGAGCAAATTGGTGATTGCCAGAGATGGTGGAGGAAAATGGGGAGTAACTGCTCACTGGGCATAAGGTTTCCTTTTGGGGTGATACAAATACTTTGCAGCTAGAGGTAGTGGTTGCATACATTGTGAATGTACTAAATGCCACTGGATCATTCATTTTAAAATTGATAATTTCATGTGAATTTCATTTTTTTTTTTTTTTTTTAGTAGGCTGTATGTCCAATGTGGGGCTTGAACTCATGACCCTGAGATCAAGAGTTGTATGCTCTACCGACTGGGTCAGCCAAGCACACTGTGAATTGCATTTTGATAAAATTAAAATTGTTCTCAACACCAGGCTTTGAATCAGAGAATAAAGATAATGAATGTGATTGGGAAAGATAAGGTAATTAGAGTAACTAGAACTCCTAAATGTTGAATTATAATCTATATAAAAAAGTAAATTTACTGGCTTTGTTCCCCTGTTATATAATTACAGATGATGCCCCAGGAGAAACAAGGTGAGCTGTGAGTCTAGGATCACAGATCTTCTATACCCTGTGCAAAAGACAAATTGTGATGCACAGATTTAAGGAACACTCTTCCGTATAACTAAAAATGTTTTCCAAGTCTCGTTTCAATGATTTCAGTTTTTCTAGAGTTTATTCAGTTGGGCTCTAAACTCAGTAGAACAATCTTAGACCAAGAAAAATATTGTAGAAAACAGGTCAAAGCAATGAACATTCATTGAAATTGTTCCAGCTAAAATTTCATTTTCCAGAACAATGGCAGAAAGTGGGATATTATTTAGTTTAAAGGGCTATTTAATTAAGGTTTTTATTTGTCTGTTTTGTTTATTAGTTTTTACAGATAGAGTCTCCTTTTACACCTAATGAATGAACTCTGGAATGGGATAGCTTAAGTTACAGTTCAAAGACAAGGAGCTGGATGATAAATTCCCCAGCAAATAACTGCATATTAAAATAACCCCTTCCACAAACACAGGAGGCAAATGTATGCTAAAAGCTTTGACTTTCTTCCTCCAGGAGGACAGGCAGTTGAATGCAACTCCCTCTTTTAAGGAAACTTTGCTTTTCAAGGATCAGGCTATGTTGTTCCCACCATTTTTAGAGGCGAGGCTATCTTATTCCTAAAATGTATATTTCAATGAAAAAATATGACAAAATATTTAAAGCTGTAAGTGACATATAAATAATTTTTGTACAATGTGGTTTAGAGAAGAAAGTGTGGCCTTCTATTTTATCCTGGGTATTTGAGGTTCCAAAAAAAAAAAAAAAACACCCAAACATAATAGCTGAAATAAAAATTCATACAGAATTTACATGCATAATTTTCAATTGACTACTTCTGCCACTCCCTTCCCATTTTCCCCTTATGTACCCCAGTTTATTCCTTCTCTGTTATACCTTCCATTTAAAGAAGATACAGCATCAACTCATTTATTTAAAAAATCAGGGTGAGAATGAAGCAGAGCACATTTTTTTTCTTTTTTTTTTTTCTTGTCTATACTTTCTATGAGTGCAATAATATATCTTACCCTATATTTCAAAGGTTAAGACACATGCTAGAATCAAAAAGCCCTGGGAGATTGAGGCAGCTTTTCCATGTTCTGGTTCTGTGACAGACAATTTACTTAACTTGTAAGACTCAACCGAATAATGTAGAATATGCATAAATTAATAGTATCTATCTCACATTAGTGGTGTAAGGATAAATAGTGCAAACAAAGCACTTAGTATAGTATCTGGCTTGTAACAAGCAGCTAATAAATGTTGCTTATTAAAACAGATTCTCTTCTGTCTACTGACTTATAAAATTGAACACACCATAATGTAAGCTAAATCCATTATTTATCTGATTAGACAATAGAAAAAAATGAGACTATGTAAAGAACAAATTTGACTTAAATGTAAATGCAATCGGAAAGCAAAGACAAAAGTATAACTGTTCTTACTTTATTAATATCGGAGAAAATTATTTTTCATTCAACAGGAGAGAGAAATCTATTAGGAAAGCAACAATAACCCATGTTATCCAGGAGGAAACTGTTAGAATCTGTCATTGTTTTCCCTTTGGCAGCCTGATTATGCCTGGGTAATACTATATTCAAATGGGTTCACCTGTGCTGTTCTTGGAAAACAAGCAGAGACAATTTAGCTTATGCCTATCAATACATCTTTTTTTAATTCAACAAAATAAACAATTTGCATCTTGGTTGATGTTGATGTTTACAAGTGAGTAATGCAAATCTTAAAATCTGTAAAACATTATTTCCCTCTCATAAAAGCATTATGGGATGGTTTAGTTGTTGCTTTGACATTTTAAAACACAGGTCAGATGCTTAAATGACACCTTTTAAATTGCAGCTGCCAAGAGAATGCTTGCAACATAATATAACATGACATTTTTACTAACAATAACCAGGAGCGATTGTTGTGGTAGAACATAATAGTAACGACAATAAATTCATTTTGAGTTTTTGCATAACAATAACTAATCAGCTGTCACCATTCCAATAAAATACTTATTTTATCAAATGCTTTCTAGAAAATTCTTCTTTTCCTAAGTAGGAACAGATTAATCTTTTGTAAGCCTCCTTTCAAAGGGTCAAATCGTTATTAAAAAAAAAAAAACTGATGTGTAAGAAAACAGGAAGAAAGAATCCTTTTCCTCCAAGTCTTATTTTCAAGCACCTATCAAGGCTAGGGCCTGAAGTCAAGTCAATCTGATATGGAGGTAAATGTAACCCCTCATTCTGCAATACTTTCTCCGCAAACTAGGCACCTACGTTATCCAAATTCTTCTGACCTTAGCTGTATTACCTAGAAAACTGCACTTTCTTTAAGTTGGTATATTATGAGGAATAAATGACAGGATTATACACTCTCCTTGAAAAATGTAAGCTGGCATTCCTTCAAGGACAGATACACTCCCTTAAGTTTTAGCTCCTAGTTTTTGTTTTATTGCTCTGGATAAGGCTGCCTAAGTTTCTCTGGTTCCCTCAGCTTCCTCAGTTCTAAATCTTGGCTCTAGTGAATGATTTGAACATAACTTCATGTATCAAAATCCTTAACTGACATAAAGATTTACCTAACCATTAACACCACAGTGGCAATCTAACATGTCTAAATTCTTTCCCAACATGGCATCTGAAATTAGTGTAAAATTCTTACTATCAGATATACTTCTAGAAGTGAAAATAAAGGCATGCATATAGTGGAACAAGACGATCCCTATTAAATTCTTGTTTAACTGGGATCAAGCAGAGTCCTGATGACTTATACATGAATGCTAATGACTTAGATATGAATGCTTCTTTTCTTTTATGCTCTGTTAGACCTGCAAAGACCAGCTCAGGATGCTTACCTGAAGAGGGTACTAAAGGAATGGGAAATTGTTCTAAAGAGCTAGAGCTAATGATGAAGACACAATTTCAGTGCCTTACAATTTTGTCTTTAGTCAGCCATAGTAGTAAATTAATCTGATGACCCTGTTTTGACACTGACTGATTAGATACACCAACCAAAGGGCAGCAGGCCACTGTTGCTGACAACTGGGGTACCAGACATAGTCCACACTGGTGCCTATCTCAATACGGCAACCATATTGAAAGCTTAAAGAATATTCTCCTCTAAATACATCCTGATTTATAAAATACATGTCTCTCCTCTCAAAACAGGTAAAACGTGTAAGTGCATTCTGCATGAAATGTTTACGGACCATGATCATTCTCATTCTACATATTCCATGTAAATATGAGACTGCACAGGGCATGCATAGCTATGTAACACCAGTCTCCATAACTTAGGCATGGATGTACATTCATCTATTTGTAGAGTATAAATACCGATCTTTGAGTTACATATTCTGAACATAAGCATGGGTGCTCTTTTCTCTTTAAACTGATTCAGTACCAACAACAACAAAAAAATATGTAGGCTTGATCAATGCATCTAAATAAGTCTGCCCTTTAATAAAAAAAAAATGAAGTGAATAATTTGTTCCTTTCAAAAATAGTTACTTATTAAAGAAATACTTGAATGGTTAACCTGCTCTTCAAAAATAATTAGGGCTTCTCTTCACCAGGCAGGGAAGTCACTGACTATCTTGGAAATTAAGACACCTTTGTCAAATTACTTCTGTAATAAAATTTTCAATCAAACCAAAATCACAATGAACATGTGTTTCTCTGGTTATAGGCTTGCATTCCCTAGCACTTACCTCCAAAATGTGATGCTATTTTGAGCAAAACAATTTCTAAATCATTTCTTAGAGGAGATAACTTTTTATATGCTTTCGTCCCCCGTCCCCCCTGAAAAACAACCCATTAAATATATTTTCAAAGTAGAAGAGACTTGGTGTGAGAGCTCACCAGATTTAATCTGTTGCTACATTTGTTACCAAACAAGCCATAATTATTGCTATTGTTGTTAGTATTATTATATTAGATTATAGATATTTGAGCTGTAAGAAACTTCAAAAGATACTTCATAGTCTGCTAAACCAAAAATGCCCTTCTTCAACCAAACATTTAATGTCAAATTAGGTAAGTGATTTGCCCAGGGTTATTATATAGCTATAAAAAGCATACGGAGGGGCACCTGGGTGGCTCAGTCAGCTAAGCATCCTACTCTTGGTTTGGTTTTGGCTCAGGTCATGATCTCAGAGTCATGAGACTGAGTCCCACATTGGACTTCGCAGTCACGCCTGGGTGGCTCAGTCGGTTATGCATCTGCCTTCAGCTCAGGTCGTGATCCCAGGATCCTGGGATCGAGTCCCACATTAGGCTCCCTACTCAGCGAAGAGTCTGCTTCTCCCTCTCTCTCTGCCCCTCCTCTGCTCCTGCTCTCTCTCTCTTGCTCTCTAAAATAAAATAAAATAAAGGACTTCACAGTCAGGAGGAGTCTGCTTGTCCCTCTCCCTCTGCTCCTCCCCCTGCTTGTGTGCTCTCTCTCTAAAATAAATAAATAAAATCTTCATTAAAAAAGCATATGGATTGGGGCGCCTGGGTGGCTCAGTCATTAAGCGTCTGCCTTCGGCTCAGGTCATGATCCCAGTGTCCTGGGATCGAGCCCCGCATCGGGCTCCCTGCTCAGCGGGAAGCCTGCTTCTCCCTCTCCCCCTCCCCCTGCTTGTGTTTCCTCTCTCGCTATGTCTCTCTCTGTCAAATAAATAAATAAAATCTTTAAAAAAAAAAAAAAAAGCATATGGATTTTTGACCCCCACCCTTATTGGAAAGATTGTTCTAGAGTTGGCCTTTAGTCCTCAAGGTCTAGTATTTTGCTGAATAATTTCTCAATCAGAAGTTTCTCCTCATGACACAGATTCCCCTTCCTGGTTAAAACTTTCCATGCGCCTGAGTAGTTTTACCTAGAAAGTTGACCTTAGAGGCTACCGGTGGACAAAGGGAACAACAGAAGGAAGTATTGTACATTATCGTTCTAGCTGGAGGTTTTCCTTTGTGGGTCTATTCTAGCACAGCTGAGGGGTCTTAAACCTGAGAGTCAGAAGAGGAAGACATGATGTAATTAGACTAGAGTCTGACCACAGACTTACACAGACACACACACCTGCTAAATCAAGAGTCTACACTAATGGTCTCGATGCACATTTTAGATTAAGCAATCTCAGGTTTTTCCCTGTCTCATGAGGAAGGTAAGACTACATAACTTCTAAAACTGCTTCCAGGCTTATGACTCAAGTCTTAGACCACAAACAGTTGGTCTCCTGACCTTATATTTCACTAGGCTGTTCAGTTTGAGTCCACCATTAAGGCCCTGTAACTAGGCTCGTATTTGCTTGTTCATAACTCAAGTAAATTCCTACCCACCCTCATTACACCTACCTACTTCATCAATTTTTATAATTTACCAAGTCTTTGGTGGCATTGAGTTTATAAACGAGGAGTGCATAATGCAGTTTAATTGTTTCCTATAGCAATACTTTTTCCACTCCAGCATAATGACTTTTATTTTTCGTATCATGTTATTCCTGACCAAAATAACAGTAAAAACCATAGACCTTTGAACATGTGGTATATTAAATGTACTTAATAAACTATAAATCTAAAAATAATTTCTACTTCCATTCATATGACTAATCTCACATGAAATTAAGTCTTTGGGTTGAGGATGTGTGGTTGTCGTGTGTTTGTGTCATTAGGGAAAAGGGATTCAAGGTGACGGATATAAAACAGGAGAGAGCAAGGCCAACTACCCATAGCACCTGGGATGTGGTAAGAACTCCATAATTATTTATTGATGAATGAATAAATGACTGAACAAACAGACCACTGAAAGGCTGACTCCAGATTAAATATTTAGCCCCTTTCCATCTGCCATAATTTAAAATTGAAATTACGGAAGATCTAGATTCCGGAGAGACTTTACATTTTTTCTTAGAAATCGCCCTCATGTAACACAGTGTTGGGCGTTGTGTCTGGTGGTCAATAAGTACTGAAGAATAGCAATAATAAGAGGAATAGCAAGAGCAGTGCTAGACACTAAACACTTGAATTATTTTATGTCATCTGTCCGTCATATAACACTGTAAAGTTGGCACAGCATGTTGCACCCATAATGCAGATGAATGAATGGTGGACAAGTTTAAATAACTGGCCAATTTCACAAAACCAGGGAATTATAGAACCAGAACTCAAACCAAGGTGTGTCTTGCCCAAAGTCCTTGCTTTAAAAAATGAGTAAGTGCATGACAAATTGATTTCGACCATACTCTGTTTTGATATTGAACAACACGGAAACGGCTGGATAGAGGAAGTTTAATTTAGTCAGTGGCCAACTCTATAAAGTGGCTTACACCAAATACTCAAAGGACCCCAAAGTATCACAATGGCCTCAGAGAGTAACAAGAAATTCCGAGAAAATGAATCAGCAGGCAAAGCTACTATAATCAGATGGAAGAAAGTTTAAGAGAAACACACAGGCATCAGGGCACCAGTATCTCCACCTGGTTAACAGTCCCCAGTAGAAGGCAGTATACCCAAGGCATGCATTTTGTAATAATTACATTAAAATTCTTTAAGCGGAACACTATGTTGAACATAAGCTCATCCTCCTCTAACAAAGATTCTTGGCATTCAGCAACAACTTAGAGCCATCACATTGCTCAATTACACTGTCTTGCAGATGGACATATGAGGCAGTTAAGACAGGGCTCCTGAAGAGAATGCTGGATAAGTCAGCTCTTATCAGGGAAGTTTTTCTTTCTCTCTCTTTTTCTTTCTTCCCTTTCTTCCTTTTCTTTCTTCCTTCCTCCCTCTCTTTTCTTTCTCTCTCTCTCTTTCCTTCCCCTTCCCTCCCTCCTGATTTCTTTCTTTTTCAATCTCTTCATATGTTAAATCATAATTACAAACTATTTTTGGCAATTTATACATTTCAAAGCCAATATTTTTACAAAGATGGTATATTTCACAAAGTACCACATTGGCGCAATCGATACTGTCATTTGTATAATTAGTCACCATAATTAGTTGACTAAATAACTCTGAAAGGGAGCTATTATTGTTAATCCCATTTTGTACATGAGGAAATAAATTCAATGTGTTTAAGGCCTTGTAAATAACAAAAGTGGGGCAAGAACTGAAGTGTAAATACGTATTATTTAACAACAGGCTGTGACTTCATTATATCAATTGATTTGAGGACTAGCTTAATCCTATTTTTTATAATCCTGAGCAATCTATGGGTGTCCAGTCTTTGAGGAAGCTAGGTGGGCGGGTATAGCAGCATGCCAGATGCATTTGTTCCTGGAAGACATTTTGGGGAGTTTTAAAAGTCATCAGACTTTCTCTGTCTTCCAATATTAGCACCTATTAAAGAGCAGTAAAACTTTTGGGTACCGAAATAATCCCCAGAGAAGAATTAAGCCTACTGCTAACTTATATATATATATATATATAACACTAATATATATATATTAGTGTTAAACTCTTTAATGTAAAGGACACAATTTAAAGATCATTGCAAGGGCAATTTGGCAATGTTCTTTAGACAAGGGGAAACTGGGAATATAAAAACTAAAAGGAAAGAAAGGAACAGAAGAATCATTTAGAGGCTTACCTCATTCTCTTTTGATCAAACCCTGTCTCTCAAATCCTCCCTCCCCACCCTCATTACAGTTGAGCTATCACCTCCATATGGGGACTTCAGACTCCACTCCCTCATCTTCAACGTACAATGGAAGTCAAATGTCCCCTGCATTTATTAACTGACAAACATAGTAAGTCTCTAAGTAGCCATGGAGACTAAAGATCTCCTTGGCATTCTCGATGTATATATTTTACATTTCAGCTTCCCAAAAATATCTCGCATGATATGTGAACCACAAAATTACTGTGCCATTTGCAAACTGTCTGGTTATGCATTTTTTTTATTCCAACCAATGCTAATGTTCTTAAGATACCACATATGACTACCCTCTTAAGGCATTTGAATGTGAAATTATCATCCACAATACCATCATAAGAGAGGAATAAAGACAGATTACCTGGGGTTAAGAGGATGACTGACATAGTGATGAGTGAGCATACAACTAAAATCACCAGCAGGGCAATAGCAATCCCCTTCCAGTTTCTCTGTGGAGGGCTGTTACTTCCCAGTTCCTACCGAGATAGAAAAAAAAAAGGTTCATAATTACACATGCTCCAAAAGAAATGTATTCATAAAGGATGATTCAATGCATGGCACAATCACAGTTTGAAAGCTGATTAGGATTGTTTTCCTCTTTGGTAGCTCACTTAATTATTCAAAGGTGCATATATTATAAATGGCTATCTTTTGGGGGGTAATCTTATGTCTCTAAGAGATAAACCAACAGAGCTTTATGCCTGCTGTCCAAAATGTAGACGGCATTAAAAGGTATTGACTATAAACACTAGGACAATAGCCAAAATACTCTGCAACATAATTATGGAAATAAAGTGCGCCCACTTACATTTTTTCTTACTACAATAGAACCTACAATAAAGATTTAGATACCAGTATTTCCCAAGCACTGTGGACTACTTTTCTAACTGGATAGTGGGGAAAAAGATTTGAGATGGGAAAAGCATTCAAAATGCCCCAAGCTGCAGAGCAGGGCACATCTGTCAACACAACAGGTCCTTTTCAAACAGCTCCCCCACCACTCATAAAAATCAACAGGATATAGTAACTAAATTAAATGAGTGCTTCTATATCAATGGTTGATAGCATCCTCTCCCTAGGCAGCATGCCTAATATTGGCAAGGAGATAAGATTGATGGGGAGGAGAGATTTGAACATCTCTCACAATACATAAAGCTTTCTTTTTCAGATGATCTGTGTTCTACCCTGTTGACTAGAAATGTGTGAGCATAATTCACCAAAGCAAAGCAAACACCACACTGAATTAAAATGAATGCCAGATTTTCTTTGCAATGAAGTTTATAAAACACTGAATCTCTCATTTCTTTCTTCCCATCTCCCAGTTTCTTTTCCTCCCTCCCAACAAAGCCTTTTTTATTCAAAACTAGCTAAGCGATTTGAAGACAAATGAAACAAAACATATAGTTATCCAGCTCACTATGTGTGTACAAATCACTCAACAAGAGCAGTCCTGCTTTAAACAAAGATAAATAGAACAGCAAACATTTAATAAATTATAAATTGGTTCCTGTGACTCACAGATTAAAACCGTGAGCAAATTTTCATGTAGTGATGTTGGCATTCAATTCTGCCATAAACACTTTGGACATAAAGAACTAGACCCTAAATAAATGCAAGAAGAGAACGTGCATGGGAGGTATTTTGTTCTTGTTTTTCCCCTCTGCGATCAACTGCTTTGTCTTTCAGTCTGATGGACCAAATCCAGCAGAGGTCAATTCTACTCTTTTTAACATGACTGACTTCATACCTCTTTTCCACACTTATTAATGCTCGTTTTTCAACACCTCTATTTCTATTGCATTTTGGTTAGAATCTCCATAGTTGATGTGCACAAGTCCACTTTTACACAGATATTTACAGTTTATTACTATAAATGTATTTTCTTTTCCTTATGATTTTAACATTCTTTTCTCAAGCTTACTTTATTGTAAGAATACAGTATATAATACACATAACAAAATATGTATCAATTAACTCTTTATTGTTACTGGTAAGGTTTCTGGTCAACAGTAGGCTATAAGTAGTTATGTTTTGGGGAATCAAAAATTATACATGGGCTTGTAACTATGCTGGGGTTGGTGCCCCTAACCACCACATTGTTCAAGGGTCAAATGTATAAGCTAATAATAACGGACATCTCACTCCAATAAAAGAATCAAGAGTAAATTATAATTTTAAATCTACTGATTCTGATCTTGATTCCCTGGCACTTGATATGAAGCCTCACCTTAGCAGACTCTAAACCTAGGGCAAGTGATGGACCAGTAAGTGATAGAGACATAGGTTTATTGGGAAAACTTACAGGGAATCCAGGAATGGCCAACTGGACAAGTATCCACTGCTGGGATCTACATGCACCAAGTTTTTATACCACAGCAACTAACCTTAGCAACTATCTGTTGCCTCTCCTTCCCTGCATGGCCAGAGCCCTAGGAAGATCAAGGCCTGCCATGTGGACACTGTTACAAAGGAGATGCTCCAGGCTGGCCAGCCCCAGAGCCTCTGACCTTGAACACTGAACAACACATTCTTCTGTACATTCTGCTTGATGAGAATACAGAAGGAGGATAGGATCTCTATATTCTCAAACAGTGATTAATAGGGGCATTCAGGGTATGCTTCCACAAATTAGTTATCCAGCATGTACCATACACTTGGACACAAGGCAAATTATTAAAGAAATGACTTGAGTGTACTTTCCAGTTTTTGAATAGGATGTAGCCATGTAATATCTACCAAATGTTGTCTAACCGTAATAATGCTGTAGATATCTTACTATGTGTTTGGTATTATACTGAATACTTTATATTCATAATCTCTCGTAATCCTCATTAAAGTCAGGTGAGATTACTTTTATTTTGATAGATTTGCAGATGACAAAAATGGGATTTAGAGAGATTAATTAAAAATCCACTTACTGTTAATAAGTGGGAGATCTCAGGGGCCAGTCCATAAACTCTGGCTCTTAACCACTTTAATATGGTGTCCTAAAGATAAATATGTCAAGGATAAATGCATGAATCGATAAATAAATCGATGAATCAAAAAACGATTTGGACCCCAACATAATAATAGTTGTACTTTATTACCTTTTATTTGACAAAATTCATGATTAAAGAAAAGCTATGCTGAATTCTGTAATGTTTTCAAATAAATTTATATTTCCCCACCCATGGCGGACTGGGAAAATACACCATTTTTAAAATGGTAAAACACATTTTTTTTTAAAAGATTTTATTTATTTATTTGAGACAGAGAGAATGAGAGTGAGAGAGCACATGAGAGGGGGGAGGGTCAGAGGCAGAAGCAGGCTCCCTGCCGAGCAGGGAGCCCCATGCGGGACTCGATCCAGGGACTCCAGGATCATGACCTGAGCCGAAGGCAGTCGCTTAACCAACTGAGCCACCCAGGCGCCCCGGTAAAACACATTTGAGTAAAAAAAAAATTTTCTGTTCATAAAGTGATGCACCTAAGAATGTGTGGCTCCTTTAAGATGACTCATCAATGCCCAAGGCATCTACAAATCTGTTTAGGAACTGCAGACTTAGATTCTATTACCATGGCAATATTTCTAAAGCATAGTTTCACTTCTGTCACTTTATTCCACAAAGTCCTTTAATGTTCCTATACTAACTAAAGAATCAAATGCAAATGAGAGAATTTAGCATAACAATTGTCTATAGCCAAGCTCCAGTTTCCTCATCCAGCTTGATCCCTTTTGAAAAAGAACACAACCCCAAACCGCTCTGATTACCATTTGGCACACATGCCTCAGATGCTTCAACCTTCAAATCACCTTCTTTTCTAATTCTTCCCCATCCAATCCCTTTAAAATGCCTCCACTTATAGGAACTGTCAATCATTCAACATCCTGCTCTAATGGCTCTCCTCTTGGGAATTTCACCTAATTATGCAAGCCAAATATGATTTCCCTTCCTCTGAAAAAAAAAAAAAATGCCTAAAATACATTGTACCAATAGGCTGAATCCACTTCAACTACTTAAGAGTTGTGAGATTGCAAAGATGTATTTTTCTGAGCCTCAGATTTTTTGTTTTATCTGAACAAATGGAATAATAATGTAATTATTTTTAAATGTAAGTATTAAAACTAATTATTGGGACAAAACTTTTAGGTACAGTAAAGTTCACATTAAATGAACTGCTTGGAATGTTCTTCCTCAACACACTTAATATAGATCACTCTCTACATTCAAGTCTCCTCTCAAATGCTCCTTCCTGACCATCCTCTCTGAAATAATATTTCATATCCCTTCTATTCTCTCACTCCCCTTTCTTTTTCTTCATAGCATTATCATTTTAGGTATATCACATGTCATATTTAATCATGTATCTATAATAACATATTAAGCTAGTTAAGAATATATATTAAGGTGTTTAAATGTTCATTCTATCCTTCTCAGCTCTCCAGAATAGAAACTTCATGGTGTCATTAATGTAGTTCATCTTGTTCTCTGCTACAACCCTAGCATTGTGAATGGTGTTTGGCACATACTAGGTATGCCGTAGATAATTTTAAAATGAATGAATGAATTATAGTGTTAGGAGTTAGTTGGACAGTAATCAAGGCCAGGGTCCCCAACAAGAAAATATGGAGTCAGGACAGCTAAAATAAACTGCACCCACATCCTGTTTTGGAGCTTAGACAGGACCACACTAGTATTCTGCTCTGCAGCCTTTACAGAGATGACTTCTGCAAAACGTCTAAACTAAGAAAATTAACTATAAAAACATTTGTCAATATCATTAGCAAGGGGTAGTTAAGACCTAAGCCCCAGATGTCAGAAAAAAAAGGACCATCAGCACATGGACATTAACCTAATAGGTAGACAGATATGTGACCAAAGCCCTGATTGGCAAGACTCAGCATACCCTGATTGCTTAAGATAGTTTTCCAAAAGAGCTCATAAAAACCACTACACTTTGAAACTCCAGAGGCAACCCACTTGGGCCCCCCTCCCTCTCCGGGAGCTTTGTACTCTTGCTCAATAAACTTTGATTTGATGCCCACCACTCTTCCTCTTGTCTACCACTTCATTCTTCGAAGCAGCGTGACCAAGAACCGCGGGCACTAAGGGGACACAAAATCCTGTAACAATAGCAGCTATGATAAAGATAATGATGATGGTAGTGGTGGTGGTGGTTCTGATGATAATGCTTAAAGCCATATATAAAAAGCCATCATATCCCTGTCAAAGTTATTATCTGTTTAAAGTAAGAATGACATCTTAGACAACTTTACTCAGACCACTTAACAATCTCTGGTTCTTTTAATACGTGCTTAGAAAATAATTGCCCAATTAATTAAGTAGTATAAATGGAAACCCAAAAGGGGACAGAAATATAGCACCATTAGTCAAATACACATTAATAGCAAACTTATAAAATGTACCTACTTGCTAAAGATCAATTTGACTGCAATTAATTTTAGGCTCATTTATCTGATGCTAGCTTTCCAAAATGCAGTTGCCAATCTTCAAGTTAACATCCTCTTCAAAAAACGTGATAATTTATACTGCTGTGGGAAGTGGTTCTAATTGACTTTGCTTTTCAATGACTTCCTACAAGCCACTACCTGAAACCAATCAAGTGCACATGCCAGGCTCACGAAACAGGTAGGGTGCTGTGCAGCAACCTGAGAAAACATGCTAAGGAGTTTGCAATGAGGTCATCTAGATGTTCTGGAGGCAGAACAGAGTCAATGTTGGGATATTTTATTCCCAGGATGGGCTTAAGAGTACCGTTAAAGATACAAAGACAAACAGGTAATAATCCATATAGAAAGCCGCTTTTGTAAATCAGTCCTCCAGTGGATGATGAATGCATCAGTTGAAAGACTTGTGCTCAATTCCAGATAATATTCAGTGCTGTCATGGTCTAGAGACGTGTTGATGCTACAGGAGAGCTAGATCCTAGCTGGAACCTAGCTATTCATGTTGTATCTATTGCCTATCTACTCATCACTTTCCAGAGAACAGTTAAGTCTATGAGACAAGGCTGTCCACTATATACAGAGTTTGCCAAAATCCAAATGCATTTTTTATTTGTTCAAGTGCAAAGAAAAAAGTGTTGGAAATCATAAGCAAAATACATAAGCAAAAAAAAAAAATCAAGATTTATATGTCATTTCTTTCGGCAAAATAAGGGAAAAGAGCCAAACTGATTCTATTTTCTTTAAAAAAAAAAAAAAGTAAAGCATATCAAAATTTGAGAGCTTTTTTAACTTACAGTATTCGACTTGTACTTCCCCTTGGACAACTGCAATGTATTTGCTTCCATATGCACCATGAGAAGAAATATGATCCCTCTATATTGAAATAGTCTCAGAAAGTGATAACATTTAGAGGGAGATTCAAGGGGAAAAATCATGTTAAATTACATCTGTAGATTAGGTGTGGGTGTGTTTTAATAAAAATAGATTCTCTCCTACCACATGTCTACTATCAGAAAACCACAGGGAAGTTTCTTTAAAATGTCTTTATTGCTACTGGAAAAGGTGAACTTAGATTTCCAGGCTTAGAGTATTAGTATTTAATACACTGATTCTTAGTTTGGTTCTCAACACAGCCATACCAACCATTCAAAAACTCAACTTTTCACTTTTATTTTATCCCTTACCTATATTTATCACTTCAAAACCATCAGATGTACTTAAGTCTTCACAAAAACAGACTGTTTAATGTTTTCTGAAATGAATTCAAATAAATGTCTTAAATTAAAAAAACAAAAAACAAAAAACAAAAAAAAACAGGGACAACACATTCGACCAGTTCATTTTCTGTTAAAAAGCTTGAAAATTTGAATTATTTTTATTTAAACAATTTTACTTTACTCATTGTGTTCACATTCTCAACAATGAATAGGTTAGAAACAATCCAGACATTTTTACTGAATAATTAGAAAATATCTTAAAGTTAAATACTTTCAAATGTTCCATATTATTTCATGATATTAAAAAATATAGCATGTTAGAGTTAAGAGTTTTAAAGACACCTTGGAAAAATTCAAAATTGGTGAAAAATGGTTTTATATCATTCCTAAGAAAAGGTTAGATGAGTTTGTCTTGAAAAACCTTGACATACAGGGATTCAACAGATGGCCATTTATCTTTAAACAATCCTATTTAACAAAATATACTGGAGTATTTTAGAATATAAGATATTACACTAGATGCAGCTAGGAATACAAATTAAAATAAGCAATAAGCAAAAACTCTAATGAAGATTTTGCTAACCCACCAATATAATACAAGGTTATATAAATAAGGATAAAGCAGGAAATTACAAAATTTTTCTATGGAAAATGAGGAGAGAAGTTTTAATTTCCTTATTGATATAAAAAATTTGCTTTGAATATCTAATCAGCATTTTGTAAAAAAATGAGGTGCTGGATATGCTGAGATTACATAACTATGCAAAATCTGGAATGAAAAAAAGAATCACAGGAAATTTTTTACAGTGAAGTGTGCATAAAAATACACACTTAGGTATTTGGAAAGTTCAACAGAGTGTGCATTTCTTTTCTTTCCAGCAAAAATAACTGACAAAATTTACAACATGGAATAGCCCAATAAATAAAATTGTGATAATTTTTAAGGATCTCCCCTAAAATAAAGGGCCCAGAGTTTTGCCTCCAAAAAACAGATAATTCCTGTACCATTTATGATATTTTGGAGTGTACTTAAAGGAAAAATTCCAAATTTTATTAAGTTCCTACACTGCCTCAATACTATGCCTAAAAAGTATAGCACATAAAATATTTTCAACTCAATTTAAATAAAAATAGATGTCAATTTACCAAATAAAATTTTAGTGAATTAGATGCAGGAGCTTAATAAAACAATCATTAAATATGAAATATTGTCCAATATTAGGAGATACAGCCATACTCCTCTAGAACATATTAAGAATATCAATAAAAATATAATCATAGATTATTTCTCATTTCTAATTTGCAGTTAATATTTATAATGCCTAATGCTTCTGAAAATTTCCATTATATTCATGGCCATTCACAATTTTCTCATTCATCATGCTTCTCCAGTTAGAGGACTCTATGCTAAGTAAAGTGTATATTTTTGGTAAATGATCACAATTTTGTTTTTCATAATTATTCTTGTTATAGTTCTGTGCTGTCAATGTATCTGAAGCAGTGTTGAGTCAGTGTTATGCATAGCATGATACATAGACAATAATGGAAGCTTGTTAGATATGCAAAAGTAGAGTATTTTAGTGCTATTTGCTTTATTATTTTTAATTCTGATTTGGTTTTATTTGTTCGCCATTAAATTGTTTATAAAAGAACTAGCAATTATCTCAGTTATACTTTGACATTTATCTCTCAATAATTATGATGTTGGTGACACACTCCTAGATAGATCATCATTAAATTAGAAAACAAAGATGACAGGTATCATCAATATATTATGCAGAGATAGTTTTAAATTTCTATTATGATTTAGGGGTTGTCTGAGCATCTATGACTCTGAACATGTTTAGGGTTCAAAACCACAACTAAAAAACATAGCATTAAAAAAAAACTGATCAGACATAAGCAAGATGGCAAACTAAGAAGCTCTAGGCCCTCATTCTCCCCACATAAACACCAAGTAAGCAACTATAGACTGATTAAAATAGTTTGTGGGAGCTCTGCAAACCAGTTAAAGTTCTGCAGCAACCAAGCAAAAGCCCGGTCAAGAAAAAGCCACATTCAAAAAGAAATTTTGTGTCATTCTTTAATGCCCTAGCCTCCCCCTGCCCCTTACACAGTGAAGCATGGTCAAGAGGAAGTAGCCCAATCCCAGTTCTTTCCCTCAAAAGGAAGGAAATGAATGGAACTTGTTTGCACCTTCTGGACAGTCTGTGGGCTACTTGAGGGACTCATTTCTGTCCTGCCTGGTTTGGAGATCAGTGAAAATGGCTACATATATTGGATCTCAGGTTGGAAGCCCTGAAAGGCAGAGGTAGTTTCCATGGTAGATGAAAACTGCATAGAACTACAGACATGCAGAACATGAGAGCAAGAAATTATAGGCAGAGGAACATAGAACACCTAAGGCCTCAAGAAAAGGCATGGGTGAAACTTTTGGGGAAATTAAGACATTTAAAAACATGCATATATACAGGGGAATTGGGGGGAAGGTGCACACACAAACACAAGGAAGACAAATGCTGCAAAAAGATCTGAGATGATCTTGAGCCTTCACACTGTACTAATTAGCTACCATCTTCCTCTGCTTAGAGCCAGTCTACAAAGACTGAGAGAGGTGTCAATATTTTCAAATTCCCAATTTTCAGCAAAGATCACAAGGAATAGAAAGAATCAGGGGAAAATAGTCCACTCAAAGGAACAAAATAAATCTCCTGAAATCCACTGTAAAATAGCAAAGCCTTCAAAATTACTAGAGAAAGACTTTAAAACGACTGTTTGAAATATGCTCAAAGAACTAAAGGAAATCAGAAAAATGAAATATAAGCTATATGTGAATATCAATAAAACTACAGAAATTAAAAAAAAAAAAAACAGAAATTCTGGGTTGAAAAATAATTGAATTGAAAAAACCCCCTAGAGGAATTTAACACCAGACTCAATCATCAGAAAAAATATCAGTGAAGACTGGTCATTTGAAAGAACAAAAAGAAAAAAAGAATGAAGAAAAGTGAACAGAAACTAAGGGACTTAATGGACACCATCCAGTGAATCAATATATACATTATAGGAATCCCAGAAGAAGAAAGAGAGAAAGGGTCAGAAAGCTTATTTGAAGAAATAATGACTGAAACTTTCCAGATTTGAGGAAAGACATGGATATCAAAACACAAGAAGCACAAATGAACTACAAGCAGAATAAACACAGAGAACCACATTTAGACACATGTAATCAAACTACCAAAAACCAAAGACAGAAGAGAATCTTGAAAGAATAAAGAGAAAAGTGACTCACTGCTTACAAGTATCTACAATATGATTATCAGAGAATTTCTCAGCAGAAACCTTGCAGGCCAGAGGCAGTGGGATGATATATTGAAAGTGCTGAAAGAAAAAAGAAATCAGTAATTCTATGTCAAGCAACACTATCCTTTGAAGAAGAGAAAGACATTACGACATTCCAGACAAACATAAGATGAGGAAGCTTATTGCTATTAGACTTGCCCTACCCAAAATACTAACGGGAGTCTAAGTTGAAATTAGAATGCTAGGCAGTAACTTGATGCCATATGAAGACACAAACTTCTTCCATAATGATAAATAGGAGGACAAATATAAAAAACAGTACTATTGCAATTTTGGCTCCTAACTTCACGTTTTAGTCTTCCACAGGATTTAAAGAACAAAAACATAAAAAAATAATAATAATTGCATGTTAAGGTTATGAGTATACAATAAAAAGAAGTAATTTATAACATTAATAACACAAGAAGGATAGTCCTATAAAAGACTTTTTGTATCCAACTGATGTTATGTTGGTATTCATTTAAACTAGATTGTTATAACTTTGGGATATAATATATAATCACCATGATAACTCCCCAAAAATTCTTTAAAATTTACACAAAAGGAAATGAGAAGGGGATCAAAATACTTCACAGAAAAAGACCAACTAGACATAAATAAAGTACTGAAAAAGGAAATGAGGGACAAAAATCTGTAGGGCATAGAAAAAAACAAACAAAATGACAATAGTAAGTCCTCTAATTATTTTTAAAGTAAAGAAATCAAGCACCCCAATCAAAAAAAAAAAAACAAAAAAACACCAGATTGGCAAAATGGATAAAGGGGGGAACAAAAAGAACAGGACTCAAATATATGCTGTTTACAAAAGACTCACTTTGGATCCAAGGACACACCAGAGAGGAAAGCAAAAGGATGGAAAAGATATCCCCTGCAAATAGTAACCAAAGAGAGATGATGGGAGCTATAATAAATCAGCAATTTGAACAGATATTTGCACATTCATGTTCATGGCAGTGTTCTTCATAATAACCAGAAAGTGGAAGCAACCCAACTGTCCATCAATGGATGAATGGGAAACTAAAATAGGTTATATATGTACAATGAAATATTACAAATCCTTAAAGAGAAAGGAAATTCTGACACATGCTACCATATGGGTGAATCTTGAAAACATTATGCTAAGTGAAATAATCCAGTCACAAAAGGACAAATATTATAAGATTCCAGGCATGCAAATACTTATAAATGTTACCTAGAACAGTCATTTTCATAGAGACAGAAATGAGAATGATGCCTACCAGGGGCTGGGCTAAGGGAGGAGGAAAGAAGGAGTTATTGTTTAATGTATATGGAGTTTCAGTCTAAGAAGACGAAAAAGTTCTGGGGATGGACAGTGGTGATGGTTGCATAACAATGTGAATATATTTAATATCACAGAACTATACATTTTAAAATAATTAAAATGGGAAATTTTATCTTATACATATTTTGCCACAAGTTTAAAAATGTAGATAACAGAATTCACAATAGCAACAGATACATACGAAATTACTTTAGAAAGTTTTAATGTCCAAAGAAAGAAAGCCACAAGATTTTCCTGGAAGATTTATCAAGGCCACTTGAAAGATGAAGGGAATCACTAAATTCCTGGTAAAGAAAATTCAGTATGTTAAATATGCTCATTTTTCTAGAGTAACAGAGATATTTAAAGTAATTCCAGTAAAAATCCCAACAGAACTCTGTGTCTTTAAACTGAGATGATGATCTTAAAATTCATCTGGAAAAATTACCACATGAAAATAGAAAATTTTAAAACAAAGAAAAGTCAAGACAGAAGCCAGATATTGAAAGGTAATCTAAATCTGTGCTAATGAAAAAAGTATGACATTAATAAGAAAAACTTTAGAAACTATAGTTCAAAGAAAAAAGATCTATGAACACAAACACATAAACAGAATTGTTTATTTTTGACATCCATTTTCTCATTATACCTTCTTTCTGTAAGGAAGGACACTTGGGGTTTCCCACAACACTCAAATGAGATGCCTTCACGATCCCTATGGTGCCAAATCGGACAAGTTTTCTATTTTCCTATTATATGACTTCTTAGCAGCATTCTCATCCATTAATCATTAAATCACCCCCAGGAAAATATTTTCTTGGTTCCTAGAACACCACATTCTCCTGGTTTTATTTGTTTGTTTGTTGAATCCCCCAGTGCTAGCCATGTCTCCATTTTCTTTACTGATTTCTTCTGGGGCTTAGTTCAAAACTGAAGAGTTCTCCAGCGCTTGGCCCTGACCCAACTTTGTGCTCTACATGAACAGTATTTCTAGTGATATAGTCCAATTCCACTTTTTATATCATTCAAAGTTTCTAGCAATTTTATATGTTAATGTTAAAAAGAGAATGCCTGAACAAGCTATTTCAAAAGAAAAAAAAAACTGATCTCTAAGGAGACAGATTGCTACATGTCATCACTGTATCCTTCAAGCAACCTACTTTTCTTTCTGTAGGAGAACGCCTTTCTTAGGTATCATAATCAGTTGTTACTTACAGTACTTACTGCTTCTTAAAATTGTCCATTAGATTCATGCCGTTCACAGTTTGTCACTTTCTTCTATCGCATTGATGAGAACTCCACGGTAAGTGAAGCACCTATTTTGATCAAAGGTTTTACATTTCTTAAACTTGGGATTCTTAGTAGGTTGCTTCGTTGATCCATTTAGATAGTTCCTTAGCTCAGTGCAGTCCATGAACAAGCAGTCTGAAGCTGACTTTTAGATACTGCAGTATCTGAAACCTTGTTGGAAATAAAAATTATTCTGTTTCACCCCAGACCTTGTGAATCTCCATGGCCAGGGCAAGCCCAGTAATTTATTTTAAAAAGCCTTCCAGAAGATTCTGCTCTATGCTAAAGTTTGACAGACTTTCCCCTAGGTCAGAGCTACTCACATAATGGTCAGTGTCACCTCTGAGCTTATAGGAACACAAATTATTCAGCCCTACCACAGACCTACTGAGTTTCGGTGGAAAGGCTGAGCAATTGTTATTTTAACAAACCCTCCATGATTCCTGGGCATCTTTCCTTGGCACACTAAAGTGTGAGGACCTCAACCACAGAAATTAAGCCCTGGAGTGATATAGTTCTGGAACTGCTAAAATGATCCATCTTGGCCTCAGAGGAATTTGGTGGAAGCATTAAGACTTAGCGGCTTTGTAGCCGGTACATCAGGATTTCAGTCTCCAATTACCTACTTACTAGCTCTAGTACATACACAATTGACCAAATCTATTGTAATTATGGACCCCATTAGTGGTGCCTGAGACAAAACGATCACTTTTGTTATCTTCTTCTGTATTTGTTATTTACCAAATCAAGTTTTAGTCTCAAATGAGTTCTACCTTGTCAAGAGACCATTTCATACCCATCTTTGTATGCTCCATACCTAGCACAGCACATAGTAAATGGTCACAAAAGATTTAGATTGAAGCTGTATGCTCAGATTTATGCTCTAAGAATTAAGAATAGGGTCTTTACATCTTGAGGGATGCATTCAGCCACATGGAGACTAGGAGCTGAGCTAGTTATCTTCATCTGAAATCTAAGGAGAAGAGACATTCCAGCAGTGTAGCCATCAACTCATCCTGGGGGCTGTATGTTTGTGGTACATGAGCACTAAAAGAAGCTCAGTGATCTATAAACTGGATCAATAGCCCTAAATTTCTATGGTTGATTACCTGGAATGAATTGCTAACAAGCCAGACAATCCCACCTTTGAAACTGATTTCAGAAAATGAGAAGGTTCAGTCTTCCTAAAGTTTTTAGTACTTTAACCTCTTGCCTATGAGCAGGGAAGAATCTAGTCATTTCTCATTGTATTGCATTGCCCCATGCAGTTTTTGGTACCCATATTTATGGAATATATGAATGCAACAAACTAAGAAATCATTTTTTGGCTTAATATTTAATCTTTCCCTTTACCTTGAAGATCTTTCAGAATTTCAATTCTTAATTTTCAATTATCTTTTAAAACTAATTTTATATCAATGTGTGATATAAAACTAACTTAACTATAGATTATCTATGTCTTGCGTGAAATATTCATTGTAGAGGGATAGAAAACAGTAAACCAAGTAGCCTGGTCTGCCCATGTTAATAATTACTTGTGTGATTTAAGGTAAAGCTTTCATTTTCTTAGGCATCAAACCAAAATAGCAGTGTATACCCAAATAACACCATCGGGGGCACAGTCTGATGCATGGAGCAGTCACAAAACCCATTCCCACTTTCCTATCTACTAGATGAGACACAGCCTCACTTTGTTCACATAGAAAATAGAGGTGATATTACAAACTTGTATATATTTGTGAGCCTTTCAAGAAATAATGCCAGTGAAAACTGTTCATAAATTGTTAAGTATGCATAAACTTAAGTATTGTAACCAGGTCTCTCAAATTTGAAGTGTAAAAAAAAACTACATGCGATTGTATTAACTGTCAGTGAGTCAGGAAAAGTAGGTCCTTTGAAACAGTTTGAAGACTTCTATAAAGTCTTAATAAACTCATGCATTTATGAAGCATAAGTATGACCTCAGCCTGTTGCTAAGGTAGATGTCAATTTATATTGGATGAAAGATAGAAGGGTAGAAGAAAGGAAGAAAGAAGAAAAAGAAAGGAAGAAGGGACAAAGGAAGAGAGGAAGGACTCCAGATAAGCTCACTGATTCAAATAAGTGACAATCTCTTTGGGAAGGGCAATAGTTTATTAAACATTAGGGGGAAAAAAAGACAGAAAAAAAATTTAAAAATTCAATATTGCAGTGTCAGATGCTCCAAGCAATAGGATTCCAGAAAAGAGAGAGGTCCCTGGGGATGCTAATGTTGTACGCTAAAGACCCAATGTATGTTGACTCTTCCCTAAAGACTTTGATCAGGAAGAACTTAAATGTGAAAGACAGAAGAATGTCACCCCACCCCGTCACCCCAAACTGAGGAAAACCTCATTCCTTGTTATCTCTTTGAGGTGAACAAGGTGTGTTTAATTTGCTGCCTTTTCTGGGGGTTAAAGGTTACAGTTCAGTAGTCAAATAAGATTCCAAACAAAGGTTAAGAAAAATAGTAAAGCCACTGGCAAAACATGAGTGCTTGAAAAGAACAAATGTAGCTCCAGCTTCCAGCTAAGTTCAAAGCCAGTATTGTTAATGTGCTCTTCAAACATGGCTGACCTTTAGATGCTGCTGAGCATCTGGGGGAACATTTGACACTTCACTAGATCCCCTTATGTTAACTAACTGCACTTGTACACCACCATGTCCCAAGCCAAAAACCTTCCCAGTAAGTCAGCACTGGGTCCAATCTGCAAAGCCCTCTGTTCAGGATCAAGCGCCTTTTCTTGGTAAGACTTGCTAGAGGGAAAGTTGGTGGCTAGGAAGAATTCACCCCTTTCTTTCTTTTTTCTTTCTTTCTTTTTTAAGATGTTATTTATTTGACAGAGAGAGACACAATGAGAGAGGGAACACAAGCAGGGGGAGTGGGAGAGCGAGAAGCAGGCTTCCCGCCGAGCAGGGAGCCCGATGCGGGGCTCGATCCCAGGACTCTGGGATCGTGACCTGAGCCGAAGGCAGACGCTTAACGACTGAGCCACCCAGGTGCCCCAAAATTCACCTCTTTCAACTTGAAAAACCTTAGGGTTTTTCAGGAGTCAAAACAGATATTAAATTGAAATAGTCACATGTGATAGAGCTCAAAACTTAATTTTTTGACACATTTATTTAGTACATATCTATTACATATGAACTCTGAAAAAATAAAACATAATAAACTTTGAAAAGTAAGCATTCACTTCACTGTAAAACTTTCCAACTCTGCTTTTTAAATAGTAGGAATGGAAATACAGCCACGTTTTAACATTTAAAAACAGTATGTGTATCAAAGACAGCATGCATGTAAGAGAAAATCTAATTCCCTCTTCACATACAGAAATTTAATATCATAAAGTGGCAGCTATAGCTAAGACATCAATTATACAACTTTTTCTTCAAAAGAAAAAAAAAAGCAGAAATTAATGAAATGGGGCAGAACAGGAACTAAATGTGCTTTTAATTATTTTTATCGCTCTTGCCACTAAAATGTTAATAAGAATCATATAGGTATTTAAGAGGGAAAGAAATAACAAATTATATTTCCACTGTGATAATTAATATTTCTATGCTCCTTTTAATTGGAAATGTTAAGGGTATGTGTGCTTGAACTCCTTTACCACCCTGTGTTGGTTATCACAAATTCTAACACATATATATATTATATATACACACTATTCAATGAAGAAAAAGAAATTAACAGAGATTTGGGCCTTTTATTTAAATCTGCAGTAAGGTAGTGTTCTAGCTATTCTTCAGAAACCTCATGGACCAGCAATAATTAAATAAATCCAAGGTAAGTTACACTTGATCTGCATTAAGTATGCATCATGCATTATTTGTGCTCTGCTTAAAGGAGGACTTCTATGGCTGAAACTTTTGTATGGGTGAGTAAGGCAATTACTCATCTCAAAGCCAGTCAATGTTTCTACTCATCTGCTGAAGACAGTCTTCTTTTTCCCTAGTCTTTGTGAATACAATAGCCAGTACCCGCAGCAGTCCTCAGAATGTCCCCTCAGTACTGCTAGTTCAAAATAGACCATCCCCCATGCCCTGTCAAAAGAGGTTTGCTCTCAAGGCTCATTTTGCTAGAATTACTGGCTTATGGGTAGTTTAAAACTACCTTCTAATTTTATTTTATTTTGCAGGTCTTATGTTTTCATTCTCCAAGACAAGAGAATAAACTTCTATCAACCTTATGTCTGAGTTGGGGAGAAGGAGATGGGAGTGACAATCACCCACTAAGAAGAGATAGCCAACTTCACGTCTCTCCTTCCTGTAAAATCATCATCAGCATTTTCTGGTGAGATCTGTTAGCATAAAAAGCATTGAGAATTTGAGGATGTTTAATAGTCTCAAGCCAATCATAAGCTTCCCACTCCTAAAATACATTGATATAAGGATTCCATGTTAATAATCACAAATGAAAAGCTTACCAACATGAACCTAGCTATTTTTCATTTCATTAAGTCTTTCAGAAGAGATTTGAAGAAGGTAACTTTAAACTTTTCGAAGAATTAAAGCTATAAATACTATTTTGGAAGCTCCCAGTTAAAAGCAAAAAAACAGGGCGCCTGGGTGGCTCAGTCGGTTGAGCGACTGCCTTCAGCTCAGGTCATGATCCCAGGGTCCTGGGATCAAGCCCCGCATCGGGCTCCCTGCTCCGCGGGAAGCCTGCTTCTCCCTCTCCCCCCTGCTTGTGTTCCCTCTCTCGCTGTGTCTCTCTCTGTCAAATAAATAAATAAAATCTTAAAAAAAAAAAAAAGCAAAAAAAACAAAGGGGGACAGGGAGGGAGAGAGAAATTGCAAAACGAAACAATCTCTTCCAAATGTAAATTTACAAAACCTAATCCACAAAAACATCAAAATCTATCTACTAGCATAAGAACGCCATGTAAGCTGAATCTTATTTCTTTTGTTCACTGTGTCCATAGTGCTAACAGAGCCTGATGCATAGTGGGATCTCAATGTGTATTTGGGAAACAAATGAATCTCTAAGACCAGAAGCATACTTTCTTCATAAGTCAACCTCCTAGTCAATGGATACCTATCATATCACAATGGCCTTTTGGGCCTCTCCAGAATGATTCAATGATGCCCCAAGGCAGCACGGGGCACCCTCCTCAGTTGACTCATGACACCTTGACTTTATCCCCATAGTAGCACTTATTAAATTGCATCTGATTGTCCACTTTCATATGTCTCATCCATTAGACTATATTTTTAATCAATAAATATTTACTGAACTGGGTGGGAATAAGTAGCATAGAATACAATCTAACAGTGAGATTCAGTGACTTTCTTTTCAGGAAACATCTATTTTCTCATTCCCCCCCAGCTTTATTGAGCTATAACTGACATACAGTTATTGTGCAAGATTAAGACATACAAAGTGATGATGTGATGCACTCGTAAACTATGAAACAATTACCACCGGTGGGTTGGTTAAACCTTCATCATCTCACATAATTGCCATTTCTTTTTTGTGGTGAGAACATTAACAATTTACTTGCTCAGAAACTTCCACATATATAATAAGGTATTGTTAACTACAATTTATTCATCTTTTAACTGGAAATCTGAACCCTTAGGCATCATCTCCCCAATTCCCCATTCCCCTGGCAACCACCATTCTACTGTTTCTATGAGTGTGACTTTTTTAGATTTCACATGTAAATGAAATCATACAATGTTTGTCTTTCTCTCTCTCTGATTTTTCTCACTTAATATAATGCCCTCAAAGTTCATCCATGTTGTCACAAAGAGCAGGATTTCCTTCTTTGTTACAGCTGAATATTTAATTTTCTGTGTGCCTATGTGTATGTATGTACATATATGTATGAATGTATATATATTGCATCTTCTTTCTCAGTTCATATGCAGACATTCACTTAGTTTATTTCCGTATCTCAGCTATTGTGAATAATGCATCAATGAACATGCAAGTACAGATATCGCTTTCAGTTCCTGATTTCATGTCCCTTGGATATATACCCAGAAGTTGGACTGTTGCATCACAATAAAAATACTTTTATTTTTAATTTTTGAGGAACTTGCATGTCGTTGTCCACAGTGGCTGCACCAGTAGACAGTCCTACCAACAGTGCTTTATGTTCTCTTTTCTCCACATCCTCACCACATGTTAACCCTTGTCTTTTTGATAACAGCCATTCTAATAGGTGGGAAATGATATCTCACTGGGGTTTTGATTTGCAGTTCCCTGATGATTAGTGATGCTGAGCACCTTTTCATGTACCTATTGACCATCTCTATATCTTCTTGAAAAAATGTCTATTCAGGTTCTCTGCTCATTTTTTAACCGTACTGTTTTTGTTTTGTTTTGTTTGCTATTGAGTTGTAGGAGTTTCTTAAATATTTTAGATATTAACTCCTTATCAGATACATGATTTGCAAATATTTTCTCCTAAGGAAAAATATGTTTCTTTTGTTGTTATTCTTCATGTTACAAAATTGCTTATTGCTTATCTCTTTCCTTTGATTTGGCCGTCAGGGAAGATAGTGTTTCTCTAAGCCTAGTTCACTCCTTCAATAAGAACTGAGATTTACAGACATCCATGTTGATTTTGATTTCAGTGATCACATGTGGACTTTCAAAGGATCACTCAGGATATATGAATCTAGCATAACTGTCTTTCATCCACCTTTCCCTCTTTTTCTCTCCTTTATATTTTTTTAATTTTAATTTTTTAAAAAGATTTTATGCATTTATTTGACAGAAAGAACAAGAGCACAAGCAGGGGGGAGTGGGAGAGGGAGAATCAGGTTCCCCGCTGAGCAGGGAGCCCAATGCGGGGCTTGATCCCAGGACCCTGGAATCATGATCTGAGCTGAAGGTAGATGCTTAACCGACTGAGCCACCCAGGCACCCCTTTTCTCCTTTTTAGAAATCATTTCTGAATCCCCATTCTGCCTATCTCCCCACATATTGGATGCATTACTTTAACACTGCTGTCTGTTACTAAATTCTACAGTTTCTGAACAGCTGAACATTTCCCTTTATTCTTTCCTTATCAGAAGCTTGTCTGCACCGCATGGTGGTACAGCAATGAACTGGGGAAATGAAAGGAAGAAATGCGTTCTTAGAGTTGAATCATACAAAACAGAACTGGGCCCTGTCTACAGAGAAAGATCCCCCCTGTATTCTGATGACTGCATCTGGGAAAGCTGTGTAGCCAGGGCCAGCAGTGCCCTCCTGGTTCTTGACCATTCTGATCCCTCAAACAAATAAATTCCTAATGAAGACATGAATATTTAAGTAAATATTGGGCTCTCACTATTAACTACTGTAATTGTAAAACAGATTTTCTTTATTCTAATCTCACGTTCACCAAGCAACTTCTGGATGTTCATTTAGCTTCCTTGAAATGCCTGCCAATCCTGCAGGCTACAAGGCCATTTTCCTTTTCTTTCTCAATTTATGACTTAGCACTATGGTTTATTTGCCAGTCTGTGCCATTGGTTAATGTGAGTATGCACTCAAGAAATGGATCAATTTAATGTGATTATAAACATTTCAAAGGATCTGCGCCTTAAACTTGAGTAACAGATCTTGTACCTAGGTGAATTCACCAAAATAAATGGCATGCTGTGAGAAATATGGCGAGATGACTTTGCCAAGGGGTGGTCTGAACTTGACAATCACCTGTCTTTCATACTTTCACAATAGACACATTTCCAGGATTTAGTCACTATCGCCAGTGGCATACTTAGCAACAGCACATCCTAATTTACCATGTGACAGTGCTCAGATCCTTAGAAGCAAATGCTTTAATTTGATACCTCCAAGTTTAGCCCCTGTAAGAAACAATTTTGGGGAAACAACAACAATAAATATATTGTACCTGTGACCCACTAAGGCTATGCTCCCCGGATTTGGACATACACCACTTTGGATGACATAGCAGCATGGCAAGGAGTTGGTAAGCTACAGAATAAATTCAAAGTCCTTTCACAGAGAATCCATTCTGCCTAAACATCTGATGTGTGGAAGGGTTCTATCTAATTAATAAGTTAAAACATGGTATTTTAAAGCAAGCATAGATTCAGAATGGAGAAGTGAGCAAAAGCCACATGGGTATGATTTTAAGACAAATCATTTAGATCCCAAAGAATTTTCAGGAAGTAGTTTTTCTCTATGTTTATTGCAGCATTATTTACAATAGCCAGGATATGGACACAGCCCAAATGCCCATCAATAGATAAATAAAGAAGTTGTGGTATATAAATACAATGGAATATTACTCAGCCACTAAAAAAAAAAATGAGATCTTGCCATTTGTGACAATGTGGATGGGGCTAAAAGGTATCATGTTAATTGAAATAAGTCAGACAGAGATAGACAAATACCATACAATTTCATTTATACATGCAATCTAAGAAAACAAAATAAACCAATAAACAAAAAGTAGAAACAGACTTTAAAATACAGAGAACTGATGGTTGCCAGAGGGGAGGAGGGTGGAAGGATGGGCAAAATGGGTGAAGGGGAGTGAGAGGTGCAGGCTTCCACTTATGGAATAAATAAGTCCCAAGGATGAAAAGTCTTAGCATATGGAATGTAGTCAATAGCTTTGTCATAATGTTGTATGGTAACAGATGGTAGCTACACTTTGAGTACAGCATAAGGTATAGAATTGTCAAATCTCTACTTTGCCCACCTGAAACTAATGTAACTTTGTCAAGTATACTTCAATTTAAAAAAAGGTAGTTTTTTTGTCTGTTTGTTTTTTTCTTTAGGTTCTGAGCTTTCTTGTTACTATTTAGCAGGAAAACATGAAGAATGTTGCTATAAAATAAGATCAAAAGTGTTTAAACTGTACATTATAGAGAAAATATAAATACATATAGAAAATATAATTGTTTTATATGAGTACATATGTATATAAAAACGTAATTTAGTTTTACACATATATGAAGTTTATATACAGAGAGTGTGTTACCAGAAGGGATTCATTTCTATGGAGGTGAAATTTAGATTCATAAAGGCTTACACAGCACTAAAGAAAATTAGACGAGCAACTGGACACAATGAAGGACTGGGTACACATATGACATTATTTAAATGGAATAAAGATTTTCTCCAGAAATATTTTACAACAGAACTTGGTGTTGTCTGTCTTAGATGGTTAAAGAAAAGTTATATAAGGAAGCAAATGTTTGACTTATAATACTTTGCAGTTCTAGATTTTTTTTTTTTTGATTATGTAAACTTACAGAATAGGCAAAGAATTTCCTTAGTCTTAGGTTGGGAACACATGGTCTACACCATGTAATGGATTTTTAGGAGTGCACAGTGGCACAGTGCTATAGATTCATAAAGTCTAGTCACTATCAAGGTCTTGCTCTTGATGAATATGCTGAAAAGTAATGAGTCTACGATGAAGATCTGGTCAGTGACCATTTCATTGTCATAAAAGATCAGTTTTGACATTCCCATGCCTATATAACTCACAAAAGTTTCCAACTAATAGTTAATTTCATTTTTATGGATAAATGGGCTTAGTAGTCAACACATCCATCATTTACATAAAGATAGTGATTGAAAACTCTGTAAATAAATAAAATATATTGATACAGTAGCTAGTGTAAATTGTTCAGGAAGACAAGTATTATGATATCAGTATATAGCCGGACTGTGCTTCATCCAGTATTTAAAGAGGAAAAACAAAACACACCATTAATTTACCAGCTATTGGAAATTTGTGGTGAGTAAAATTCAATATGTTATGTTGGTCAGTAAGACTTAAAGTTAGGATTTTTATGTCTTCAGATTTAATAACATTTTACTAATGGCCTTGAATATTTAGTCTGGGGAAGATTTAAAGAGTGGTAAGTGATAAAGAAACAGAGCCTGATCTGTGGTCATATAACAACATCAGCCTTTGCCTTGTGGATTAGAAGTGGAAAGATGGACAGATCAGCAGTGATTTATCCTTCCTCAGAGACTGTAAATTTGATTTGCCTTATATCTGCACTGTTTTAAGGGGAGAAAGCAGCTCTCTTTGCTGACCAGAAAGAAGAGTCTCCCTAACAAGTGATAACGGGAGTGTGAGAGAAATCAGAGTCAATCTTACTGTATAGGTGTATGATTACTGATGTGTCATGATTTAAAAAAAAACAAAAGGAAGTAGCTTTCCCCAAAACATATAATGTACTACCTTAAAGAGATGCTAACCAATCCAGTGTCAGTTCCATCTTTTGGGTTGAGACAATAACCTCCACGTAAAGGCTATTTTCAACTTTATTCTCATCCCTGCTTTATTCTAGATTCCAAATACACACATCAGTCTATAGTCTCAAATGGTTTAACCAGATTTGAGCCAATGCTCACATAGAGATTCTGTATGCCCAGAAGCAGGAAACTTCAATATCAAATATTTCTACTTCACATCTGATTTTCAATAGATCACGTGACTTAAGGAATTTTTCTGCCAAATATTTGTATGCTGTAATTTCTTTTGTATCAAAAGCATATCAAAACTGGATAATTTTGATCAAACACAGTTTATCTAGTCCAGGCTTCCTATAAGTTCAGAACATTGGGAATTTCACAGAGATGAACACTGTTTATATAATTCATGAGTATCAAAATGCTTTTTAAAAATAATTTCATTTTTAATTATCATTACCTGAATAGACATGAGTGATTTTCTTACCATTGTTTCAGGTAGCTTTACTTTTTTCCCTAATCATTTTATTATGAAAATTAAGCATATAGAAGTTGAGAAAAAAATGCATAGTGAACAACCATGTACTCAGCAGGTAGGTTGCAGAATTATTATTTTGTTGTACAAAGCATTAACTTTTGGGGGGGTTGGGGGTAAAATTTACATAGAGTTAAACGTACAAAGCTCAAACGAATCAGGTATTGTTACCTGCCATTTGCCTTGACACTTGTCTCTTTCAAATTTTAGTAAAACTTCCACGGGTCCCACCGCTCCTCCATTTTCTGATACACTGGGACTTGGTGAATCCACTGTTCTATTTATCAATATAGTAATTTCATGAATGCTGACTCTACAGTCCTACATTTTCTGCCCTTCTAGAGTGAAGAAATCCAGTTATTACGACTCTCATCCATTCTTCTAGATCACAAATATGTACTCAAATCTGCACTATTGTTTCAATAAGATGTTAGCCATTTCTCACAAAGATCTTACAAAAGAAGCAGAGAATTTAAATATGATAGGCATATCATATCAGTGGCATAACATATCAGTGTTGTGTGACTTAAGGAAGCTTCCTGACAAAAATTTGCACACTCCCTTTCCTATCAAAAGCATATCAAAATTGGCTACTTTCTCAGTGATCTTATTCATTTTTAATGGGGAGTCAAAACGACAGCAAACCGATCATTCAAAATAAACATTTTTATAGAGATTTTAACAATAAACGTCATTTCCTCCTTCCCTGGACCACCCCTAATCTGCACCCTTGTCTCCCTCCTCCAAATGAGCCCTCTTTTCCTTTTCCCAAGCCCTATTCCAATTGCTATTGTCAGGAATGAATCATTACTGGTTTTATTCTCCATCCTCTGCATATATTTTTTACTTTAAACTTGACAGGCCACCTGACACAGGAAAATAAATTATATTTTAAAATTTCAAAGTGAAAAGATGTGACTCCACATCTATACCTTAAAAAGAAATTTAGTTAAATGCTTCTAAATCTACACTTATGATAACATCAGCATTTTCCAGGATCTTAGGGAGGATTAAATCCTTCCTTAAAGTTTCTTATTTTAAGGCAGAAATATTAGCACAAAAACTGCATCAGCCAAAATTTCTACAAATGTTATGAAAAAGCATTGCTGTGTAAACTTTAATGATGTTTGCATACCAGTATTAGGACCCATAATAACTCTTTCTCAGAGTATTTTATTATAAAAATAAAACACTGGGGCTGTTTCCTCCTGCAGTAATGAAAAAGAGTAAATACAAATAAATTAAGTAGAGCAAAGACTACAATTTAAACTTAACAGTTTATTTATTAGAGCCAATGCAAAAGTTTCCTTAAATAATATATAGAAACATAACTACAGCATACATAAAAATTAACATAAATATATTAACCTATGGGAAGAAATAAAGGCAATGAGGAAACAACAGGTAGAGAAAATGTTTCATTAACTACAATATATCATTACTTTATTACTTTTTAATACTGCAATCACAAATTGCAAACACGACTATAGGGCAAAGAGAAGCCCCTATAATGTAATTACACATAGAAACCAAACCCAAATTGTTCTTGGATTTATGGCATCTGTAGCGTTAGGTACAAGACTGAGACAATAGAGAGTGGGGCCTTCTCTTTTTCCATTCCCAGCAAAAAGAGAAAGCCAGAAAAGAGGACTGACCAATTTAACAATGTTCTTTGCTTGCTGAGATCAATCAATCTTTAATCCACCAGGTAGTATTGCTTACATGCTTGAAATGAAAAGTGTTTCATCTAACAATGGGATGTCTTTCCTCATTGGAGTTCTATGTAGAAAGATTACCGGTATAATTCGCACACATTCCAAAGTGTTAATATATACTGCAAGAAATTTTAAAAGAAGTCTGCACATATAGATAATGATCCCTCCTGCTATTCCCTCCCATTCACTCCGTTATATGCTCATTATCACGTGCATTTAGATATATGGCCAGTTACATCACATTCCAATATTATAGTCAATGCATCTTTTAGCTGATGAAATAGCAGATATTAATTCTCTTTTTAAAGACAATCAGCACAACAGTGACTTTATAGGTGATGTAGGAGTGAGCAGCAGGCAAGGACTTGTGTCTCACTGTGGAAAGACATCGATCTTGTGCCTGCTCTGCTACTTTGCTAAATTTGTAATGAAATTCCTGAAACCTTGGTTTCCTCATCCACAGAGTTCATAGGATTTTAAATAAGATAATGTGTTTTAAGCCCTAGCACAGAGCCAGGCATGTTGTGGATAGACAATGTTTCACTATTACGATAATTACTTACAAACCTGCACTTCTGATGTTAAAACACAGTGGATAAGCAATAGCATTGAGAAGCTGAGAATTTCATGGACAAGGGCTGCAGTTTCTGGAGAATGGTATGTTTTAGGAGAAAGAAAAATAAAGGGAAATGATCTAGAGGATAAAGGAAAAATTCATCTGATTGACTTAAATCCCTTTACTCTGTTCCTCCTAATGGGAGCCCCCTCCTCTGCTCGGTACCTTATAATGTGCACATTGTAACTCATAGGTTCCTTCTTCCCTGTATTTCAGAAGCATCTCATTTTCCCATAGCAACACTGTAGCATAATTTATCTTTTAATAAACAACAACAAGAACAAACACATTTACTGTTTTCTTCCCCACTGAGCCAAATGCTACTTTTGTCCTGTTTTATCATAACTGCTTAACATATCTGCTTCACAGGTAACATTGTGTGCCATTAATAAAAAGTGCAGGAAAAATTACTTGGTGCCTAAAGATCTGACAGGTTAGAGTATGAGGTCATGTTTTGACGTAGCAAGGTCACTCAGAGACTATAAACAAAAATTTAATAGGGCTTTTGAGAGATAATGCATTATTTATTTAAACTGTTGGGACTTCTCTGTTCAATTGGTTTAATAGAAACACAACCAGGTTAAATAAATCAGAATGCTACAGAGAACAGGCATACTATGAAAGTAATTTGCCTTTGTCACCAAAAATTAATAGGCTATGTCATTAACAGCTATGATTACACAGAAACTACATAGAATTTTTCAGCACAATGATGTTATTCTCTTCCTGTGACTTCTTAGAATTACTGAAGACTTTGATATTGTGGAGAAAATTGATAGTTATTTTGTCTGTAATTAAGAAATAATCACAACCTAGTATCATATTTATACACACCCAGGGAACCACATTTTTAGTGATTGTCTGTTTGAGTAGAAATCCATGCTAGTTATTTGGCCCCTACCCTAAGTGGTAACAGCACCATCAGACTGAGTTTAAACACTGAGCTTAGCCAATCATCACAGCCTCTGATAAAGTTTTATCAGATACTTCACACCTAAGATAAATAAGAAACAGTTATCAAGATTGACTACCTATTATTTGGACTTTAAGAAAAACTCCATAAATATAAAACAATAAATAATAAGCACAGTTAAAATAACTAGCATGAAGAGAGTCAGCCAACAAACACCTTCAGCAGATATCACTTCCTAACTGCTAGGATTTCAATAAAATTGTCCATCCAAAAATGTAGTGTTCCATATCACAAAGTTTTTCATTGACTAATTCCAATCTGATTATGAATTAAAGTTTAAATTATTAAGATGGTGATATTATTATTGTATGCTTCAAAAAGATGATTTATAATATAATTGAATGATCTGCATCATCTCCAGGCATTCAAGGATATGGGAGGCTATGCTACTATCTTTGCTCTTGAGAAGAGGCCATGGCAGGAATATTAAAATAGGAAAAAGTGAGCTAGTAACAGGGCTGAGAGAAAAACCATGGCCAGGTTATAAAATCCAATCCAAGAAAGGCATGTGAATGGGGTTCATTAGAAGTTAAGAAATAGTCAAATGTCCAAATTAGATTGTAATACACTTACAAGTATGATCCTTATCCGAACATGTCAGAAGGAGAAAGGGCAAAGAGTGTCCATATTTAAAGACTTAGTCAAGACTCTACTGCTCAAAGTGGGAAACGGGGCACAAGGTAGAAATAGTATTTTGCTCAAGAGACTTAAACAAACCCCCAAAATCTCAAAATCTGCAAATGCTCTTTGAGACAACAGCTTAAAAGTGGATATTACCTTCTATCCCCAAACATGAATATCTAGTCTCTCTTTGATATTTAAGTAGGCTCTGGCACATTTTAAGGAAAGTTAGCTGGTAAAATATTACAGCTGCAGATAAGGGTTACTTTCTGGACAAGATTCTCTGAGGAGCAACCCCTTGGCTCTAAACACCAAATGAAAGAGTTCGACTTATAAAAGGCTCTATTCTATAGATTTCTTAGGTAAGACACTATAAATATAAAATGTAATTGGAATGGAATCCAGGGGAAAAAAGATTTCATGAGTTTTTAATTTTATTTTCAGAAGACCAAGAGTAAATATCATGCACAGAAAAAAAAAAAGTATTAATACTAACCATTCGGGTATTAGAAAAATATAAAATTGTCTCCATTTACAAATGACAGGATTGTCTATAGAAAAATAATCCCAGTGAACACAGATTTAAAAGTCCTAGAACTATTAGTATGTTTAGCAAGGTCATAGGATACTGACTAGATAAAAATCAATTGTGTTGAATCACAGACCTGTACCTCTGAAACAAATAATACATTATACATTTAAAAAAAAAAAAAAAGAATAAGATAGCAGGAAGGGCAAAATGAAGGGGGGGGAAATCGGAGGGGGAGACGAACCATGAGAGACTATGGACTCTGACAAACAAACTGAGGGTTCTAGAGGGGAGGGGGGTGGGGGACGGGTTAGCCCAGTGATGGGTATTAAAGAGGGCACATATTGACCAGAGCACTAGGTGTTATACGTAAACAATGAATCATGGAACACTACGTCAAAAACTAATGATGTAATGTATGGTGATTAACGTAACATAATAAAATAAAAAAAATCCTAATGATGTAATGTATGGTGATTAACATAATAAAAAAAATCAATTGTTTATGTGTGTATGTATAATGTATATTTTTATACACATTTAATGTTGCCATTTACAACAGCATCCAAAATGAAGTTCTTAATGATACATTTAATGAATGTCCAAGACTTGTTAACTGAAAATCACTGTTCATTGAGAGAAATTAATGGAAACCAAAATAAATGAGATACATACCATTTTATCAATTGGGGAGGTTCAACATTATTAAGGTATTATTTCTAACCACATTGGCCTACAGATTCAATGCAATGTCATCAAACTACTGGCAAGTTTTTTGTTGTTGTTATAGAAACTGACAAGCAGGTTCTAAAATTTTTGTTTAAATGCAAAGAACCTAGAGAGTCTTTGAAAAATTACAAAGCTGGGGTACTTGCACTACCTTATTTCAAGACCTGCTACAAGAACTAAAGCAATCAAGACACTATGGTTCTGGGGTGAAGATAAATACATAGATGAGTGGAACAGACTACAGTGAAACACACACACACACACACACACACACACACACACACGGTCAGTTGATACTCAACAGAAGAGCCAAGGTAATTCAATGGAGAAAGGATAGTCTTTTAACAAATGATGCTGGAATACTTGATTATCCATATGCAAAATAATCATCTATAATCATGACCCTATACCATGTAAAAATATTAACTCAGAAGGGCATAGACTGTTGAATCACAGACCTGTACCTCTGAAACAAACAAACAAAGAAGATAGTAGGAAGGGAAAAATGAAGGGGGGGAATCAGAGGGGAAGACGAACCATGAGAGACTATGGACTCTGAGAAACAAACCGAGGGTTTTAGAGGGGAGGGGGTGGGGATGCATTAGCCTGGTGATGGGTATTAAGGAGGGCGTGTATTGAATGGAGCACTGGGCATTATACACAAACAATGAATCATGGAACACTACATCAAAAATAAATAAATAAATAAATAAATAAATAAAATTGACAACAGGGGAAAAGAAAATCTAAGTTAAGGGACACCTGGGTGGCTCAGTTAGTTAAGCATCTGCCTTAGTCTTCAGTCGTGATCCCAGGGTCAGGGTCCTGGGATCCAGCCCCAAATGGGGCTCCCTGCTCAGCAGAAGCCTACTTCTCCCTTTCTCTCTGTTGCTCCACTTGCTTGTGCATTCTCTTTCTCCATCAAATAAATTTTATTTTTTTTAAATTTTATTTTGTTATGTTAATCACCATACATTACATCATTAGTTTTTGATGTAGTGTTCCATGATTCATTGTTTGTGTATAACACCCAGTGCTCCATGCAGTATGTGCCCTCCTTAATACCCATCACCAGGCTAACCCATCCCCCCTACCCTCCTCCCCTCTAGAACCCTCAGTTTGTTTCTCTGAGTCCAGTCTCTCATGGTTTGTCTCCCCCTCCGATTTCCTCCCCTTCATTTTTCCCTTCCTACTATCTTCTTTTTTTTTAACATACAATATATTATTTGGTTTAGAGGTACAGATCTGTGATTCAACAGTCTTACACAATTCACAGCGCTCACCATAGCACATACCCCCGCAATGTCTATCACCCAGCCACCCCATCCCTCCCATCCCCCGCCAGGCCAGCAACCCTCAGTTTGTTTCCTGAGATTAAGAATTCCTCATATCAGGGCACCTGGGTGGCTCAGTCGTTAAGCATCTGCCTTTGGCTCGGGTCATGATCCCAGTGTCCTGGGATCGAGTCCCACATCGGGCTCCCTGCTCCACGGGAAGCCTGCTTCTCCCTCTCCCACTCCCCCTGCTTGTGTTCCTGCTCTCGCTCTCTCTCTGTCAAATAAATAAATAACATCTTTAAAAAAAAAAAAAGAATTCCTCATATTAGTGAGATCAAATGATACATGTCTTTCTCTGATTGACTTATTTCACTCAGCATAATAACCTCCAATATTGAAAGGGGTCCTCTAAGCAACGAGAGAGCCTAAAAATAACATAGACCAGAAAGGAACACAGACAATATACAGTAACAGTCACCTTACAGGCAATACAATGGCACTAAATTCATGTCTTTCAATAGTTACCCTGAACGTAAATGGGCTAAATGCCCCAATCATCAAATAAATTTTAAAAAATAATAATAAAATAAAATATACCTAAGTTAAAATATAACAGGTATAATTTTCTTGTATAAAAATACAAGGTTTTTAATTTTTAATCTTACTGAAATTGCTCAATAAATTTATTTTAGAACCTCTTTTGGGATAACAAGAAAGAAATAGGACTTTTTAAAAATTTAAATTTGAAACTTGTTGACAAGTACTTCTGCGTTGAAATATCTCTTGGATCAACCTAGAAATGGAGGGGCATAGGTCGGTAGCAGGAAATCGTGGTCAAGAACTTTATGAAAATTATCCTATTAGTATAGTCCTGGAAATATGACAGCAGTGAATCAGAAACATTATTCGTACCTACTTAATAAAGGAGAAGAAAAGGACAGTGATAAATGTATCTCTAAAGTAAGATGATCTTGCCAAAATCTCTCATGCTTGCCTTTATAGTGCCACCAATAAAGGTGATTGTATCTCACTGAATATCTTACAGAAGTCTCAGAGCAATCCATCTAAATGGGGGCTGTGCCTCAGAGCACCAGGAAATAAATGGCATCATTAAATTCCTCTGAAGTAATGTCTCCTTTCTCAGTTATGTACCAACTCCTATGACAGTTGTCCCTCAGACAGGCAACTTCGCATTGTTCTCTCCCTAGAATGAGTGACTTTAGATTCTTGGATGTAGCGCATATTTAGAAAAAAAAAAAATGCATTTGCCTGTGGAATTATAAAAGCATTTTTAGACCAAAAAAATGCACAGATAATTAGCTCAATATAACATGTTTTTCAGAGAAGAGAGTATATTCTGGCCTGTGATTCTCTACCAGCCATTTACAAATTATCCTCTTGAGTGATATTAGTGATAGGCTTCATTAGCAACCTTAGTGAACTCTCTATTTCTTAAAAGGTGACTGTCTCAGATTTGGAGTGGCCAGGTTCTACGTATCTTTATCCCCTCCTCTTCAACTGGCAACCGGCCAACCATGTGTTTTCTCATTATCAATAACTATGCTAAAAGCTAAGAGAAAAGTAGAATTATAATTGGCCTTGCCATGTACCCATTAAGAAATAAAGAGATGAGGAGAGAATTCACCTGCAGGTGAGATATAAGAAAGACGTTTCTGTCCCCAAGAATATGATAGGAACTGCGGAATTGTTCTTATGGCACTACTTTATAAAGAAACTTGTCTACATAACTTTTATATAATATCCAGAAAAAGAAGAAAGGCTGGTGTTTGCTGTCAAAATGACATATATAGTAACTTTTTCCTTTACTATGTAAACATGGAAAAATCCTTTAAACTCTTAGAACCTTGGCTTCCCGTATATAAAGTATCAATTACACTATTTTCCTCATAGATTTTTGCAAAGTGCATATGAAATGACATGCCTCAAGCAAGTGTTAGATGCATGGTAGTTACTTATTCATATACACCAATAGATAAATTATGTAAAATATATTTGAGCATCTGTGTGTGTGTGTGTGTGTATACACACATAGAGCATAGAGATGGATGGCTAGCTAGAGAGATATAAAAGAGATAGAGATAATTATTTAATCAGGGAATTCAATATACACAATTCCTGACTTAGAGTACTTCTCAAAGGCACAGAGCAACCCTCTACTTTTGCAGTACAGATCAGCCTGCAGGTTTTGAATGCCCGTTTTGTGAAGTGCCCTGCATGAAGTGCTTTCAATTATAGGTGGCTGTAAAAATTCATTTCAGAAAGCCAGGAACAACTTCTATATATGTGCTTTTACTAAAGCTTGTTTAAATCATTGACCTTTCCTCCTTGGTTCATAACACCTTGTCAAGATGCAACCGACTGTTGCTAATATAAAAGAAAACAAAGTAAGATTCTATTCTGGGAACAGTTCTGCCTGGCCGAAGTGCTAAGGACTAACAATCTTACAGAGGAATGTTAAAAAGTTACAAACCAGAACGTGCTTGTTCTATGGATATCATTATGCTTGATCAGGTGGAGGAAAAAGACAAGATAGAGGCAGCAACAACTGTTCACTGACAGCCGTTATGTTCATCAAATAAATGAGCGACATAAACACTTTGCATCTCAGTTTTACATTGTGTCTTCTTTTTTTTTTAAGATTTTATTTATTTGACAGAGAGAGAGATAGCGAGAGCAGGAACATAAGCAGGGGGGAGTGGGAGAGGGAGAAACAGGCTGCCGGCCGAGCAGGGAGCCCGATGCAGAACTCGATCCCAGGACCCTGGGATCATGACCTGAGCTGAAGGCAGACGCTTAATGACTAAGCCACCCAGGCACCCCACATTATTCTTTCTATATGAGCATGGGTTACAATTCAGATTCTATCTCAATTTCTGACTTTTCCACTTAAAAAGTTGATAATTGCTACTTTTTCTTTCTATTTTTCACACTCATGTTGCCATAAACTTCTAATTCCCTGAGGGATAGTTGCCAATGAATAATTCATTTAACCAAGGCTTCCACTGTGTAAATTTTTTATTACATCTCTTGGCAGTGGATACACTTTACAAGTCTTCCCACCAGAGCTCTGGAGGGTCTCAGAAAGTCTCTGTAGATTAAACAAAAAAATGAAAGGATGAAAAAGGAAAAGACAAAGTACTCTGGCCATACCGCTAGGGCAATAACAAAGCAGATCTCAAATTTCACCTAAGAATTAGGGGAAAAGAGAGACGGGATGGCAAGGTAATAGTTTTAATATCAGAATTGGCTTAATTCTGCAGGTTCTAGGGTTAAAGAACTTCATGAAGTGGCAGGAGTCACAATAGTGAAGTTTTAAAATCACCTTTAAAAATAAAATGGATAGGGCGCCTGGGTGGCTCAGTTGGTTAAGCGACTGCCTTCGGCTCAGGTCATGATCCTGGAGTCCAGGGATCGAGTCCCGCATCGGGCTCCCTGCTCGGCAGGGAGCCTGCTTCTCCCTCTGACCCTCCCCCCTCTCATGTGCTCTCTCTCTCTCTCATTCTTGCTGTCGCAAATAAATAAATAAATTTTTTTAAAAAATAAATAAATAAAAATAAAAATAAAAATAAAATGGATAGACAAAACAATTAGACTATACTTTCAAGTACAGTTAATACAATAAAAGTATCATTCAAATGTAAGACTCATTTAGATAACTATTAACTGATGATCTAAGCATATACACAAGAAAACCCGTTCTTCACGATATTCTATAAATGGAGGCAGGAATTCTTTGCTCACTCCCATCACTGACATATCTTCTTACGCTACCTTTCTGAGAGGCAGGTGCATGACACATCTTAGCATAGTAGACTCTGAATTGTCTACAGGACAGCTACAGTTTAACTCTGTAATCCCCAAATTTATTTGGCTATAAATCCACATTTCTATAGGCAGTCTACAACAAAGAAGACAAGACTGTACAATGGAGAAAATACAGTTTCTTCAAGAAATGCTGCTGGGAAACTGGAGAGTCACAAGCAGAAGAATGCAACTGGACCACTTTCTTATGCCATACACAAAAATAAAGCCCAAATGGATAAAAGAGCTAAATGTGAGACCTGAAACCATGAAACTTCTGAAGAAAACACAGACAGGAATCTTTTGAACCTCACCCTAAGCAACCTTTTTCTAGATATGGTCTCTTCAGGCAAGGGAAACAAAAGTAAAAATAAGCTATTAGAACTACACCAAAATAAAAAGCTTTTGCACAGTGAAGGAAATCATCAACAAAACGACAAGGCAACCTACTGAATGGGAGAAGATAATTGCAAATGATGAATTAGATAATGAATTAATATCAAAAAATATAAATAACTTCTACAACTCATTACCAAAAAAAAAGAAAGCATATAATCTGACTAAAGAATGGGGAGAGAACCTAAATATATATTTTTCCAAAGAAGACATAAAGATGGCCAACAGACACATAAAAAGATGCCTGATATCTCTAATCATCAGGGAAATGCAAATCAATGAGGGGTGCCTGGGTGGCATCAGTTAAGCGTCTGACTCTTGATTTCAGCTCAAGTCATGATCTCAGGGTGGTCAGACAGAACCCCACATAGGGCTTTGTGCTGGGTGTGGAGCTTGTTTAAGAGTCTTTCTCCCTCTCCCTCTGCTCCTCCCGATGCCCCACTGACAGGTACTCTCTCTCTCTAAAAATAAATAAAAACCACAATAGGATATTATCTTACACCTGTCAGAATGCCTAGAATCAAAAAGACAAGAAATAACAAGTGTTGGTGAGGATGTCGAGAAAAAGGAACCTTCACTCACTGTCTGTGGGAATGGAAATTGGTAGAGCCACTATGGAAAACGTATGGAGGTTCCCCAAAAAGTAAAAATAGAAATACCATACAATCTAGTAATTTTACTACTGGCTATTTGCTCAAAGAAAACAAAAACACTAATTTGAAAAGATACATGCACTCCTCTGTTTATTGCAGCATTATTTATAATAGCTAACATATGAAAGCAGCCTATGCCCATCCATAGATGAATGAATAAAGAAGACGTGGTATATAGATACAATGGAATACTACTTAGCCATAAAAAAGAAGATCTTGCCATTTGCAACAACAAGGTGGACCTAGAAGGTATTATGCTAAGGGAAATGACTCAGAGAAAGACAAATACCATATGCTTTCACTTAAATGTGGAATTTGAAACAAAAGAAAACAATGAACAGACTTAAGAAAAAAGCAGAAACAGACCCATAAAGACAGAGAACAAACTGATGGTTGCCAGAGGGGAGGGAGGTAGAGGAATGGGCAAAATAAAGGGGAGTGAAAGATACAGGTTTCGAGTTATAAAATGAGTAAGTCACATGGATAAAAGGTACAGCATTGGGAATATGGTCAATGATACTCTAAGAGTGTTGTATGATGACAGATGGTAGCTGTACTATGGTGAGCACAGCATAAGGTAGAAGGTTGTTGAATCACTATGTTATACACCTGAAGGTAATGTAACATTATGTGTTACATTCATATGTGTTACATTATGTGTACTTCAAGAAAAATATTAAATTTAATTTTTAAAAAAAGAACATACCACTTGTGTTCTACTCAAAACAGTTTAAGGAAACTACCTAAATGGGCCTCATGCTCCAAATTCAATCTTTAGAAAAAAATGTTCATTATTGAGCTTTAGATAGAATATCAAGAAGTTTAATGATTTTTAAGAACATCGTTTCAAAGCTCTAATAATATGTTCTGAAATAGAACATTTTAGGTGAGAAGGTAGTCATAAATGCTACTATTTGTGAGAACTCTTTAAAAACAAATAGTCTAAAGTAATGGTGAAAAATAAAAAAGTCTAACCTTGGTCAGATAGGAAAGTACTAAGTATGTAGTTCACTCTAGAACATTCAAACAATTTACATTGAAGGGGGAAAGATAAACATTTCCAAAGAATTGAGAAAAGTAAACAAATTCAGTTATGTGTCTCCCTGTCACTTCTCTGTATTTCCATATCTATCTATCATCTATCTATTCTATTATCTATCTACCTATCCATCCCTCCCTCCATCCCTCCATCCATCATCCATCCATCTGTCCATCCACTTTAAAAATGCTTCATATATTAAAGAAATAGTTTTAATAAATTTCGTTGGTTCATTTTTACCAAATAAGCATAAGCAATAATAGTAACTTAATGCAGATCAAGCCTATTCTTTCAGATACTTCAGTGAAAATCTGACAGGTGTTTTTTCCCCTGGAACCTGGATGTATGTCTGAGTTAAGGAATATTTGGATCATGAAGCATTTCACATTTATAATAGCCCTGATTCTAATCTCTTTTCCTTTTGGTGGCTCAAGGTAAAGACTAATTCAAATCAGTATAAAATTAACATACTTATTTTTTAATGAATTCATATATTCTAAGTCAAAAGGTAGACTTTTTCTGTTCATTTGTAATATTTCTATAAACCATACAATAGGATTTTTTTTTCTAAGAAAAAACTGGAAAGTCTTATTTTAGGCACTCAGCGCATAAGTCAATATTTCTGTCAGTCTAACATTATCTATTATTATGCCAGTCCAAATGCTCATTTCTTCATTGAACAGCCCATTATCCAATTCCTATACTATGTTCTAGGTGCTGAGTTTATCTCTTTCAAATTTAAATATGTTACATGAGGGATGATTTATAACAATACCAACCGTCTGTAAAACAGTAACATCAATTTACCCAAGAAACTTTTGTTCAATTTTATTATGTATTTATAAAATATTTCATCTTAAAAGACCATTTCTAGAGCATGTGAATATAACTAATTGGTTGAACATATAGGCTTACATTGCTTGCATCTTATACTAAAAATCTAAAAGGCTTATCAAGATAACATTTTGCACATACATTTAATTAAATGAAAATATTATTCTCAGCACAAATGGAACCCGTGGGAATCTTTAAAAATACTGGCAACTTTACCTTTCTCAATTAAGATACCTACCGCTAATTTTCATGTTTACATTTTTGTTACTGTTTGTCAAATTTTATTTTATTTTAAAGATTTATTTATTTCAGAGGGAAAGTGTTGAGGGGAGGGGCAGAGGGAGGAGGAGAGAGAGTCTTAAGCAGACTCCCTGCTGAGCACAGAGCTAGATGCAGGGCTCAGTCTCAGGACTCTGAGATCATAACCTGAGCTGAAATGAAGAGTAGGAAGCTTAACCAACTGTGCCACCCAGGAGCCCCTGTTTGTCAAATTTTAATAAAAATTCCTACATTATGAATTCTTTTACTGGTGCCATCACATTACTGTCCACAGTTTTGACCATTCGTCTTCATTTTTTCCTACTCAAGTGTTTTTCACCTATGGTTTGCTTAAAACCTGTTTTTGTTTTCCAACTTATATTTTAGCTTTCAAGTAGATTTTGAAGTTTCTAGCTCCACTGAAAAAGATACTTTCAAAAGTCATCACAGCTGTTCAGTGGTACCCAGTATCATTACTGCTTATTCTTTCTGTGAGAATTTGGAGCTTGTCACTACATTTCTGAAAGCAGTAAGAAAAAGTGGCAAGAACAAGACAGTTTTCAACGATAAAAAAAAAAAAAATGCAACAACCTGCAGCACAAAGACCCTGGAAGTCAATTTTCAGCCTGATCCCTTGTGTGACTTTAAAATCTACTCTTAGGAAAGTGCATAGTTTTCACAGTTTGAATGGATAAAGAATACACTGTTTAAAACTTCGGTCAAAATTTCCTTATTTAAAAACTTCATCACCTAGTAAAATACTTAGCTATCTTAAAATGGTCAGCAGTAGTTCATAAGTACAGAATATGGGTAATGTTTCTTTTAATGCTATTTAAATCAGGGTTATCAAATCAATTTCCTCTACGAAGTAAAAAATCGGCTATTCCTATAACACCCAATTTGTTGATATTTTACACATACCTAAATGCAATCCCATTGAAGCTGCAATAAAGTGATACAGCACTATAACATGGTAAAAAAGAGCTTGAGCATTTTTCAGTAGGCTGATGTGGGTTTGAGAAAAGAGAATTCCCGTACTGTGGTAGGGGAAGCTTCTAAGGCAAGCCCCAAAGCCCATCCGTGGTATTTATGTCCTTCAATTATCCTCCCTCCCAGAATGTGGGCTGGACTTTGGGACTTACTTCAAACTCACAGAATGTGGCAAAAGTGAAAGAATGTCACTTTCAATTTAGAGTATAAAAGACTTTGGCTTCCATCTTGGACACTCATACACACTCTCTCGGATGACTCACCATGGGGAAACCGTGTGTCATGTCATGAGAAAGCCCTGTGGAGCAACCTACATGACAAGCAACTGAGTGAAGAAGTTTCTGGGCTGGAGCCAGCAAAAAACTGAGACTCACTTGAATGAATTTGGAAGCAATTCTCCCCTGGTCCTCTGATGAGACTCCTGCCCCTGCCAACGGCTTTACTCCAATCTCATTAGAGACCTTAAATCAGAAGATAATAAATGTTGGCTGTTTTAAGCCATAAATTTTGAGGTAATTTGTTATGAAGCAATGGATAACTTATAAAGGTGCTTTGTGTTCTTACTCCTTGTATCTTATGATGCCTTCATGGGAGCTCAATAGATGGTAGATTTTGTTATTTTTTAAAGCATAAGCTTGAGTTGTTTACAAACCCTAAGCTTTAAGTCAACTGATGCTTTTGCCCAAACAGCATTTATTGAGCACTTATTTCATATAAGGCATTGTACCATTCTAGTAGGTATGAAGATAAAGTGCCTTACCCTCATGATTATAATGAAATTACAATAGAATGGAAATTGAAAGATTAAAAAGAAAATAAAACTTTAAGCACTCATAGAAAAAAAAATGATAAATCACTTAAATATTTAATAAACAGACCCGCTGCCTCTCTCCTATTTTTTCCCCTAACATCTTTTTCTCTCATTGATTCCAATCCATGCTGAATTAACACATCATATTTTAGGAAGTCACATGGTAGTCTCTCTCTCTCCTACTGAACATATATTATAGCCATGAAGTCATGTTTGCTTATTCATTAAATTGTTCAAGGTTTACAGACGGTGATGAAACTTTCAAGTCAGAATTCTCGGAGTTCTAATCCTGGTTTTGTCAGTGACTGGCTCTTAAGATCTTAGGAAGAAAATTAACCTCTGACCCATAATTTGTTTATCCCAGAAATTGAAGACATTCATGTTTACCTATTTCAAAGGGTTATTCTGAGGGTGAGATACGATGAGTCAAATACAGTGCAAAGAGCCCAGAAGTGAGTCCGGAACATATTTACAACACAGTAAGTGGCAGCTACAGACACAGGGACACAGAGATAAGTGAGACATAAAGCCAGCATCAAGGTACATGTAGTTTTTGAGAGGTATTTCTAACTAAATGACAACATCAATAAAGTATGGTTAAAGCCACATACATGATTAGGAACGACTTAATAGTAAAAACTCAGCCTAACTACCCATTGAGTGCCAACTTTATGCCAATATAACTAAGATGTATGTAAGCAAGACATAGCCTTGACCTACAGTAGAACATTAGGAAAAGAATAAGTGGACATACATATGTCACTGTCAAATCAGGCAGAGAAGAGCAACTACAATTTAAAAAGCACAAGCTACAGTGAAAATGAGGACATAAGATTAAATCCCATGAAAGTTTCAGGAAACTTCTTGAAGGCTCTGATTTGAGATGGATTTTTAAAAATGGTTAGGAATTAAAAAAAAAAAAAAAAGGGACGCCTGGGTGGCTCAGTCCTTAAGCGTCTGCCTTCGGCTCAGGTCATGATCCCAGGGTCCTGGAATCGAGCCCCGCATCGGGCTCCCTGCTCCGCGGGAAGCCTGCTTCTCCCTCTCCCACTCCCCCTGCTTGTGTCCCCTCTCTCACTGTGTCTCTCTCTGTCAAATAAATAAATAAAATCTTTAAAAAAAATGGTTAGGAATTATATTTACCTATAGAAAGAAAAGACATACACAAGGCAGAAGAAACTATATGAGCAAGTGTCCCAGGCCAAGAAAGTGCAGGAAAAGTGTTTTTAACTAGATTAAAAGACAGAAAGAGGTGGGGGGGGGGGCAGGAAGGAAGTTGGGGAGGGGAAGGGAGAGAGAGCAAGATGGGAAGAGAGAAAATTTCCTGGGCATACATCACAGACTGGTGAAAAGTATTGTTGAAATGCAATTATATGATAATGATGGTGCACGCATTTTCTAGAATTTGATCCTTTATGTGCCTAAAAAAATCACTTTTAGGTACAACAGTGCTTGCTAATGAATAGCAGTTTCCTTCCTAAATACAATTTTCTGACACTCCAAAGAATTTCTATTTGTGAAATTAGAAATTTCAGTAACTATGTCTCAAGGCACAGAAACATATCTTTCTGTAGTTATTATTTAACATATATTGTATATATGTTTCTATGTCAGAAGTGCATTAAGCTAAATTTCCCCCACCCTTCACCGAGTCAGCCACACAAGAGCACAACCTTCGAATCTGTCTCTGAGATAGGCACTGAGGGACAACACCTCACAAAAACCACAATTTGCTTCCAAGATGATAATCTAAAAAAGATACAAAAATAATTCCTCCAAACCTCCCTTGATTCCCTTTAATGTATAAATATTAGTATCATTCTGGACTACAGAACAAAGTTTTTCAAATAAAAGTTTTATGTCATTGAAGATGTTTTTAACTAGTGAAGCCCTCCCTATAGGCGTAGATATGAAAACAGTCAAACTCAGCAGCCAATGTGTTTTTGCTTATAATAAAACAAAATCTAGTGTGTTAAAACATAATTAATCTAATGTTTGCCTCCCAAAAATTGAAACCGTATGGGCTTTGCTGATACCCTCCACAGAATCCCTTAGGAAAATACAAAAATCTCTCTGTTTTCACTATATGGTCACTATAAATATTTCATGCTATTTAGTTATTCTAAGAACTCTTGTTAATTAATTTCTTAGAACATATAGGTTGACCAAATTACTATCATTCTCAAATCTGAAGCCAAGTTGCAAAGGACCACGGGCAAAGATAAAACCATTCTGAACAGTAATGAACAGATGCAATGTATATCTGATACTTAGAATGATGCTTTTAAGAACATTTAAAAATTTCAAGACTGTATTTATGATCTGAGAGATGAATACATTATATCCCTGTAGACAGCTTCTCAATATGATACCTACAGTTTCTCTTCACCAGAGTTAAAGCGCTATTCAATTTAACCCTATTAAGATGAAAACAAGCCCCCAAAAGATACAGTAGATTAAATCTGCTCAGCAATTAACAGCCCCGATATCAAAGGATTTATTGCAAAGTCTAAGAAAAACATGCAAAAACACAATGACAGCTAAGTGGTCATGTCATATATTGCCTGCCAAGTTCCCTTCTTAAACACTTCTTACGTCATTCCAGCTTCCAAATGAGAAACTTGAAGAAACTCCCCACTGCTCAAAGAACGCACTGTAAGATGCCTGGCCTGGAATTCATGTTTAGATGTAATTTGGACTCAATCCTTCATTTCATGTTTATTCATAATAATTCTCAAACTGAACCCCTACATGTAATCCATCTCCTCTAATTCAGTCTCCAAACTATGTCTACCTGATGGCCAAACCAATCTAACAATTAAAATATTTTCTCATGTTAATCCTCTTGAAACATCAACATGAAATCCAAGTCCTGCCCCTTCCTTCATCTGTAATGATGTCTGGTATCACTATTCCAACCAAAATTAGCCTCTTCCTTGTTAAACACTTTTAATACAATCTGCACTATTTATTTAGTACTTAATGATACCATAGAGTAGATGTTCAATGTGGATATCTCTTCTGTCCTTTAACTCTGGCTACCATTTGGACTTAAAAATCTTGAAGTAGCATTGTGCAATGAATTGAGACATATTAGTGGGACTGACATTCAGTTAGTGAGTTGCTTCCAGCCCTCATCCCCAATGAAATGGATCAGAATACATCACATGTAGTAAGGGTAACTATTATTTGTGAAATTTCTGTTTTATCTATATGTGTGTGGATATGTGTTTAGTGAATTTCAATGAACATTTCTTACAGAACTACAAGATTAAAAGAGAAGTTTGCAAGCAACCATCCTAGTAGACCATGTCTCCTAATTATTTAAACACTGGGTGTCTAATGAAGAATTATATATTAATAAATGGTTAAAATGGGTAGGACAGGAGACTACATGAAATTAAGGGAGAATCAGATACACACAAGGGAAGCCAAAAGTAAAGGACAGAATGAAGACATTGGAAGTATCAATGAATAAATGAGAAATGAGATGAGAATGAGAAAAATGGGGAATGTGAAATTGCCAAGGTCAAATTTCATTTTCAGTGCTGCCTGGAGTTGGCTCTGATTTGTCCCAAGGCTACATGGCACATTGAGTACTATGCTTCAGTGAGGACATCTTTGTGGATCATCATAAAACTCAAGTGTAATCTACAATAAGTTATAATACCAGCAAGTGGTACCACCTAGCAATGTGAACAATGGGCTTGTTTTCTCCAATATGTAAGATGGAACATTTGGCACTCTTAATAAAAATCCATAAATGGTGTTTTTCTAAATTCATGATTTTCTTATGACCATTTCCATTCTTGTTCTCTTACACAGCTGGAATTTGGTAACTATTTTTCACATAGATTATGTAAATAAAACTTTATATTTTAAAACAAAGATGACATATGAATAAACATTAAATAGCTTACAGCACTGAAACAGCCTCATCTGTCTAAACAACATCATTCTAAAATACATGGCATCTTTGTCTACCCTATTTCTCAAACTATATTTTAAATTTGTTATGTTAGTATCCAAAATTATACAGAATATTATGAAGCACATTCCATGTGGTGAAGAGTATTATCTGTTCACAATTCTTTCTTCCTTCACCATCCTGAAATGGCTCCTTAGTGGTATACCTCCTCAGTGATTTTGTGCTTGTCTTTGTGACTTGCTCTGCCCATTCAATGTGTGTTGATGTAATGAACCACATCCAACCAGGCTTTAAATGTGTATGCATGGTTTGGCTTACATACGCAAACCTTCCCTAAACTATGCAAGTTTTACTTACTGGTTAAACATCAGTCCTGGAATGTGAGACACATGGAGCAGACATGAACTCAACCAGTAACCTGAAGCAGAGTCACACCAACCAATGTGCAGTCCCTCCAGTAAAGAATAAATCTTTTGTTGTTAGTCATTAAGAGTTTTGATGGCTTACTTTAGTAGAAATGATTAATATACTTCACAACTCAGAGTATCCTAATAACCAAATTAAAGTCCTGAAAACAAAGCACAAAAATCCACTAGCATTCTTTAAGAGCCTCAATGGTTTAAGTTATCAGCATGAGTTTCTTGGTATATACACTCTTCTAAATTTATCATCCTGTTGAATATTTATTATAGGAATCATTTTTTTTTTACCACTTTCCATTCCCTCTTAATGAATTAAGACCGCTTCTCCTGGCCATTTCAAATGCAATCTGGTATAATTCATAATTACTTGAATTTAGACATGAAGCAACCAACAGACTTACTGGCCGCCACCGAATGTATTTAATAATGAGCATGCGTGCGTGTGTGTGTGTGTGTGTGTGTATTTTGAACATCTTCAGGATTATTGCACTATCATTTTCAAAGGAAAAATAAAGTTTTGAACCTATTCTCAGAGAACAAAGCTATTTATCATGTGTTCGGAAATCAATAATATACCAATGATGCAACTCAACTTATTAATAAATAACTACTCCAAGAAAATATTTTTGAGATTTTATTTTTTATACAACAGTAGGACTTTTATGGATCCATAGTCATTAAGAAGAGAAAGCATTTAAAGTAGCCGACCCAAGTATCACTTTTAAAGATGCCAAATGTGTCCCTGGGAAGATCTTCAAAAGACAGAATATCACATATTGTATATAAGTACTGTCATATACTTAACTAGAAGGACAATGCTTGACCAAGTAAATTATGGTGAAAAAGTCAAGGCAAAAGCAGCCTTAAACATCCATTGGATAAACAATCATAGATATTATGGCCAACTATACCCTTAAAGATCATTCTAGGCCAGGGACCAAAGGCTGTGCTTCTTACTAAAATGGGCATTTTAGTAAAACGAGAAGTATGTGACTTCTCTTGTAGATAAGCTCCATGAAATATTTATAAATGAAAAACTACATCCAGGGAAATGAAATTACTTGCTCTAGGACACAGCTATTATTTCCAGAGTAAGAAAAATGCTAATATTTTATTGGTTCATTTAATCATTACTGTGGAAGGTACAACCTAAAAACTGTAACTTATTGGGGTGGTTCTAATGCTTCCACAGACAGTATCATGATTTTAATTTATAATTTTCTCCCATGGAAATACATGGAATTTGGAGATTAATACAAAATATATTATAATGAGTTTATCTTCTCAATAGGAACCTTGGGAAAAAGAAATTCACGAGAGCAGTGACTACGGAGATGCTAGGACAGTAAATGGGAGGATTATATATGGGAAGAAAAACTATTATATTAAGTGAAATTTCTAAGCACAGAATTTATCCAATTTATTTTATCCATCACTGCTGTCAATATTAAGATTACCTTGTCTTATTTTTGAAAACTGTAATTTTTTCTTAAAATACTTAATTTTTCTTGATATCAATTACTGACCAACACTTGCTTGGGACATAAAGAAATATGCTATAATTGTTTTTTTTTTTTTAAGGTTTTGTTAAAGTTTAAGTGTAAAGGTATACATCAAAATCAATTGTTGCTTTACATTAGGTGACTTTCTATATATAGTAAGAATGAATACTGATCTATATCCACTCACATTTTAGATTTCTGAGAAAATATTTTTAAAAAATTAAAATAAAATAGTGGTGAATATATGAAAATGATGACAGAAAACAGCTGTTGTGATTTGAATGAAATCTGGAGACAGAAGACTAGGAAAAAATTGGTGACAAGATGAAGTGCTAAACCCAAAGCAACAGATCCATAATGACCAATATGTTAAAGATAGAATAGCCCAAGTTTTTTTGACTTGTGACAAACTGACACAGTGAATTAATATGTGCCTTCTTTCTACTAAAAAACACAGATGTGTGAGATAAATTATCAGATATTTTAAAAATACAAAGAAAGAAAAAAATTTCCATGTGCCAGAAATAAAAATGGAACCATGAAAATGAGAAAAAGCAAAAGAATTAAGGACTCCTTTTAGAGGGGATAAAGTGAATTTGGAAACCACAATATGGAAACCAAATAAATATGCCAGAAACTGGAGTTTTAATGTACTATTATTATTGTTATTATTATTTACAAAAGGCATACCTACTGCATAAGAACAAAAAAGAGAACAGTCAAAAGTAAAATACTAGAAAGTGACATGACTGAAGACTGACCAGGAAGAAACAACCAAAAGAAAGTTGGTACAGGCATATGAGACAGAAAAGACCTTCAGGCAATAAATACTTCTAGATATATAGATGGGACATCACTTAGTAACATAAAGATTGAATAATCCTATGATAATTAAATAAGCTGAACAAGTGATTAGAAATATCCCCATAAACACTTATCCCATCATGAGAGGCAATGGACTCTGAAAAACAAATTGAGGGTTCTAGAGGGGAGGGGGGTGGGGGATGGGTTAGCCTGGTGATGGGTATTAAGAGGGCACGTTCTGCATGGAACACTGGGTGTTATGCACAAACAATGAATCATGGAACACTACATCAAAAACTAATGATGTAATGTATGGGGATAATATAAGAATAAAAAAATTAAAAATGCAAAAAAAAACACAAAAAACTAATGATGTAGGGCGCCTGGGTGGCTCAGTTGTTAAGCGACTGCCTTCAGCTCAGGTCATGATCCTGGAGTCCCAGGATCGAGTCCCGCATCAGGCTCCCTGCTCAGCAGGAAGTCTGCTTCTCCCTCTGACCCTCCTCCCTCTCCTGCTCTCTGTCTCTCATTCTCTCTCTCTCAAATAAAATCTTAAAAAAAAAAAAAAAAACTAATGATGTAATGTATGATTAACATAATTTTAAAAAAAACCACTTATCCCAGACATTTTATAGATAAAGTTAACCAAACTTTCAAAGAATAGAATAGGTAATCCCAATCTTACACAAACTCTCTCAAAAAAGGCAAACAAACAAAAAAATTAAATCAAATTTAAAAAATAAGAACACAAACCCCAAATTTTTTCATGAGGACTGTATAATCTCAAGACCAAAAATTAATGACAGTACAAAGAAAATTAAAAGCCAATTTCACACATGAATATTGATGAAAACCCTAAACAAACTATTAGTAACATAAATCCAGTGTTTAAGAAAGCAAGATGGGTTTAACATTAGAAATTCAGTTTAATTCATTCATTCTGTTGACAGAGTAACTTGTTTCTTAAAAATCAGTCCAGGAAGCCAATAAAAGTATTTCATGGAATTGTTTCTTTTTTTTTAATGGAAATAGAATGGAGCTTCCTTAACATGACAAATGTTTTCTATCACACACCAACAGCAAAGTTTATACTTAATTGCAAAATACTTAATTCTCTTTAAAACTAGAAATAAATCAGAAAGAGAGCTATTTACACTTGCATGTAATAACACATACAACAAAACAAAAGGTAAAGGGATTAGAAAGAATAAAACTATCACTATGAATAAATAAAATTGGTTTATAGGTAGAAAAATACAAAGCAGAAATTTTAGCATCTTTGAGAACCTCTAAGCAGCACTGGGTCTGCAGATAAGAATGAAGCAATTTCCATAACTCAGCAACAACCAAATGATGAAAATTAAAATAATATCAAAATTATATATACACATATATATGCCAACACACATATATACACATATAAAATAGAAATACATTTTAAAACCAGTTCAAATGTTTTTAGAAAACTATAATGCTTTATTTCATCATTTAAACAGACTAAATAAACTGAATGTTGTATATTGTAATTCTCTCCAGGATGATCAATAGCTTCTAAGAAATTCCCAGCAACTTTCTTTTTTAACTTGAAAAATGTCATTGTGATATTCATATGGAAGAGCAAATGACAATGAATTACCAAGTTATATCTGAGGTAAAACAAGAAAAAGACAAGCTGGGGAAGGAACTATAATGACTTTATATTGCTATAGTAACAAATATAGTGTGGTGTTGGCATAAAGGATAAAAAAATAGAGCAATGGAGCAAAACAGAGGTCCTGGTACCAGACCTACGCATACATGGAAATGTGATTTATCATACTGCTGGTATTTCAGATAAGTCAGCATACGTTGCTTATTCAGTTAAATATTCTATATATCTATATGGAAAAAGTTAACCCTAACTTACCCTATAAACAACAATCAAATTCAAGTGAATTAAAACATAAATGTGATCATGAAATTATGCAAGTTTTAAAAACAATGTAGGTGACATCTTGAAGGACCTGAGTATAGAAAATTATATAAACAAGATATAAATAATATAAATAAGAACTAAAATATTAACAATTTTGATTAAATCAAGATTATAATCTTCTATTGATCAACTAACACTACAAACATGAAAAGGCAAGACACAAACTGAAAAAAAGACATGTTCAAGATATATAACTGACAAATAATTAGGATCCAGACTACATATAAAATTTCTACAAATGAATTAAAAATACTTTGAATGAAAGTTTCATTCAAGAGGAGACTACAGATGACCAATGTATATATATGTATATGTATATAGATGTATATATATTCATCCTTATTAGTAATAAAAAATGTGAACCAAAATTTCCAAGATGCATCGCACACATCTAACAGATTAGGGGAAAAGAGTATCACATTATCAAATGTTGACAAAGAATTAGGGCAATTGGAATTCTGATTCCCTTCATGAAATAGTTTTGCATTACCTGGAAATAATCTAAAAGTCCAAAGAAAAGATAATGGATAAATACATTGTAGTATATTCATTCACACAATGAGATACTCCATTAAAATAAAAATTAATGAACTACAGCTATACATCAACATGAATGAATCTGAAGAATATAAAATGTTGTAAACAAGTTTAAAAGACTGAATATATGTGTGTTAAAAATATGAAAAAGAATGTAATTAGGTTTAGGGGTATATCCATATATGGTAAAAACTAAAAGGCAAAGTGGAGCACGTGGGTGGCTCAGTTGGTTAAGCGTCTGCTCAGGTCATGATCCCAGGGTCCTGGGATGGAGCCCTTCAGTCACTTCTCCCTCTGCCCCTCCCCCCTGCTCCCCTGCTCATGCTATCTCTCATGTGTGTTCTCTTGATCTTTATCTCAAATAAATATATAAAATCTTAAAAAAAAAAAGGCTAGGTAATTATTTACTCAAAATGCAAGAGTGAAAGTGCTCAAATAAATGAATAAAAATATTTATTATCTGAACAGTATAAACAGCTTGATTTATATATGTATATATATATTTATATATGTAACTCTTCACCAAATTTATTAAAGATACACATTCTACTCAAGTAGACATTACCATTTATAAATATAATATCTGGTTCATTTTATATCTACTCTAATCAAATATGAAAAATATAACACAAAAGAAATTTCCATCAATGCTGCTTAAAATGTGTAATCAGTAAAACAATAAAAAGCCAAAAATTTGACATGGAATTAAAAACAAATATTGGAAATATACATAGGAAAAATAAAAAAGAATAATGGAAACTTAGAGATATTTAGAATTAAGTATAAATAAAAATACCGCATATCAAACATTTGAAACAAAGCTAAAGGAGCACTTAGAGGTAAATTTAGTACCTTAAATGCATATTTTAGAAATGACAAAAATTAGAAATTAGTAAATTATCAACTCAAAAAGGAGGAGAAAAAGAAAAGAACAAAAGGTAAGGAATGCTTTTACTTTTATCATAGTACCAAAGTAAAATAAATCTTGTCTCTTTACTGATGCTCTGATATAAATGCATCACAAATTAAAAGTATCAAAAACCATTTAGACAAATTGTTTAAAAAATGTACTACTGAATAATAAACCTGGAGACTATTGTCTTCTATCTGCCTGAAGACTGAGGTAGAAGGCCTCCCAAATTACTATCCCTGCTTGTCTAAACTCTTATTCCCAGATAAATTTTTTAATGATAAAGAAAATCTTTTAAGTACAATTTAATTAAGTAAAATAGAACTGATAATATAATTCTACTGGGTATCATTTTGTTTATTCCATCATTTCAATGTTTCCCAGTGTGGGAATTGAAGGGGTATGAAGCATTTCAAAGGGATTCATAACTGATTTTCATTTAAAACATAATAAAGAATGCAGCTTCACCAATTTTCTCTGAAACTACCCAAATAGGTCATCATTTTCCCCAACATAAAGGGGAAGATATCAGCTCTTTGTATCTTGATGGTTTTGAACGCTTTTTAAATTCAGTGGGGTTTTGTGACCTCTCACTACTGAGCATCAGTGTGAATAACCTACTGCCTCACTTCTGTGGTTTCATACAACACATGGATCTGCTCTGGGTATTCAATTTCCAATCAAGGTCAGGTGGGAGAATGCTATTATACCCCTTAGGTTACAATTTCCCTGTAAGAAGGACTAAAATCAACTCAGTGACTCCAAGAACTTCTTCTCTATCCAGTGGGGCTGGGCTGTCCTAATAAAACATGTGCATGTTAGTTAAACACCAAAAGGAAGGCATCCTGGCTCTAGCTTCTCAATTTATATTCTACACCCACTTGTTCTGTTTTGGTTCCTTTGTCTCACACCTGGTTTCTACCTTACTGCTCAGGATTTTCAGATTAGTGTTTCCATGAGAAATTGGTTAGGATTTCCTCCAGCATCCATCCTGAAGGCTGCTTCCCAGGTCCTCTCTAATCCCTGGCCAACTGCCTATAGCTGAAATCCCAAACTGTAGACTCTGTTTATTTAAGGTCAAGTTAAGATAGCCACAGCCTATTTAGTAGAACTTGATTGGGATATGAATTGGGAAGATGCCTGAGCCACCTGAGAAGAGTTACAATAATGTAACTGTTGGAAAAGACATGCCAATATGGAGATAAGTAGAATACTTCTGTCAAACAGTCAGAAGAATATGAGAAAGGTTAAAAAAACAAATGAGAAACTTTATATAACCACTGGATGTAGTGCAAGAGACTCACATGCCTTTCAAACCATTTATCACCTTTAAACATTTGCTTCTGGTCTTACAACAGCCACAAAATGTTGGCTTCCATACAAATAAACTCTCTTCCCTTATCCTCTCTAACACGTGTACTCAAGAAACATGTGGCAATTTTCTTCCCTTTCAACAAAAAAGTGATAAACTGGATTGCAGAAATTTTGAGACAGAAAGACCAAGGTAGTTTAAAATGCTCAAGACTGAATGGGAATTCCCCATGATGGCAAGGCAAATTTCCCACCTTCCTTAACCCCATGTGAACACAAGTTTCCTACCACATTGATAGGGTACACACTAGAAATAACCCAAGTGGAAATGACCTACACTAAAGTAATTATATGACCCATTGCCTTTTAGGATCACCGAAATTGGGACATCCAGAACACAGTATTTTTTTTTTTTTTTTTAATTCCTATACCACTTTTAACTGGTGGAAATGAAATCCTGAAGGGCACAGATTCAACTGATTCCATGATGCAAGTTAGAAATGTAGATGGGTGTTATTCTTTTCTTTCTTTTTTTTAAACCCACAGATTACAGACCCTCCTCTTGACTACATTCCACTAGAGTGGTTGGGATTTATTGGCTAAGAAATACACTGCTTCTAGCCAATGCTTCTATGCAGTATTTTCTACTGTTCCACTTCTGCTATCAAGGACAATTTAAGGGCAAATACTAATTATGATTTTGACACAGTTTCACTTTTGTGTTTAGCTTTGAAAGTAATTCCAGGGTATGCCCCAATTCCCTTGTCAATTTCCTCTACTTTTAATTTCTAATTTAATGAACTAGTGAACTCAGGGAGAGGTTCTGACTTTAAAAGTATTCTCCTTTCCCAAAATTTTACTTTCACTTTTCAAAAGAACACTTCCAATTACAATATATTATGAAGAACAAACTTAAGAAAATTTAAAACTCTAAAGAACACCACTATAAAATAGCTTTAAAAATATCATACATACATCACTTTAGCCTCAGTAACTACTCACTATTACTAGTTAGTATAACCATTTAAAGTCCAGTTTTCTAAATTACAAAATATATTCATGAACAAGAGTACCTTACATTCAAGGAAACAATAGCATTTTTCACTGAGATCTTTAGGTCTGGCAGGGGTCTTGAATTTATGGGGTCATTTCATAGCACAGTGATTTATCTCACACCTAGCCTTTGGTGAACGGGACACATGACCCTCAACTGAACAGCAAGCACATTCACATGATTTTCACATTTCTTGCTTCGAGAATGATAAAAAGTAAACAAATTAAAAGATTAAACCATGAAAGAGAAAGAAAGTCTAAATTACCACCAACAAAATGATGTGAATGCATATACTACTTACTAACTGCCATATAAAATACTGTGATTACAAAAGACTTGAAAATCATACCCTGATGCTTTATCTATGTAGTTTATGAAAAACAGTGACTGAGGCCTGAAGGGTTAATTTAAGGAAAAGCAGTGATGGACATTGCAATTTTTTTTGGGGGGGGGGATTTTAAAATTATTATTAAAAAAGTTAACTTGTCGGGAGAAAAAAAGATGGCAGAGGACTAGGGGACCCTATTCCAACTGGTATCCAGAATTGAGCTGGATATCTACCAGACCACTCTAAATACCCACAAAATCAGGCTGAGATGTAAGAAGATATATCTGGATCTCCACAAACAGAGTATTGCAGGCAGTTGGTTTTGAGGTATGAAGCCAGGAGCCATGACTCCGCAGGCACATATCAGAAGACAAACGGAAATGGGAGGGAGACATCAGGATCCATCACTGTCAGTGAGCAATAGCTTCCTGGGCTGGGGACAGGGCACAGACTCGCAGACCAGTAGTGATGGGGTAAGGACTTTAGGGCAGCCCCCTGGACTGAAACCCAGAGCGTGGGGCTGTGCATGTGAACTGAGGGTGACTGGCAGTTTTAGAAGCACAAAGGGCATAGACATGCCCCGATCTGAAGGTGAGAACTGGGAGTGCTGCTGAGGGGCGCACAACCCAGGATGCTGCAGTTTATAGAAGCACAGACAGAAATGGAGATAGTCTGGCCTGGAGAGCTCACTGAAGAACAGATTGTGATCCCTCTGTTCTGAGGCAGAGGGTTAGAAGCGGTCTCATCTGCTCTATTGGAAGAGATGTGGAAAGCTACCAGGGAAAGTCAACAGACAACAAAAGCTCCCAAAAACCGGTTTTCACTGAGCCCATCCCCCCACCACAGGGGGCAGGGCAACTCTGCCCAAACAGGGTTGCCTGAGTAACAGTGTGGCAGGCCCCTCCCCCAACAGACAGGATGGGAGAACAAAAGGCTGACAACCCTGAGGTCCCTATAAAAGAGGTGCATCTTGCTTGGGTTATGGTCAATAATTTGACTCTATATTCCCTCAACTACCCCTCAACAGAATAACTAGGAGGAGGAACCCCCAAAATAGGAAAGACTCAGAAACTGTGACTTCTGCCACAGATTTACAAATGACTACAGATATAACGAAGATGTCTGAAAAAGACTTCAGGGTAACAGTTATAAAGATGATAGCTAGAATGGAGAAATCAATCAGTGGCAACATATAGTCTCTAAAGGAAGAAATGAAAGCTGAACTGGCAGAATTTAAAAATGCTATCAATGAGATCCAATCTCATCTAGATACTCTTAACAGCTAGGCTAAACAAGTCAGAAGAACGAATTAGTGATCTAGGAGACCAATTGATAGAAAAGAAAGAAAAAGAGGAGGCCAGGGAAAAACAACTCAGAATCCAGGAAAACAGAATCAGAGAAATAACTGACACCATGAAACGTTCCAATGTCAGAATTACTGAAATCCCGGACGGGGTGGAGAGAGAGGACTAGAAGATATATTTGAGCAAATAGAGGCTGAGAACTTCCCTAATCTGGGGAATGAAACAAACATTTGCGTCTAGAGGCAGAGAGGACCCCTCCCAAGATTAAGGAAAACAGACCAACTCCTGGCATGTAAGACTAAAACTTGCAAATCTTAGAACAAAGGAAACCATCCTAAGGGCAGTTAGAGGGAAGAGATTCCTTATGTACAGAGGAAGGAACATCAGAATCAGAATAACGTCAGAATAACATCAGACCTAACAGAGACCTAGCAAGCCAGAAAGAGCAGGCAAGACATATTCAGTGTACTAAATGAGAAGAACATGCAGCCAAGAATACTTCACCCAGCAAGGCTGTCATTTAGAATGGATGGAGAGATGCAGAGCTTTGAAGACTGGCAGAAACTGAAAGAATATGTGACCACTAAGCCAGCCAGAAATATTTTTTTTAAAGATTTTATTTATTTGAGAGAGAGAGAATGAGAGAGAGCACATGAGAGGGGGGAGGGTCAGAGGGAGAAGCAGACTCCTTGCGGAGCTGGGAGCCCAATGCGGGACTTGATCCAGGGACTCCAGGATCATGACCTGAGCCGAAGGCAGTCGCTTAACCAACTGAGCCACCCAGGCGCCCGCCAGCCAGAAATATTAAGGGGGGGGGTTCTATAAAAGAAGAAAGACCCCAAGAGTGATATACAACAGAAATTTACAGAGACAATCTATAGCAACAAGGATTTCACAGGCAACATGATGCCAATAAATTCATACCTTTCAATAATCACTCTCAAAGTGAACGGCCTAAATGCTCCCATAAAATGGCACAGGGTTGCAGATTGGATATAAAGACAGGACCCATCCATATGCTGTCTACAAGAGACTCATTTTGAACTTAAAGATACATCCAGACTGAAAGTGAAGGGAGGGATATCAATCTTCCATGCCAGCAGACCTCAAAAGAAAGCTGGGGTAGCAATTCTTATATCAGACAAATTAAATATTAAGCTAAAGACTGTAGTTAGAGATACAGAAGGACACTATATCATTCTTAAAGGGTCTACTCAACAGGAAGATCTAACAGTTATAAATATCTATGCCTCCAACATGAGAGCAGCCAACTACATAAGCTAACTGTTAACCAAAATAAAGAATCATATTGACAATAATACGTTAATTGTAGGAGACCTCAATACTCCACTCCCAGCAACAGACAAATCATCTAAGCAGAAAATCAACAAAGAAACAAGAGCTTTGAATGACACACTGGACTAGATATATACAGAACATTCCACCCTAAAACAAAGAATACTCATTTTTCTTGAGCGCACATGGAACTTTCTCCAGAATAGACCACATTCTGGGTCACAAATCAGGGTCTCAACTGATACCAAAAGACTGAGATTATTCCCTGTATATTCTCAGAACATAATGCTTTAAAACTGGAACTCAAACACAAGAAAAAATTTGGCAGAAATTCAAACACTTGGAAGCTAAAGACCACTCTGCTCAAGAATGTTTGGGTCAACCAGGAAATCAAAGAAGAACTTAAACAATTCACGGAAACCAATGAGAACAAAAACACATTGGTCCAAAACCTACGGGATACTGCAAAGGCGGTCCTAAGGGGGAAATACATAGCCGTCCAAGCCTCACTCAAAAAAAATAGAAAAATCCCAAATTCAACAACTAACTTTACACCTTAAAGAACTGGAGAAAAAGCAACAAATGATGCCTAAGCCACACATTAGAAGAGAAATATTTAAGATTAGAGCAGAGATCAATGAATTAGAAACCAGAAACACAGATCAGATCAATGAAACTAGAAGCTGGTTCTTTGAAAGAATTAATAAGATCGATAAACCACTGGCCAGACTTAGACAAAAGAAAAAAGAAAGGACCCAAATTAATAAAATTATGAATGAAAGGGGAGAGATCACGATTAACACCAAGGAAATAGAAACAATTATTAGAAATTATTATCAACAACTATATGCCAATAAACTGAGCAATCTGGGTGAAATGGAGGCCTTCCTGGAAACCTATAAGCTGCCAAGACTGAAACAGGAAGAAATTGACAACCTGAATAGGCCAATAACCAGTAATGAGATTGAAGCAGTGATCAAAAACCTCCCAAAAAACAAGAGTCCAGGGCCTGATGGGTTCCCTGGGGAATTCTACCAAACATTCAAAGAAGAAATAATACCTATTCACCTGAAGCTGTTTCAAAAAATAGAAACAGAAGGAAAGCTTCCAGACTCATTCTATGAGGCCAGCATTACTTTAATCCCCAAACCAGGAAAAGACCCCATCAAAAAGGAGAATTGCAGACCAATATCCCTGATGAATATGGACTCCAAAATTCTCAACAAAATCCTTACTAATATGATCCAACAATACAATAAAAGGATCATCCACCACAACCAAGTGGGATTTATCCCCGGGATGCAAGGGTGGTTCAACATTCACAAATCAATCAATGTGATAGAACACATTAATAAGAAGAGGGAGAAGAACCATATGGTCCTCTCAATTGATGCAGAAAAAGCATTTGACAAAATACAGCATCCTTTCCTAATTAAAACTCTTCAGAGTATAGGGATAGAGGGAACATTCCTCAAGTTCATAAAATCCATCTATGAAAAACCCACAGCGAATATCATCCTCAGTGGGGAAAAGCTGAGAGCCTTTCCCTTAAGATCAGGAACATGACAAGGATGCCCACTCTTGCCACTACTGTTCAACATAGTACTAGAAGTCCTAGCAACAGCAATCAGACAACAAAAAGAAATAAAAGGTATTCAAATTGGCAAAGAAGAAGTCAAACTCTCTCTTTTCACAGACGACATGATACTTTATGTGGAAAATCCAAGACTCCACCCCCAAATTACTAGAACTCATACAGCAATTCAGTAATGTGGCAGGTTACAAAATCAATGCACAGAATTCAGCTGCTTTCTTATACACTAACAATGCATCTGTAGAAAGAGAAATTAGAGAATCAATTCCATTTACAATAGCACAAAAAACCATAATACAACCTTGGAATAAACTTAACCAAAGAGGTAAAGGATCTATACTCTAGGAACTACAGAACACTCATGAAAGAAATTGAAGAAGACATAAAAAGATGGAAAAATATTCCATGCTCATGGATTGGAAGAATAAACATTGTTAAAATGTCTATGCTGCCCAGAGCAATCTATACCTTCAATGCCATCCTGATCAAAATTCCAATGACATTTTTCAAAGTGCTGGAACAAACAATCCTAAAATTTGTATGGAATCAGAAAAGACCCTGAATCACCAAGGAAATGTTAAAAAAAAAAAAAAAAAAAAAAACAAAGCTGCGGGCATCACGTTGCCTGATTTCAAGCTATATTACAAAGCTGTGATCACCAAGACAGCATGGTACTTGCACGAAAACAGACATATAGACCAATGGAACAGAATAGAGAGCCCAGATATGGACCCTCAAATCTATGGCCCTGTGATGGGTATTAAGGAGGGCATGTACTGCATGGAGCATTGGGTATTATATGAAAACAATGAAACATGGAACACTACACCAAAAACTAATGATGTACTGTATGGTGACTAACATAATAAAATTAAATTAAATTAAAAAAAATAGAAAAATTAACTTGGTATTTTTAAAAGTATACATATATGAGGTAAAAATATTTTTACATTATAAATTAGAAAAACAACATATATTGCACTGAAAACCATTACTGAGTACTAAAACAAGTGTAATTAAATATTTCCAAATACAGAAATATGCACATAAATAGTGCAATTATAAACACACACACACACATATAAAATACCATGTTCAGTTTGTGTGTACATGTGTGTATACCTATTTTTTTTAAATCACTGTGTAATCAGTGCAAATAGACAAGGGCAGAGACTGTTTTTTGGCCATCTAAGAATCACACTTAGGGCAGTTCACATGTATGCATTAAATCAAATTTATTAATTGTGTTACTCCTCCCTAATTTTGTGTCTACTTAACATATCAATAATTATGAGTGGAAAAGATCCCACTATCCTGGGGGGATTAGTCAATATCTCCTTGTATTTTGAGCAAGAAAAATATTCTGAGACTATCTATACAAATAACTTCATATTTTTATATCTAACACTATGCATTTTTAAGTTTATAGATAGACCTACGATATCTAATACGATTGAATTTTTATCATTGTACAGTAACTACTTACCACTAAAGATGATTTTTGGCTTAATGTCTAATTTGTCTCATGAAACACAGCCAAAAGTGATCTTATTGTTTCTCGCGTTAATATTTGCTTGATATACTTCTTCCTGTCCTTTTTATTTTCTTTTAAACATCTTTATTGAGGTATAATTGATATTCAATATACTGCACATATTTAATGGGTAAAAAAAAAAATTCTTCTTATGGCAGCAATATGTCTTGGTATAGACTATAGAATCTTTTGTAACTAAGTGTGGCCATGTGATAAAGTCCTTGGCCAATGAACAGTAAGCAAACTTTTTTGAGGTTGACTCTGAGTAGGCTCTTTAAAAAGGGGTCCAGGGGCGCCTGGGCGGCTCAGATGGTTAAGCGTCTGCCTTCAGCTCAGATCATGATCTCAGGGTCCTGGGATCAAGCACCATGTTGGGCTCCCAGTCAGCGAGGAGTCTGCTTCTCCCTCTCCCTCTGCCTCTCTCCCTGCTTGTGCTCTGTCTCTCTCTCTCATGAATAAAATCTTTAAAAAAATAAATAAAAAGGGGTACAGCTAGCTGAAATCTACCTCCTTTGCTCATCTTTCCTCCCTTCTGTTACCTGGAATGCAGGCATGGTGACTCGAATTCCAGTAGCAGTTGGAACATAAGTGTTAGGAGCACGCAGGAAATAAGACAACTGCTGCCCATACCCTGCTCTGGAATGCCAACCTCTGGATGAATCTTACAGGAGAAATAAGGATCCACTTTGCTTAAGCCATTATTATTTGTGCTGTTCTGATGCATGTGGCTAAATCTAAGGTTCAGTGGTGATTATGCACTTATATACATATATATATGTGTACATATATATGTATTTTTTTAAATAGAATAATTCTGCCTGCAGTGAGAAATCGGTTTCTTCTCATTTAAAATACTGAGTACAGGTTTATTATTAAATATTGTTCTAAAATTATTCTATATTCAATTTAATTTCATCTTTAATTTAATTATACATTAACTAAATATTATGGAGATTTAATTTGCCAAATTGAATTCTGGAGGTTTAATTTAAACATTTTTCAAATTGTATTTATTCCTAGATTCTTGTCTTTACTCTCCGGCTTTCCAATCGGTTAAACTCTCTGAATGGCTTTATCATCTATAAAACAGGGATGGTAACTATTCAGTGGGTTGCCATGAAAATTAAGAGACAAAAACGAATGTAGCTGGCGCCCACTGTGAGTGTTCGACTGACATCCACTACTGTCAGTGTCTTCACTGTTGTTTTGCTTAAGCCTCCTGTTTCTAATTCTTTTGCCTAATATATTTTCAGACCCATAAAACAAAATAAATTCTATTTCTTTGTTCCACCACAATAACAAAATTACCTTAAAGTACTTTTGTTTTATTGATGTTTCTGCCATCAATAAATCCTATTTGCTTAATAAATAGAAATATTTTCAAGTTTTAAGGGCAGCTGTTTCCATTTAAGGATTAGGAGTAATAATAAGAATGAAAAGAAAAAGAAAAGGCAGGCCACAAATTTTTAAGTTCCACCTGAAATTCTACATGTGTTTTCTCTTTCACAGTTTGACTCCTTTCCTGAACAGAAACCTCTTCTAAAATTCCTTTTAACTTTAAATTCAATTCCATTGGCATTATTGTCTCGAAAACATCCTATTAAATAATTTTAAACCCGAATACAGCATAGATTGAATCATCAAAGCACACACGTAAGTATGAATGGATGAACACAGACCATGATTTTATGTGATTTAGAAAAAAATTCAACACCTATCTGAAAATGATAGAATTTCTACCTAAGTTTTTCACCCATTCCAGATAAAATGGTTATTAGGACATATTGCATTCTTACTATTAAAGTGAATAGAAAGTTGAAACCATAGGTCAGAAATAAAAATCTTTATTTTTTTTTAAAGATTTTATTTATTTATTTAACAGAGAAAGATACAGCAAGAGAGGGAACACAAGCAGGGGGAGTGGGAGAGAGAGAAGCAGGCTCCCCGCAGAGCAGGGAGCCCAATGTGGGACTCGATCCCAGGACCCTGGGATCATGACCTGAGCCGAAGGCAGACGCTTAACCGACTGAGCCACCCAGGTGCCCGAAATAAAAATCTTTATTAACAGCTTTGCCTTCAGCAAACTCTCTATAGCTAGAGGGTTAGAAGTGATAGTTTTCATTTCAAAGAATGCAACTGGGAAAGAGAAGCATTACACCAAGAGAAACCAATTAATCTGAGACTTTGAAGATTTGAAGAATTTAAGTAAACTTCATTCAAGTACCTAAAGAAAATTCTGACAACTCTTTATTCTCAGGACTAAATTTAAAATAAAATCTTAATTATTTAAAATCAACAACTACAGCTAGCACCAAATCCATCAGGTTCCCCTCCTATAGGCTCTATGGATTAAGCTAAACACAGAGAAGATAAAGGCTGCTTTCTAGAAATCATAATTAATCAGATAAGAAGGATCAAAATACAGATAACAAACACAATGATGCATTAGTGTGAGTTAAACTATAGTTTAACTAACTATAGCAACAATGTTCATAATTATATCAGATGTAGTCCTCCCAGCTGACAGGTCAACCACCATGGGGGTTAAGTTTAAGTTTGAATAGATGTAATTATCCAAATAATTTAAGTAAAAGTCATTCATTGAAATTATTTAGACAATTTTTAAAAACTGACTCTCATAGGGAGAAAAAATGAGGTTTTGGGGGGGAATCTATGACCTATTCTGCCCAAATGTCATATATTTTAATCAACATTTTATTGAACAAATTAGTATTATTTGTTCAGATCATAATAATGAATAATAGTCTATTTTTATAAACAAAATTCATGGATCAGATAGAAAGCTGGCTTTCTTAGGACTCATTAATTCTATAATTTATGGGATTATGTGGTCTATTTGAGAGGGTTCTATGGGAGTCTGCTTAAGGGTGTCATACTAATAATATGTGATACACCACAAAGTTCATAGGATTAAAAATATTTTAGACATAGCAACAAAGTGTATGGTCCTGTAGCAATTTTCTTTTTTATTAATTTTTTTAAATTTTTATTTTAACTCCAGTTAGTTAACATACAGTGTTATATTAGTTTCGGGTGTACTATATAGTGATTCAACAATTCTATATATCATCCAGTGCCCTTCACAGGTATGCTCCTTAATTCCCATCATTTATTTCACCCATCCTCCTACCCCCTTCCCTCTGGTAACCATCAGTTTTGTTCTCGATAGTTAAGAGTCTATTTCTTGATTTGTCTATCACTCTCTCTCTCTCTCTTTTTAACCTTGTCTTGTAGCAATTTTCTATATACGTTTCCTTACTGATACAGGGAGGGTGGGATTGCTCAAAGAAAATCTACCCAAAACCTTTTTTCAAAGGCTGCTCTTCTGTCACATTCTCAATTCTAACTCTTCAGAAATAGCTTTGGTGCGCCTGGGTGCCTCAGTCGTTAAGCGTCTGCCTTCGGCTCCAGGTCATGATCCCAGGGTCCTGGGATCAAGCCCCACTTCTGGCTCCCTGCTCAGTGGGAAGCCTGCTTCTCCCTCTCTCACTCCCCCTGCTTGTGTTCCCTCTCTTGCTGTCTCTGTCAAATAAATAAATAAAATCTTAAAAAAAAAAAAAAGAAATAGCTTGGAACATTTTACAAATATGTATCTGTCCATCACTTTGTAACTATCTTAAAGAAAATAATAATTTCAGGGCGCCTGGGTGGCTCAGTTGGTTAAGCGACTGCCTTCGGCTCAGGTCATGATCCTGGAGTCCAGGGATCAAGTCCCGCATCGGGCTCCCTGCTCGGCAGGGAGTCTGCTTCTCCCTCTGACCCTCCCCCCTCTCATGTGCTCTCTCTCATTCTCTCTCTCTCAAATAAATAAATAAAATCTTTAAAAAAAAAAAAAAAGAAAAGAAAAGAATAATTTCTATTATATTTAGTATCCCTCACTGCTTCAAACAGGGTTCTATATGGGGTTTATACTCAATAAATAATTATACTGGAAAATAACAGCACCTAGAGAAGTATGTACATCAGAGTAAATAATCATTTTTCACATTGTATTACTTTTCCTAATTCTTTTCCCCGTTATTTTTTTATCCCTAAATACCATATATTTCTGAAGTACAAGTAAAAATGACTTAGCAGGGCACCTGGGTGGCTCAGTTGGTTAAGCGACTGCCTTCGGCTCAGGTCATGATCCTGGAGTCCCGGGATCGAGTCCCGCATCCGGCTCCCTGCTGGGCAGGGACTCTGCTTCTCCCTCTGACCCTCCCCCCTCTCATGCTCTCTCTATCTCATTCTCTCTCTCAAATAAATAAATAAAATCTTAAAAAAAAAAATGACTTAACAAATTCAGAAAATGAAACAATGATAAAACATTATTACCTAATCTACAGTATAAATTCAGAATTTATCAATTTTCTAATAACATCCTTTACAGGTCTCATTTTTTCCAATCCAAGATGCAATCTTGTATTGTGTGTTCTACTTAGTTGTCATATTTCTTTTGTCTTTTTTAAACTTTATTCTGAAACAGTTTCACAAACTTTCTTGACATTGACATTTCTGAAGAACACTGGCCAGTTATTTTGTAAAATCATTTCAATCTGAATTTATGTGATGTGGTTTTTTTTTGTTTTTTTTTTTTTTTTTTTATTTATTCATGAGAGACAGAGGCAGAGGGAGAAGCAGGCTCCCAAGGAGCAGGGAGCCTGATGTGGGACTCGATCCCAGGACCCTGGGATCATGACCTGAGCCAAAGGCAGATGCTTAACCATCTGAGCCACCCAGGCGCTCCAGTATGTGATGTGTTCTTAAGTTTAGATTTTTGGTAGCAATATCACTAACACAACAACACAACATTGTGTTATTCTCCGTGCATCTTATCTGCAGCCAGATGATGTCACTTTTTCCCACCTGTGGTGATATTAACATTAATCACTTGTTTAAAGTGATGTCTAGCAGATTTCTCTCCTGTACAGTGGTGTTATTTCATTTGCATTTAAAAAGTATTTTGTGATAAGATACTTAAGATTGTGTGAATAAACTTTCCTCATTAAACTGTCTCCTACTAGTTTGAGCCCTCAATTTTTGAAAACCATCATTCCTTCTATACAATTTTGACTTCTATAATAAAGAAAAGGGTTTCTTTCATTCCTTTTTTCTTTCTTTTTATTTCTGCCTCTGTCCATCTCTTCCTTCCTTCCCCTTCTATCAGCATATACCCATAAACTTCTACTTTATTCAACATCTTGGGATTCAGCCATTATGTCTTCAAATATTCTTTAGCTCTTTTTTTTTTTTCTTTTTTCCTTGGCTTTATTGAGGCATTACTGACATATAACATATGTAAGTCTAAGGTGCACAACGTGATAATTTGATATGCATACAAACTGTGAAATGATTACCACGTTAAGGTTAGTTTATGCCTCTATCCCATCACATAATTGCCATTTCTTTTTTGTGGTGATAACATTTAACATCTACTCTCTTAACAAATTTCAAGTATATTATAAACTATTGCTAATTATAGGAATAATGGCCTATATTAGATCCTCAGAACTTATTCATCTTATAAACTTATAAACTTCATTTGTAACCTTTGACCAACATCTTTCATTCCACCCACCCACAGCCCCTGGAAACTACCATTCTAGTCTCTAGTTCTAGGACTGCAGCTTTTTAGACTTCATATAAAAGTAAGAACCTAAGTCACTGTCTTTTACTGTAGGATTTACATCACTTAGTGTAGCACCCTCAAGATCAATCCATGTTATCCATAAGGTAGGATTTCCTTCTTCCTCATGGCTGAATAATATTCCATTGTATATATATTTTCTACATTTTTTATTCAATCATAAATGGAAATTCAAGTTCTTTCCACATCTACTGAGTAATGCTAATGTGAATAATGCTGCAATGAACATGGAGGTGCAGATCTCTCTTCAAGATCATGATTTCATTTCCTTTGTGTATATCCCCAAAAGTGGAACTCCTGCCTAATACGGTAGTTCTATATTTAATTTTTTGAAGATCTTCCATATCATTTTCCATAGGAATTGTACCAACTTACATTCCCATCATCAGTGCACAAAAGTTCCCTCTTCTCCACAGCCTTGTCAGCACTTGATATCTCTTGTGTTTTTGATCACAGCCATCCTGACAGGTGTGAAGTGGTTTTGATTTGAATTTCCCTGATGATTAGAAATGCTGAGCATCTTTTCATGGCCTCTTGGTTGTTTTTATGTCTTCTTTGGGAAAATGTCTACACAAGCCTATTTTTTTAATTGGTATATTTGGGTTTTTACTATTGGGTTATATGAGTTTCTCATATTTTTTTTTAATGTTAATCAATCATCAGATACATAATTTATAAATATTTCTCCCATTTCACAGCTTGCCTTTTCATTTTGCTCACTCTTTCTTTTGTTGTACAGATGCTTTTCAGTTTGATAGAGTCCTACCTGTTTATACTTTGTTTTGTTGCTTGGGCTTTAGGTGTCATGTCCAAACAATGATTGTTAAGACCAACAACAAGGAGCTTTTCCCTGTTTTCCTCTAATAGTTTTAGTTTTTAATTTGAGTTAATTTTTGTGAGTATAAGTGAGGGGTCCAATTTCATTCCTATTCTGGTGAAAACTGGTGAATATCAAGTTTTTCCAACACCATTTATTGAAGAAACTATCTTTTTATCATTGAATACTCTTGGCTCCCTTGGCAAATATTACCTTACCATATACACAGGTTTATTTCTGGGCTTTCAACACTGTTCCATTGGTTTATGTGTCTGCTTTGTACTAGTACCATACTGTGTAATTACTATACCTTTGTAATAAACTTTGAAATCAGGATGGGTGATGTCTCCAGCTTTGTTTTTCTTCTTTAGGATTGCTCTGGTTATTTGGGGCCTCCTATGAATTTTAGGATTATATTTCTATTTTTATGAAAAATGTCATTGAAAATTTGATAGAGATTACATTAAATGTGTAGATTGCTTAGGGTAGTATGGACATTTTAACAATATTAATTATTCTGATGGACATGGGCTATCTTTTCATTTATTTGTGTCTTTTGTTTCTCTCATCAATGTCTTAAAATTTTGAGTATACAGATATTTCACCTTCTTGGATAAAATACTTCCAAGTATTTTATTATTTTTGGTGATACTGTACATGGAATTTTTAATTATATTTCTGATAGTTCATTATTAGGGTATAGAAATGCAACTAAATTTTGCATATTGATCTTGTATCCTGCAACTTTATTTAATTTGTATATTGGTTCTAACATTTTTCTGGTAAAGTCTTTAGGATTTTCTATATATAAGATTGAACCATCTGCAAATGGAGATCAATGTACTTCTTCCTTTCTGATTTGGATGCTTTTTATATTCCTTTCTGATTTGGATGCCTTTTCTATCTTCTTCTTACCTAATTGCTCTGGCTAGTGCTTCCAGTACTGTGCTGAATAGGAATGATGCAAGTGGGAACATTTGTCTTGTTCCCAATCTTAGCAGAAAGCCTTTTAAACTTTCATCATTGGGAATTCTGGGTTTTTCATATATGGCCTGTATTATGTTGAGATAATTTCTTTCAATACCCACTTTGTTGAGAGTTTTTATTATGAAAGGATGTTGAATTTTATCAAATGCTTTTTGTGCACCTACTGAGATCATACAATTTTTAACTTTCTTTTTTATTTATTTATTTTTAAAGATTTTATTTATTTATTTGACAGAGAGAGACACAGCGAGAGAGGGAACACAAGCAGGGGGAGGGAGAGGGAGAAGCAGACTTCTCACAGAGCAGGGAGCCTGATGTGGCGCTCGATCCCAGGACCCTGGGATCATGACCCGAGCCGAAGGCAGACGCTTAATGACTGAGCCACCCAGGTGCCCCTGATTTTTAACTTTCATCCTATGAATGTGGTGTATCACATTTATTTATTTGCATGTATTAAACCACCAAGGCACTCCAGGGACAAATCCCCTTCATATTGTTGTATAAGACATTTAGTATACTATTAAATTTGGTTCGCTTGTATTTTGTTGACAATTTTTACATCTATCTTCCTCAAGATATGGGCCTGGAGCTTTCTTTTCTTGTAGTGTTCTTATCTGGCTCTCGTATCAGTGAAAATGAGATTAGGAGTGTTCCCTCCTCTTCAATATTTTGGAAGAGTTTGAAAGGTCTGATGTTAATTTGCTTTAAATATTTGATAGAATTTACCAGTAAAACCATCTAGTCCTGGGATTTTCTTTGTTGGGAGGTTTTTGATTACTAATTCAATCTCCTTACTAGTATTTAGTCTGTTCAAATTTTCTATTCGTGACTGAGTCTTGGAAGACTGTGTGTTTTGGGACTTCATCCATTTCTTTTAGGTTATGCATCTGTTGGTATGCAATTGTTCATGGTAGTCTCCTGTGATCCTTCTTATTACTGTGGTGCCACTTATAATGTCTCCTCTTTCATTTCTGATTTTATTTATTTGCGTCATCTTTGTTCTTCATTACTCTTGCTAACAATTTGTTGTTTGTTATTTAAAAAAACAGGACTTAATTTTGTTGATCTTTACTTCTGTTTTCTAGTCTCCATTTCACTTATTTCTGCCCTGATTTTTACTTATTTTCCTTCCATTTGCAAACTGTGAACTACTTTGTTCTTCTTTTTCTACTCCTTGAGGTGTAAAGTTAGATTGTTTGTGATCTTTCTTTTTTCTTAATGTAGGTATTTATAGTTGTAAACTTCCCTCTTAACACTGCTTTTGCTGCAGCCCATTAATTCAGTATGTTATATTTCTATTCATTTGTTTGAAGATTTGTTTGAAGATATATTTTTATTTCCTGTTTAATTTCTTCTTTGACCAATGGATTGGTCAGTAGGGTACTGTTTAATTCCACATACTTGTGAATTTTCTAATTTTCTCCTGTTACTCATTTCTTGTTTCATACCATTGTGGTTGAAATAGATACTTAGTATAATTTCAATATTCTTACATTTTCTAAGGCTTGTTTTGTGACCTAACATACTATGTATCCTGGAGAATGTTCCATGTGTGCTTGGGAAGAATGTGTATTCTGCTACTGTTGAGTAGCAGTGAGTCTGTGGGAGCCAGACTGTGTAGGGCCATGGGGGTGGGTCAGGAGCCTGTATCTGAGGAGTCATTCTGAAATCTAGGGCCATAAGGGCTGGCCTGTTGTTGGAGTGGGCCTGGGACGAGGCTGCAGTAGTTGGTGTAGCACTGATCCTGGCTAGGAACCTAAGTCCATGGGGCTGATTGGGAGCCTTTGGTCATATCTGGGGCTGTGGGAGCTAGCAGCTGCTGAGATGTGCCAGGGGTTGGATTTGTAGGAGTCCACCAGGAACCTGGTGCTGGCTGGGGATGCAGGAGCTAGTTGATATCTGGCTGGGCCAGGGACCTGGACTTACGGGATCCTGCCAAGGGCCTGGTGTCTTGAAAGCTGCTGGAGGCCATGGGAGGCACCTGGGGCCAACAGAGCTGGCAGGTACCTGGGTGAGCCTAGGACTTGGATTTGCAGCACCCTGCAGGGAGATACTGAAGGCATCAGCAGTTGGTCTAGTGCCTGTGCAGGCTGGTTCTGAGGTTTGCAGTAAGTTGGGGACTCACTTCATTCTCCTTTTCGCACAAGGAAGGTATCTCTTTCCATGATAGGTCGCCAGACTTGGGGGAGGGGTTATGGGGGGCAATGTGGATCTATCTTTTCTACCTTCCTCAGTGCATCTTTTCTTATTTCTGTGCTTCACCCAGGTGCTATAACCTGTCACTTGGTATCTTTAGCTCTTATGAAGGTATTTTTATGTGTGGATAGTGTTCAGATAGATGTTCTGGGGAGCAGAAGTGGGGGCAAACACTAGAAATATCATTGCCACCATTTTGCAGACATCACTCCCTACTTTTCATTTTTGCTTCTTTTCTTTTTCTCTCTTTTATGCTTTTACACTTCCATTATCTTCCATAGATATTTGAAGAAACTTACAGCTCAGATTTGGGCTATTTGGAGTTCAAATAAAAGCTTTCTAATAAGAAAACTATATATAAATCACTTTTCCCCACTGACTAAATTTACAGATCAACAGAGACACTGGAGACAGCTACAAAGGTGGCAGAAAAGTAAGGTGTGTGTATATATGTGTGGGGAACAGAATTTAGGGAAAAAAGGTGCTGTGTTTAGCAGTGACAACTTTAATCTCAATATGCCTTAAAACAGTCATTAATAAAATTAGGCCAGTCACACCTACTTCTCAAACTTTTCTTAGAGAAAGCTGTGGAGCTTTTCTTAGTGAAGCTGTTGGAAATGGTAGAAAAGTATTGGAAATGGTTGTGGATTCCAATCCAGATAAAAGTACAGATAGAAGTACTTCAGTTTCCAAAGTACAAAGACCTGCCCTGGGTAGCTACCACTCTTGCTATTATTTTTAACTGTAATTTTTTTCAGTAACTGCAGCTCCATATCCCTCCAAAGCCACCAGAGAAGAAAGCCATGAAACACTTTTCCAAACCGTATCTCTGACCCTCTTTGGCTTTCATTCTCCTGTCCACCACTGCCACAAAGAAGCCCCAGCTTGTAGAATCTGCTCCAGTGGCCCACAAAACCATCACAATAAGGACACATGGGATGTTGGCATTTCACTCGTACTCCATATACACTTCCCCACAGAAACTATGTTTGAAATAGCAAGTTACTACCATTCATTAATATAATTCCAGAAGGTGTAAGAGAAGACTTTGCTAGGCCAACATGAGAATGAGATACCACATAGTACTTTTGCTGAAATTAAAACTTTCCTAGTTGCCAGTAACTATCGACCAAATACAGTTTTGGAACATAAGCTGTTACTCAGTTGGCATCCGTAGCAATATTTTTTTTTCTGGAAACTTCTCCAGGAATCTAAGAAAGTGCATAATATAACTGTTCTGAGAGCTGACACTATCATCGCCATTCCCCATGGGCTCATGGTTGTCTGCATTGCTCATACTCTTTGATTCTCTATTCCCAACATGCCCCACTGGTACATCTCAATTCCATTTTCTCCCTTCTAGACTTTTTTGCTCACAGATCTTATACATGGTCCCATGTGTCCTTTAATGAATTTATCTCCTTAAAACAAACTTTAAATTTTAACTTCTGTCACACAAAGCAAGATCTGTGTCTCAGTTCAGATTCATGGTAGATAGCTGCCCTATCAGTTGCCATGTAGTACATTCACTGATTTTGGGTAAAGAGTCTACTGCACTGTAGTCTGTCATTATGTATCTATTTTACAAAAGAATTAAACAATGGACATTGCCTGTAAAATCAGACTTTGCTAGGAAGGTGCATAAGGAAAAGATCTGGATCATGTGATATATTCTAACATGAGCAACTATTCCATCCAAGGACAATGAACAGACAGTGAACAGGAAGAAAAAAAAATCCAGTGGCTTTGGGAAGTACTGAAATAGTGAATTCAAAGGCCAAAAGCACTATACTTCTGTTATCCTTTCAGTGTTTGATCAGCTTACTGAACACATTTCTTTACTGTCTGGTAACCCACCCATTGCGAAAATTCAATAAATACAAGATAATCATAGTAATACACAATAGCTATAATCACCATCATTCAGGACTGCTGGATCATTTTTACAAAGCTATTCATTCACCACAGCACCCTTCCTGACCCCAGATATTTACTGTTCCTCTTCTAGAACCAGACTGACCTTTTTTACATCAACTAGGTAGCTCTTTAAGGAAGAAAAGCAAAGTTCCTTTTTCTTTGATTATTTGTCCAAGGACTTGAATTCTCCTTCTTCTTTAAAACTTGTTTTTTTTTTTTTAATATCTAACTCAAAAGTTACATAGTAACTTCTTTCTAAACTCTGAGATCATATAAGAACTTAGCTTAAAAATGCCAATGAAATTCTTTAAGATACTTCTTAGTGTGGTATATGCAATGACTTGGCATCAAACTTCACTTTCAACCTCATTTCTCTTATCTTCTCTTATAAAGCAGATGACCTACTAAAAATAAGCCACATTTTCTATCCTCACTGCTCACTGATTCCTGTTATTTTATCTATGAAGTCTTCTCTTCCTGGAATACATATTTCTTCCTGCATTTAAAAATAATGCTACCTATTATTGAGGTCCAGCTAAAATGTCATCATTTACAAGGCTTTTTCTCATCACTTCATAGAGACCTAATCTGTTTGAACTTCCCAGATCATTTACTTCTTTCAAATGCTTAATATTTCTTACAGTGTAGTTTATGTCAAAACATTAATTAAATAGAAAAGACACTTTGTGAGACTCATCTGCAATGTCACTACAGTGCCATTCCACCTGGAAACACTAATTCAAAAAGATATATACACCCCCATGTTCATTGCAGCATTATTTATAATAGCCAAGACATGGAACAACCCAAATGTCCATCAACGGATAAAGAAAATGTGGGAAAGATCTATACAATGGAATATTATTCAGCCATAGAAACAATGAAATCTTCCCATCTGTGTCATTATGGATTGACCTTGAGGGCATTATACTAAGTGAAATAAGTCAGACAGAAAACTATGAATGCTGTATGATCTCACTTGTAGCATTAAAACAAAACAGAACAAAAACAAAAAATCAAGTTCATGGATATAGAGAAGAGGTGGGGTGTGGGTAAAAGAGGTGAAGGGGGCCAAAAGGTACAAATTTCCTGTTATAAAATTAATGAGTCATAGGGATGTGATATACAGCATGGCGACTATAATTAATACTGAATTGCATATCTGAAAGTAGCTAGGATAATGGATCTTGAAAGTTCTCAACCCAAGAAAAAAATCTGTGAACTGTATGGTGACAGATGTTAACTGGACTTATCGTAATCATTTTGTAATACATATAAATATTCAATCATTAATTGTCTACCTGTAATTAATATAGTGTTATGTCAATTATACCTCAACAGAAAAATTTAAAGAAAAACTAACCAGTACAAAATTCAATTTAAAAACCTTATAAGATACATTTGAAATTGGGGCGCCTGGGTGGCTCATTCGGTTAAGTGGTCAGCTCTTGATTTTGGCTCAGGTCATGACCTCAGTGTCCTGAGATGGAGTCCTCTGCCGGGCTCCATGCTCAGCAGGGAGTTTGCTTAGCATTCTCTCTGTCCGTCTCCCACTCCCCTCACTTATGCTCTCTCTAAAATAAAATAAATCTTTAAAAAAAAGGAGATACATCTGAAATAATTGATATATTTTTGAGACTAAAATTCAGTTAATACTGCCACTTTGTTGGTCTCATTAAGAAACTTACAAGGAGGTCTAAGAATCATTCCTTTATTCCTACTGTGACTGAGTTTACATGGAAAAAAAACTTACGTATTAATATGGCAAGTATTCCTATTCCATCACAGAACTTTTACAACTTGGTGAAATAAAATCTGAAAGCAAAGGGAAAGACCGAAACAGTCTTGGGACACAAACAGTAGAAAATATATGGATGACATATATTGGATGACATTGAACAACATGGGTTTGAACTGCATGGATCCACTTATACATGTACTTTTTTCCATAAATATAGATATAGCAATGTAAATGTATTTTCTCTTCCTTATGATTTTGTTAATAACATTTTCTTTTCTCCCACTTATTGTAAAAATACAGTATATAATACAGATAACAAAAAATACAAGCTAATTGACTGTTTGTGCTATTGGTAAGACTACCAGTCAACAGTAGACTATTAGTAGGTAAGTTTTTGGCAAGTCAAAAGTTACACATGGATTTTCAACTGTGCAGAAGTCAGCAGCCCAACCCCTGTGTTGTTCAAGGTCAACTGCATACAAAATCTATGTTAGTTTTTAATTTATTTTATTCCCACTAAAATGTATTCAGAACTGTCACAATAAAAATTTAAAATACACAACTATGCAAGATTTTCTATTTATTTTTCCAGCTTTTAAATATAATGCATTCTCTCTCACACTCTCATTTTATAGTGTTCACAATTATTCTTTGAATCACTAAGAAATATTTTATACTACCAGGCCAAAAAATTTACCACAAAATTCTGTTTTAATTATGTAAGCTATTTGTTGTGGCTTTAAATTCTAACTTCTCCACCGCAATTTTTATAATGCCAGAACATTTTTTTTTAAGATTTTATTTGTTTATTTGAAGAGAGAGACACAGCGAGAGAGGGAACACAAGCAGGGGGAGTGCAGAGGGAGAAGCAGGCTTCCCGCCAAGCAGGGAGCCCGATGCAGGGCTCGATCCCAGGACCCTGGATCATGACCTGAGCCGAAGGCAGACGCTTAACGACTGAGCCACCCAGGCGCCCCTGCCAGAACATTTTTATATTACTTTCATCTTGGCAAAATATTTTCCTATCACTATGGCTTAATTATAGCAATTGTAAAAGTAATTAAAAAATACCAGTGTATCATATTGGACATTCACATATATAAGTAATATATTTACATATTAATAGATTGCCAAGACTTTATTTTGAGTTCTGATACTAATATACACAAAATAAATGTCACATAATTTTCTTTTAATGTCAAATGGGTTTTTAATCTGCTTATTTTAATAGGCATTTAGTTTCTTACCTCAAGAGGCCACTTCCTATAGATTAGTAAATAACCAACACATTAAAGACTTAAAACTTAAAAGATGATACATGATATATAAAATAATTTTGAATTTCAAAACAATAAGATTCTGTAAGTAGTCGACCAAATTCTAATAATATTTTGACCTGTAAATTATCCACTTTAGCCAATACATTCAACTCTTTTTTGCACAGATCCTTGTCTAGTCAAGCATAGATACTATTTGAAAACACTGCCTAATATTTATCTTAACTTCCCATAAGCATTCTCTGGTGACTATGAGGACAGAAACAGGTAAAAGAAAAATAAGCAAGAAGGGAAAAAAGAAGAGAGATCAACATTTGAGCCAATAGACTTTATGATATAAATTTAGATAAATAAATACTTGATTGCCTGGGTTATGGCCTTTTAATTTATATAAATTGTTTTCCATAGCTACCATTAATTGAAAGATCATGATGAGATTTTCCACTCACTTATCTTCTGTTAAAAACAAAACTCTTCAGCAGGTGACTAGTTTTGGAGTTTTTGTAATTATAGTATTTACAAAAATAATATATAATTATATGAAAATGTGAGGAAATAAAAATATAGAAAAATAAATAGATTTTTTGCTAACCCTTACTTTGGTTTCTGTTTTGTTTTGTTTTAATCTAAGCATAGTTTTACTTGCAGGCTTTAAAAGTACTACGAGGGCGCCTGGGTGGCTCAGTTGGTTAAGCGACTGCCTTCGGCTCAGGTCATGATCCTGGAGTCCCGGGATCGAGTCCCGCATTGGGCTCCCTGCTCAGCAGGGAGTCTGCTTCTCCCTCTGACCCTCACCCCTCTCATGCTCTCTCTCTCATTCTCTCTCTCAAATAAATAAATAAAATCTTAAAAAAAAAAAATTAAAAAAAAAATAAATAAAATAAAAGTACTACGAGGCTTTATTTGTTCAGTCACAGATGTTCTATCACTAGGATTACTGTGCATAATTGACCTTATACCAAAACTGGTACCAAAAGTGGGATGCTGCCACAATTAAACTAGAAACAGTTGTCACTTCCTTAGCAATAAGGCATTTGGTGCCAAGAAACTAATATTGGAGGTTGGCAAGATGATTTTCCATATTATGCTAAAGCAAAACATTAGTAAAACTCTTACCTACAGTAAATTGGAAATCAAAATATATGCCCAATATTTAGTAAAACACAAGACACATTACGCACATATACACACACACTCTCACATGTGTATATATGCATATATACATACCTATACAGATTTATATATTTAACCATCATTATAATTTATTTGAAAAATAGTAAGTCCATGTAAAATTATAGAAATATCACCAAATACCGTTAAGGATTTACATAATAAATATTAATAATCATTTCTCTATTAAATATTGCCCCTTTAAACTTTTCAAAATATGAGACAATAGCTTGTCCTACTTTTTTTAACCATTTAAACTTGTACATCCAAGTGTAATCTACCTCATAGTAGTCCCTGTGATAGTAATAAGTCAATGAGCACTCATAATTTCAGAGGCATCTCTCATGAATATATTAACATCTTTATAGCAACCTTACAACTAGAGTTATCCCTATTTTCAGGATAAATGTGAGGCACAAAAGGGTTGGCTGATTTGATGAAAGTCAAACAATTAACAGAAAAAAAATATATAAGTAAGGACAGTTCTAGTCCAAAGTATAAAGTGTTCCTCTATCCTAGGAAGCCCAGATAAGTCCAGTGAAAAGTCAGGGAGAGCTGGAAGTGGCCTGGCGGACAGCAGAAGGCTAGCTTGTGCATCTCTCATTACGATGCCATGACTACACAATTCCCAGCACAAACATCACCGTGCTGATGGGGGGCAGAGGGAGTTCAATGAGCTATTACTGATTGGTTGTAAATCACAGTATCAAAGAACATATTTTATGAATAAGTACATTACTACTTTATATCAATAATCTACACAAAGCAAGATTCTGAGGATGTCAGAAATGAGGTGGGTTGTGTTCTTTCAGAGAAAAAGTTAAGAAAAAAGATAAAGGAAGCTCGCAGCTACCAAGGATAATCAAATGTGACAGTCTGCTGAAATGTTTAAACATGCAGTTTGTACAAGTTAGTCTTGGCGATACTAGAAAAACTGCTCATTTTCAGTTTGCTATGAAAAGGCACCGCTATCATTAAGTTCTCTGTTGTGTCATAATAAGCTTTGGAGATGGAGAACCAGACCTGATATTTAGTGCAGGATTTGCTAGTTATTAGCTGTGTTACTGAAGGGTAAATCATAGTTATTGTGGTTCTATTCATAAAATTTTTTTATATGCTTTTGTGAAAATTGCATTTGAGTGCATAGGGAGCTTAGCTTCACAGAAGGAAGGCAGGGAAGTTTTGTTATTATTGTGGTGGTTGTTGCTAGATACTATCCATTAAGGGGCTGCCAGGAGAACAATGAGATCTTTATCCTGAACTCAAGTTGTTCATGTCAAATCCTAAAATCGAGAGTATAAATGTAATGCCCCTCCCTCAAATTCTTAACTCACTAACACTAAGATGTTACAGTTGTTCTCATTAATGGAGAAAGCTGTCTTAACCTACCCTCCATGACAAAGGGTCCCCTGCGGGTCAACCAGCTTATTTTGCATAATGCCTAAAAAGTGTCTCTTGCAAATCAACATCTCTCTTAGAGATTGGAGTTAAAAATTCAAAACTACCCTTTCAATCATCAGAGTAGAAGAGTCAAGGGATGGGAGAAGGCCAGAATGCTTTCAATTTTTGATATCATTAACTGATGGCTGGCTGAAGTGCTGTTTATAAAGGATTCCACTGGAAAGAATGCTATGATCTGTCAGTAAAGTCTGCCATAGAAAAAGAAAGTAAATGAGAACCCCCGATGCTTGTTTAGAGAGTTATTACTAATACAAACTTGTTGCCTGGAAATAAGAGGACCAAGGAAATCACAACTCCCCATCTTCATCTTCATTATTACTAGGCAACTCTGGATTCCCACCAGATGTCTGAAAGGTATCCACGATTAACTCTCAAAGGGCAACTGGACACTAACAATGTGCCTGACAACCATGTCCAGAGGATATTCCTGAGGACTTGGGTTAAAAGCTCTACCAGCATGATGTTAAAGCAGTAAGAAACTTCTTGAATCTTTTTTTATTGTATTCGTAAAACACTGATAATATTTACCTCAACATTTTGCTTTGAGGATTTAACAATAATGTTTAACATTGTGTCAGGCAGACACACAAAAAGCTTTTGATATATGGTCACAATCATCACAGACACAGTGACAGGGACCTCTGAGTGTGTGTGTGCATCTGTGTGTGTGTGTGTGTAAAGGGGAGAATGTGTATGGACTTTGTTTTGGTTGTTTCCTGCACTTCTTTGTCAAGAGTAAAGCTTTAATTTTAGTCATGAGATAAGGAATGATGGTGGGGACTTAGTAATTTAAGCATTTCACTAGGAAATCCCCCATGAGACTGACTTAAGCACTGACAAAGCCATCCCACAAAATGTACTTGTTGGGGTCATAGTGTCAAATTTCGACTCTAGGATAAACTGGAGCACTTCAGAAAATGACATCATATACTTGGCTTTGAAATAATCGAGTAAGGCAACTTGATTTTAAAATAGAATTGCAATGCTTTAACGCAGTCTGTACCAAACAGTTTCCCTCCATCTGTATTTATTTATTTTTTTGTAAATTCGAAAGCAGAGACCTACACCCTAATAACTCAAATGACAAACATTTAAAAAATAATTGAGGTGAAGTCTTTATTACTATTTTTTAAAAGATTTTATTTGAGAGAGAGAGAGAGTGAGACAGCGGGGGGGGGAGGGGCAGAGGGAGAAGGAGAAGCAGACTCCCCGCTGAGCAGAGAGCCCGACGCGGGGCTCGATCTCAGGACCCTGGGCATCATGACCTAGGCCAAAGGCAGATAGATGCTTAACTGACTGAGCCATCCAGGCGCCCCTTTATTAGTATTTTTACTGTCCAGATCATTACATTTAGTCTCCTTCACTCGGTATGCACAGGGTTTTTTGTGCCCCCATGAACCATCTTCCAGCCCATATTATTCTCACAAAGAGAAGTCTGTTTTCTGAACTTCCTTGTACAGAGGTTTTCTAGAGCAATTTGCCTTTCCCTGTGGATATCTGAGAGGTCACACTGAGAATAAAATTAGCAAGTGTACAATAAAAGCTAAGAAAAAAGAACGTTAAAAAGAAAAACCTAAGCATTTTCATGTTAAATGGGAGAAAGTAGAGAAAGGCTAATAAAGTCTAAAGATCATGTTCGTATCCCAGAGAGATCATAAATCTACCCTTCAAGGCAATAGGGAGGTGCTAGTTTAAACTTTAGAGCAAGAGTCAACTTTTATGCCAAGGTCATATTGTCATGGTCAACTTCTAGAATAAATAAGGCCCGGCAGAAATGAAAAGACTACTAAATACAAGTGTGCATGGGTGTGTTTGTGTATTGTCTAGGGTCTGAAAAAGATCTGAAATAGTGCTTACTCTGCAGGAGTGATAAAGACTGGGCATTTTTTTTTTAAAGATTTTATTTGGGGCACCTGGGTGGCTCAGTCGTTAAGCGTCTGCCTTCGGCTCAGGTCATGATCCCAGGGTCCTGGGATCGAGCCCCGCGTCGGGCTCCCTGCTCAGCGGGAAGCCTGCTTCTCCCTCTCCCACTCCCCCTGCTTGTGTTCCCTCTCTCGCTGTGTCTCTCCCTGTCAAATAAATAAATAAAATCTTGGAAAAAAAAAAGATTTTATTTATTTGAGAGAGCGAGAATGAGAGAGAGTACATGAGAGGGGGGAGGGTCAGAGGGAGAAGCAGACCCCCCGCCGAGCAGGGAGCCCGATGCGGGACTCGATCCCGGGACTCCGGGGTCATGACCTGAGCCGAAGGCAGTTGCTTAACCAACTGAGCCACCCAGGCGCCCCCAAGACTGGGCATTTTTTTTCATTTATATATTTCAGGATAATTTGACAGTATGTATTATTGTAACATTAAGGGAAAACAATAAAATCGGATTAATAAACATAAGTGCACACACACACACAGTTATCCTCTAGTCGAAGTGGCCACAATGAGCAGTTACCATGACATAGTAACTGCTATTTTCCTGGCTCCAAATGTTCCCCAGCAGTGCATGGATTAGAGCAGAGAAAACTCCTGCTGAGAATTAAGATTCGAAAATCTTCAGGGCCAATTTTAGGAAAGTCCAGCTATTGATCTGAGACTCCATTGTACTGGGGAGAGAAAGGCCAACATGTTTATTAGTCTTTACCTTCTACAGCCATGTTTTATGAACTGTGGGACTTGACCCATTCAAAGGTTATCTAATCAGTTTAGTGAATCATGAAACTATTGTCTTGAAAACTGATAGGACAGGATAGAAGAGAAATAGAAATTATACTGCAGGGCGTGTAGCACAGAAAAGGATCAGGTTTTTTAAAAAGGTATTTCAGAGGTGTGTGTGTGGGAGTATAAGAGAGAGAGAGGCAGACAACTTAATTATGACGCAAAATGCATCATAATTTGCATAAAATGCATATCTACTTTGGGCCAGAGATAAAAATGATAAATAGTGATCTGAATAATAAAACTGGGGAATAACTGAATTTGAGAGAAAATAGCCATTTCTTTGACTTCACCTATCACTTCCTAGAATCCACCCCTTTCTTTAAGGTTGAAGTGATGTGAAAGCATTTCCCCCACTCCTTTCACTAAACTTCCTACTAATCTGAGGATTACCTTATATCTGGTATCTGAAATTTTCTGTTTTAAAGCCCCCTGTTACTGCTGGGGCAGGAGAAGGGTCAAGAGAGAGGCAGGAGGACAGAGATGGGGTGGATGAGTGCGGCGTAGAGTAGAGCAGAACCTGCATTCCCATATTTGGTGTGTCAGAGATACATGAGTTTTGCCGGAGTCAGAGGATGCTAAAGACGTTACATGGGGATTAGCACCTCATGCACACGCTGTGCTTCCAGAGAGCACAGCGGTAGTTGTTACTGGAGAAAAGAATACCACCTATATAACCTCAGTTGAACTGCATGTAGACGAACTTTACATACACACACACGTACATAGGCACACATGGTCACAAACCTTCTTTAACTTGTTTGCAAGATCACCTTTAATTTTTATTACAGAACAAATGTTATCAGTGTAAGCCTTTCAAATAGGACAAGATAGTCACTCATTGACTTTGCCACTTTTTTATTTTTTTAATTTTATTTTATTATGTTTTATTAGTCACCATACATCATTAGTTTTTGATGTAGTGATCCACGATTCATTGTTTCCGTATATGAAACTACATCAAAGACTGCCACTTTAAGTCCTTTTTTTTGGAAAAGATAATCTACAGTCAAGATTAAGATAATTACTGACACTATCAATAAAGTTGTTAAACGTCTATATTTTTGACCCAGCACTGGTCCCTGACAGGTAGTGTAACAAATTAAGTCACTTAACTTTTCTGAGTCTCAAATTGCTCCATATATAAAATGGAGTTAAGAAACCCACATCTCAGGGTGGTTGTTCTAAGGATATCTAATGATGATAGATGCATAAAATTCTTAGCAAGGCTGGTACATATTAACTACTGAATAAACCGCAGCTGTTATTATGATTATTGGGAAATATTAATGCTGTACAGAGTAAGAGCTCAAAATGAGTGTATTCACTGAATTCAATGTGCATTTTTCAGGAGCTTGTCATGAGCAGTGATTATGAAAAGGAATAAAATTAGTTCCTTTGCCTTGTGTGAAGATACTGTAGAAAGTACACTCACATATGTGAGCCTACTTTTCACAATAGTGGTCACATGACTGATGTGCACATGTGTAGAGAAGGAACAGAGGACATGACACAGGGGAAACCCCAGAAGACTTCAGGGAGTCTGTGAAATCAAACCTGGGCATCGAAGTATGTGCAAGCTCAAACCAGAGGGTCAGTCGAAACTTCATGAGCAAAATAATTAATGAGAAAAGGGACAATGTGGCATTTTTGGGGACTAGCCTGCCGTATAAGCATCCCTAGGTTAATTCAGTGCCGTCTTCCCTAAGCTCAACATATTACGTATATTGTATTTAAAACTAATAAAAAGCTCTGTTGTTGCTCTTCCAGAGAAAAAAAGGTAAGCCCAGAAAACTTCTATTAGGAGTAACTATGAATTTAACTCAAGTTTCTAAGAACAGAAACCACACTTTTAACATTGCCTCCCAAAGTTAAGGAGTTCCGTGGTGTTGGAGTAAAGGGACACATGCTAGAAAGCTGGGCCAGAGTTCTTGAATACTAAGGTAGGAAGCGTGATTCTGTTCAATGGATGCCAATGACATAGATTTAGAACAACAACAAAAAAAAAATGGACTAGGCTTTATGAAGACTGTGCCCACCAAAGCATGTTTTCTTGATTAGAGCAGAGTGAGAAAGGCTGGAAGGGCCCATGTGGATGCACATGCAGGACCCTAGACCAGTTGATTCTCAGCTTTAGTGGGCACGAAATTCACACACAGAATTTATAAAAATCTAAAGGTCTAGTCCATACAAGCCTGGACCTCTGTGTGCATTATCAACTCTCCAGATGATTCTCTACCCACCAAAGTATGAGAACCACTGGTCTGATAAGAAATAGGGTGGGACCGACCCAGAGTACAGGCCCCAGGAGTATGACGAGGCAGCAAGGGGAGAATCACAGAAAAAGGTAAACCAAGACACTAGATTTACCTTCTGTTGTGTCTACCTCTTGAATCAAAGATTTGGGGGCTAGACCTTGTTCGAAACAAAAGTATAGAAAATTATTTCTGGTTAGCTTCACTGTATCTAAGTGATGCAATGAGGAATAGGAGAAATTCTCCAGAACTGAGACTTGGAGCTCTTACAATTCTTGCAACACTTCTGTTCACTAACCATTCAAGAGAGGGTTTCTTCAGAAGAACGAGGTATTTGATTAGGGGAATTTCTAAAGTCCCTTTCAATTCTAAATGGATGTACAAATTGTACAAAAAAATAAATATTAATATGAATTGCAGTATAAAATAGGTTCTTGAAATTCTTCATGGGAAAATGTGAGGAGTATAACAACAACAAAAAGATCACAAATATATGTGTCATAGGATGGGCATACTCATTTACAAGTAGAAAGCATGTTATTATATTTTCATATAGATTTAATAAGGGTAAAATAATATGCACATTCTTGTTTTAAGCTACTGAGTTTAGAAGTTTTTGTATTTCATAAACTTAGATCGGTAATTATGTGTAAGTAATTTATTTTTTAGTCTATAGATCCATGTTACTTTTCTACTAGAGGATTTTAAATATCTCAGTTTTAACTCTACATGAAACACAGTTGTATATAGTCTAATAAAAGTAGAGAACTCCCTGGAAGGATATGACCAAGTTCAAATAATAAATTATTCACTTTTTTTTTAATGTTTAGAACAATGAATCATCTTTCTCATCCACACTCCATAATCTCAGCTTGCTTCTCCTAAATTAATTAAATTAACTAGTTTTGGTGTCACTTTTTTTTTTAAGATTTTTATTTATTTATTTGACAGAGAGAGACACAGTGAGAGAGGGAACACAAGCAGGGGGAGTGGGAGAGGGAGAAAAGCAGGCTTCCCGCAGAGCAAGGAGCCCGATGTGGGGCTCGATCCCAGGACCCTGGGATCATGACCTGAGCCAAAGGCAGACGTTTAATGACTGAGCCACCCAGGCACCCCTTGGTGTCACTTTTAAAACTTCCAAGGTAAGTCACTAGCTCTCAGCCCTTGAGATTGAGTTTACAGACACTAGAGATTGAAAAAATATTTACTGTATTTCTTTTCCAGCAAACCATAAGCAGTATTAGAGCATTACAGATTTTTCTCCTCAGTCTTTATGTGTCTATAGTTTCAAAACTTTTACATTTCTTTTGATACCAAAAAAAGTATCCCCAAAAAAGTACAACAAATAAAATATTACCAGATCTTGGGGGTGTCAATAGAATCTTTTCTAATATGATTCATTTTTCACTAAATGTAATACTTACTGAAATGTAAATGTGTACAAAAAATATAATAAGTTTATAAAGCTCCCTCTTTCCAAAGACTTAAATAATGAAAGCTTATTGGAAAAATCCTAAAAGAAAATAAAAGTAGAGAAAATTATAACTAGAGTGTTAATCGAATGCTAAGTGTTCATGGGAGGAACACTACCTACAAAATAAAAAGAAAGCATAAAATGGCTGAGCAAACTATGGTATAACCATGCAATGGGATGCTATTTAGCAATAAAAGGAAAGGACTACCAATACACCCAACTGCATGAATGAAAATCAAATGCATTATGTTAAGTTACAGAAGCCAGTCTCTAAATGCCACATATTGTATGATTTTATTTTTATGACAATTTGGAAAGGACAAAACTATGGACAGAAACATGTCAGTAGCTATGAAGAACTGACAGTCAAAGAAGGGTGACCAAAGGGGCGCCTGGGTGGCTCAGTCGTTGAGCGTCTGCCTTCAGCTCAGGTCATGATCCCAGGGTCCTGGGATCAAGCCCCGCATCGGGCTCCCTGCTCAGCGGGAAGCCTGCTTCTCCCTCTCCCACTCCCCCTGCTTGTGTTCTCTCTCTTGCTGTGTCTCTCTGTCAAATAAATAAATAAAATCTTTAAAAAAAAAAAAAAAGAAGAAAAAAAAAGAAGGGTGACCAAAAAGGGCCAGGAGAGAGTTTTAGGAAACTCTGATGTATTTTAATTCTGATAGCAGTTACATGATGTATGCATTTGTCAAAACTGAGAACTGTTCACTGACAAAAATGAACTTTGCTGTATGTAAATTACATCTCAATAAACTTGACAAAAGGAAAAAAAGAGGGAAAACAAGTTTGAATTCCAAATGGAAGAATCAGCATTTCCTTTACTGCAAATAAATATTTCTAAATGATTTCATGTATTCTGAAGCCTAACCTCACACTGATAAATAATTTTTGCTAAAAACAGTCTGGACTGAAATGAAAAATACAATTTATTTTATTAAATCCCTAGAATCTTACATGTTCAGAAAATTCAGATGATCCAGAACACATTTTATGTAAGTTGAAAAAAAGAAAGCATATGTGTACTTCAGATATAACTCGAAGCAACAATTTAAAATTTAATCTAGAGAAGATCAATCCCATCAAAGTGTCTTGATGTCATCATAATGCAAGATGTAGTGTCTTCGTGCATTCACAGAGTATAAGAATGTCCTGGGAACATGGCTATTTATATGGGGTTTCCAGCCTTTAATATAAATATGAAATGTACCTTAGTATCCACAGTCAATATTTATGTGCCCTGGTTTGGTGATTTCTTGTTGTGTTTTGACTTACTTGAAATTTGTAGTTCTTTAGACAGGAACACATCCATTATGCCACATGGAAAGCTTAACCTATTACAATTGGTTATACAAAGGTAACTCCATTAACAAGCAAAATCTGAGGTCCAAATAAGTAATTTGAAATAGTAACTTTTGCTCTGAAATCAATTCCCTCCTTCAAGATATTTAATTAAATTGTGTTTCCTCTAACTACTATAGGAAATACTGAATTGATACAAAAATTGTAAGTAGTAAAAAAATGAGCATTTTAATAAACTCTGTTATAGACAGAAGTGCTCAGTGAAGTGTCATTTCAAAAATATCAGAGGGGGAGGGGCGCCTGGGTGGCTCAGTTGGTTAAGCGACTGCCTTCGGCTCAGGTCATGATCCTGGAGTCCCGGGATCAAGTCCCACATCGGGCTCCCTGCTCGGCAGGGGGTCTGCTTCTCCCTCTGCCCTCTTCCCTCTCGTGCTGTCTCTCATTCTCTCTCTCAAATAAATAAATAAAATCTTTAAAAAAAAAAAGATTTAAAAAAATATATCAGAGGGGGAGATGAACCATGAGAGACTATGGACTCTGAGAAACAAACTGAGGGTTCTGGGGGAGAGTAGGAGTTAGCTTGGTGATAGGTATTAAAGAGGGCACGTACTGAATGGACCACTGGGTGTTATATGCAAACAATGAATCATGGAACACTACATCAAAAACTAATGATGTAATGTATGGTGATTAACATAACATAATAAAATTAAATTTAAAAAAATGTATTAAGTATTTCAAAGCCAAATAAGATTACCTAACATAATACTACATTGACAGTTTGAAGATTTTGTTCATGCTTGTTAAATTTTATCTTGCTATATGGATAGCTGACAGTATACTTATAGATATTAAATTTAAAAATATGGGTTTACTATATATGAAATAATTTTCATAGAAATATAGAAGAGAACCACATGACGATCAAGTGGCAACTTTTCTAACTCAAAACAGCAGAAGATCTCACTGACTTCTTTTTCTTACTGTGTCTACAGTTTGGCATACATTCACACATACATACAACTCATAAAGACATATATCTAGAGCTATAAGGAATTAAACTTCTTTTTTTAATTAATTAATTAATTAATTTGACAGAGAAAGAGCACAAGCAGGGGGAGCTGCAGGCAGAGAGAGAGGAAGAAGCAAACTCCCCACTGAGCAGGGAGTCCGATGTGGGGCTCGATCCCAGGACCCTGGGACCGTGATCTGAGCCAAAGGCAGATGCTTAACAGACTGAGCCACCCAGATGCCCCAGTAATTAAATTTCTTAATAAAGAACATACCAACTATTGCATGATACACACACTGTGACAGAAAATAATACTTAGCGAGTCTAGCTCACTTACCAGAATTTGCTCACTGCATCATGACAACTAAATCTGCAAATCAGGCTGATGACAACAGCATTCTAAGTGACAAGATTCTTATCATACACACTCTGTTGAAGAGGGAGTAAAACTGAATGCAAGCTTTGTTGACAATTTCTGTCACCAGCTTGCACTGCTATCAGATGACAAATTTGACGAGAGTTTTGACAGAGATGATACTATCAGAGAGTCAGAGAAAGTGGTCATCAGCCAAGTGGAACGAGCCCGGCAAAAGAATGAGATGAGAAAAACCTCTTAATCCAGATATGAAACCCTGGGCCCATCTTTGAAATCTTGCCTTTACACTTTGCAACAAATACAATGATACTTATTCTATCATGAAAAGTTTTAACTTTTTTCCTCAATGTTTCTTAAACTTCATTTACCTACATGAAATGTATGAATTCCTGAAAACATACAACCTACCAAGACTGAATCATGAAGAAATAGGAAATCTGAGCAGGCCAATTACTAGTAAGGGAATTCAATCAGTAATCAAAAATTTCTCAACAATGAAAAGACCAGGATCAGATGGCTTCACTGGTGAATTCTACCAAACATTTAAAGAAGAATTAATGCCCAAACTTCTCCAGCTCCAAGAAACACAAGAGGACGGAACACTTCCAAACTAATTTTTTGAGGCCAGTATTACCCTGATATCCAAGTAGATGATACTACAAGGAAAGAAAACTACAGGCTGATGTCTCTGACGAAAACAGATGCAAAACCCTCAAAAAAAAAAAAAAATTTTCGCAAACAAAATTCAACAGTACATTAAAAGGATCATCTACTATGATCAAGGGGGATTAATTCCTGGGATAAAAGGATGGTTCAACATGTGACAGTAATAAATGTGATACACCACATTAACAAAATAAAAGATGAAAACCATACGGTCATCTAAACAGATGCAGGAAAAGCATTTAACAAAATTCAACATCACTTCATGATAAAAGCAGTAAAACAAATTGGGTATAGAAGAAACACATCTCTACACAATAAAGCCCATAAATGACATCCCACAGCCAGCATCATATTCAAAGGTGAAAACTGAAAGCTTTTCCTCTAAGATCCAAACAAGTCAAGGATGCCCATTCTTGTCACTTTCATTCAAAATGGTACTAGAAACCCTAGTCAGATAAATTAAGGCAAGAAAAAGAAATAAAAGGCATTCAAATCAGAAGAAAGAAGCATAACTTTATGTTGCAGATGACATGATACTGTAAGTAGAAAACCCTAAAAACTCCACCAAAAAACTGTTAGACTAATAAATGAATTCAGAAAAGTGGCAGGATACAAAATCAACAAAAAAATTCATTCACATTTCCATACACTAACAATAAGCCATCAAAAACAGAAACTAAGAATCCCATTTACAATAGCACCAAGAGTAATAAAATACTTGGAATACCTTTAACCAAAAAGGTGAAAACCTGTACACTGAAACTCATAAGGCATTGATAAGAGAACTGAAGAAGAGACAAATAATGGAAAGCTATTCCATGTTGAAGGATTGGAAGAAGTAATATAAAAATGTCCATACTGGGGCTCCTGGCTGGCTCAGTTGGTAGAGCACTCAACTCTTGATCTCAGGGTCATGAGTTCGAGCCCCACACTGGGTGTGGATCCTACTTTAAAAAAATGTCTCTACTACCCAAAACAATCTAGAGATTCAATGCAAAATCTTTCAAAATTCTGGTGGCATTTTTTATAGAAATAGAAAAAAAACTATCCTAAAATTTCAGTGGAACCAAAAAAAGGCCCCAAATACCCAAAGCAACCTTGAGAAAGAACAAAGCTGGAAAACCACACTTCCTAATTTCAAACAATACTACACGCTACAGTAATCAGAATAGTATGATAGTGGCATAAAAACAGTTGCATAGATCGACAGAACAAAATAGAGCGTACAAAAAGAACCCCAGTTATGTATGTTCAATTAATTTTCAACAAAGGAGCTGAAAATATACAATAGGGAAAACATAGTGTCTTCAATAAATGGTGCTGGGAAAACCCGAGAGCCACAAGCAAAAAAATTAAAATGGACTACCATCTTATATCACACACAAAAATCAACTCAAAGTGGATTAAGACTTGAACATAAAACCTAAGAACTAAAACTCCTGAAAGAAAATATATGGGTTAAGTTCCTTGGTACTGGTCTTGGCAAAGAATTTTTAGCTTTGATACCAAAAGCGAAGGCAACAAAAGCAAACACAAAGTGGGGCTACATCAAACTAAAAAGCTTCTGCACAGCAAAGGAAACCATCAACAAAACAATGTCCCATGCCTGTGGAATGAAAATATTTGAAAAGCACATATCTGACAAGGGGTTAATATCTAAGACATAGGTAACTCAATTACAAAAAAAAAAAAAATTAAATAGGGCAAAGGATCTGAGTAGACATTTTCCAAAGACATTCAAGTGGTAAATGGCAAATGAGTACATAAAATGGTACTCAACATCACTAATCATCAGGGAAATGCCAATCAAAACTACAATGAGATATCACTTCATGTCTGTTAGGATATCTATTATTAAAAAGCAAGGATATAACAAATTCTAGCAAAGATGTGGAAAAAGGGAACCCTTGTGCACTGATGGTAGTGATGTAAGTTGGTACAGTCACTATGGAAAACAAAAAATTAAAATAAAACTACCATTTGATCCAGCAATCCCACTTGTGGGTATACAACCAAAAGAAACTAAATCATTTTTTCAGAGGTATCTTTTTGTTTGTTTGTTTTGAAAGAGAGAGAGAGAACTAGAGAGAGAAAGCAGAGGAAGAGGAAGAGAGAGAATCTTTTAAAGATATTTATTTATTTGAGAGAGAGAGAAACAGAGAGCAAACATGAGCGGGGTAAGGAGAAAAGGGAGAGGGACAAGCCCCACACGGGGCTCGATCCCAGGACCCTCAGATCATGACCTGAGTCAAAATCAAGAGTCAGACGCTTAACTGAATGAGCCACCCAGGTGCCTCAGGGAGAGAGAGAATCTTAACCAGGCTCCAATCTCAGCATGGAGCCCGATGCGGGGCTTAATCTCATGACCAAGGGATAGTGACCTGAGCCGAAATCAAGAGTGGACACTTAACTGACTGAGCCACCAAGGTGCCCCCAAAGAGATATCTTTATGTCTCTTTTATATCTTGTTATATCCTCATTTATATCACAATAGTATGGAAACAAACTCAGGGTCCATCTATAGATGAATGTATAAAGAAAATGTGGCAAATACATACAATGGAATATTATCCAACCTCAAAAAAGAAAATCCTTCCATTTGCAACAATGTAGTTGAATTTATAAATGAAATAAGTCAGACAAAGACAAATATTGTATAGTATCACATATGTGGAATCTGAAAAATGAAGTCAAATGCATAGAAACAGCAGAATGGTGGTTGTCAGGGGCTGGGGAGTAGGGGAAATAGGGAGAGGTTGGTAAAAGTATACAAACTTTCAGTTTAAGATGAATAATGTCTGAGGATATAATATATAACATGCTGACTGTAGTTGCTAATACTATACTGTGTAAGTAAAATTTTCTAAGAGGGTAGACTTAGGAGTTTTCACTAAAACAAAACAAAAAGCTAAATTTGTGAGGCAATGGATGTTTTAATTAATACACAGATTAATAATTAATACATAGATGCTTCTCTTCCATGAAAGCATGAAGGGAGTTCATTCACAATGTATACATATGTCAAATCATTATGCTATATAAATACATTATAATTTTGTAAACTATATCTCAATAAAGTTGAATAAAAAGTTACTTAATTTTGACCCACACAAAGCAATATATGTTGATTACCTTTTAAAAATATACACAGGTAGGGGCACCTGGGTGGCTCAGTTGGTTAGGCATCTGACTCTTGAATTTGGTTCAGGTCATGATCTTGGGGTCATGAGATCAAGCCCTGCCTTGAGCTCCACGCTCAGTGCAGAGTCTACTTTAGGTTCTCTCTCCCTCTTCCCCCTCCTGCTCGTGCTCTCTCTCTCTCTCTCTCTCTCTCTCTCTCTCTCTGTCTTAAATAAATAAATAAATCTTTTTAAAAAAATGTTGTGGGTTCCTGGGCACCTGGGTGGTTCAGTTGGATAAGTGCTTGACTCTTGATTTTGGCTCAGGTCATGATCTGAGGGAGGGGAGGGTAAGGTGGGATGTGAGATCAAGCCCCACAAAGGACTCTGGCTCAGCAGGGAGTCTGCTTAAGATTCTTTCTTTCCATCCCTCTCTGTCCCTCCCCCCTACTTTCTATAAACAAACAAATAAATAAATAAAATCCTAAAAAATAAAGAAAAAAGTATATAGAATACTTACAGCAAGAGAGAAATAATTAGTTAATATTTGATTCACATTTAGTCATATCTGTTAATATACTTCCTTATGTAATTTCATTCAAGCCCAGTTTCAACTGTCAACTATCCACAGTTGACTCCCAAATCTATCTCTCTGGCTCAATTATCACCAGAGTTCCAGATCTATATATTCATCTGCTTGGTTTTAACATTAACATGCTTGAAAGCACTCAAGAGGAAAACCAAGCACCTGGCCATTGCCCTCACTTGGTCCTTGTTCAGTATTGCCCATTTTAGAGAAGGGTCTCCCCTTCCATCCAGCTGATTAGTCATACATCTGAGGGCTCCTTAACACCCCCCTCTCCCTTCTCTCCTCAACAAATCCATCACAAAGACCATCTAATTTGCTTGTTAAACATCTCTTCCTCTGTGATCTTTTCCCCATCTTTACTGTCCTCTCCCTAGTTTAAGCTGTCATGATCTGTATTGTGCAGTATTTTATAGTATTCTAAACTAGACCCCCTGCTGCCCTTCTTGCTTCTCTTGAAAACTCCTCCCCATCCTCCTCCCCAAACTCCTCCACAACCATCAGAGGAATTTATCTAAAATGCCAATGAGCCAATGGCTTTATTTTATTTTTAGGATAAACAGTCTGGAATATAAATAGACTATGATCTGTCTCCTACCTAAAAGGTGAGTATGATGCAGTGAATAAGATTCAATCTGGGGGGCGCCTGGGTGGCTCAGTTGGTTGGGCGACTGCCTTCGGCTCAGGTCATGATCCTGGAGTCCCGGGATCGAGTCCCGCATCGGGCTCCCTGCTCAGCAGGGAGTCTGCTTCTCCCTCTGACCTCCCCCCCGCCTCATGCTCTCTCTATCTCATTCTCTTTCTCAAATAAATAAATAAAATCTTTAAAAAAAAAAAAAGATTCAATCTGGATTCAAAGCCTAGCTCTGCCAGGATTGTGTGACCTGGGGTCAATTTTTAATTTTAGTGTTGTCATCTGAAGAAATGAAAATAGCCATATCTACCTCAAAATTGACAGTATTTTATATAATAACTGTATAGTGTTTGATACACAGTAAACATTCAGTATTTGTTACCTAGCAATTTTTTATACTAGTTTCCCTAGTTGTATTTCTCCCAAATTCACTGTTATTCTCTAACCTCTAGCCACCTATATCTTATTTCAGTTTCTAGGTTGGGGGGAAAAAAAAAGGCTATATAGCTTTTCTTCTTCCCTATATTGTTTTTTTTTTTTTTTTTTCTTCTTCTTCCCTATATTGTTAACCCCTGACTTACACATAGTTTACCCTAAATTCTCCCATCCTTCAGATTTAGGAAGGCCAGTTAGATCAGGAATTACTTTTGCATGCTTTGCTAAGACCACATTTTTATTTTCACAGTGTTTTCCAGTTGTAACTTTACATTCATTTGCGTATTTACTTGATTGATGTCTTTCATTTAACAGACCATAAGCCCAAAGGGGTTTGAACTCATGCTAACTAGCATGGGATCATCATTGGCGCTTTAGCATCCATAATACTAGCTAACACACAGTCAGGGCTAAATGTTTACTGAATAAATTAAATGTGATTTTCAGCTTTTATATTAATGGATACAATTCTGCAATATCATTTTAATGGTTTCATTAATGTCTCAAAGTATTTATATGGCATAATTTATTAAAGAATACATTTTGATGAGAGTGAGGTTTGCTTCCAAATTCTATGACAAGTACTGGTGTGATAAACATTGTGGAGCATCTCTGTGCATGTTATTTATCATTTTGTAGAGAAGTCTCAGAATTTCCCCTCAGTATTTTTTACCCATCAGTCTGAATCCCAATAACCTTCTATTTCTCAGGGTTTCCTCAAACTTTCTAGTATATTGCTGCTGCTAGACACGTATATTTCTTATGTGTTTCTTTTTGGTTTCATATTTTTCATTTAATCTTTTTCTGCCTTGCAGGGGGACATGTCTGATGCTCAGTCATCATTTTGGACACAGTCTACTAAAACTATTCACTTTTTTTTTTCAAATTGCTATAAATAATAAGCACTATCTAATTCTTAGTTTCCTATACACTTAGTGGTCTGCACCTAGGACTGTTAGTTTTTCCACTTTCAGGAATCTATCTGGATTCAGAATTTACTCATCAAAACCCCATTAATAAGCAGTTGGCACAGCCATAGTTAAACTCATGCTTTCTAGCACTTTCATTGGGCCTTGCATCTCTCCCCAGTACAGTGTGACAAAGTCACACTGTATATTACCCTAATCCTATTTGTTAAAAAGAATACACATAGATTTATATATACACACAGATACCCCTAAAACTTTAATTTTAAGACCATATATTTCACTTTTGAAGCCACTGTGCCACACATTTTTATTAAAACAATGATTAATTTACTATTTTTCTACCTAACTAGAAGCATACCAATACACACATACACACACACACAAAAATACACACACAAAAACACATTGTTGTGCAGCCCAATATTGCCAGATTACTATTATTTCAAAAGATTGAAATCTGCATTTCTTTGTGAAATTTTTAAATGTTGTTAACAAATTCTAACAACCACAGAATACACACTTTGAGAAAAAAAATACATATTGGAGTATACACGCAATACATAATTCATTTGGACTAGGTTGGAAAGTTTGTAATTTCTGATGTAGTTAATACCTTTTGATGTCTTAGAATCAAAATAAACAGTACGATTTTAATTCTAATTCACTAACTGCATAATATTTTAGTTACATATAAATAAATTATGTTTATATATGTATATTTTTTGAAGAATGGATATGATAATTTGTTTCTTTTTTTTTATTCTTATGTTAATCCCCATACATCATTAGTTTTAGATGAAGTGTTCCATGATTCATTGTTTGTGCATAACACCTAGTGCTCCATGCAGAATGTGCCCTCCTCAATACCCACCACCAGGCTAACCCATCCTCCCACTCCCCTCCCCTCTAGAACCCTCAGTTTGTTTCAGAGTCCATCGTCTCTCATGGTTCGTCTACCCCTCCGATTTCCCCCGCTTCATTCTTCCCCTCCGCTACCTTCTTCTTTTTTTTTTTTTTTCTTAACGTATATTGCATTATTTGTTTCAGAGGTACAGATCTGAGATTCAACATTATGTGAAATACATAGCACAGCATCTGGTATAGGAGTAGTGAACGACTTATATTTGCCTTTTGAACTTCTCAAGAACCATCAAAGGTACGGTGTATTTTGTTTGGTCTTGGTTTTGGAAATATCAATTAAATAAACTCACAGGTAAGGCAGGCCTAATAATTTCTCAAACTCATTTGTGTCAGTGACATATTGCTCTCCTATCAAGGATTCGTTATGCCTATACTATACATAATCATCTACAAATGGATGACAATTTTTCCTGAATGGATTTTTATTAGAATAATATTAAACTCAAGGTGTCCTTTTCAGATCACATGGAAAAATCTACACAAAGAGAACAAATTGGAAATATACTTTTTTTTTAAGTAGGCTCCACACCCAGCATGGGGCCCAATGTGGGGCTTGAACTCATGACCCTGAGATCAAGAACTGAGCTGAGTTTAAGAGTAGGATGCTTAATTGACTGAACCACCCAGGGGCCCGACTGTTTTTTTCTTATCACTGTTTTACAAGAACTCACAACATCAGTCATTGGTAGTGATAATAGCCACAATTTTGCTAGCTACCAGAAGATTATAGTGGTGTATGGAACAAAGTAGACAATACAGAGTAATGGCTAAGAGTATGGACTGTGGCGTTACCCTGTCTTCAAACATTTAACCTGCAACAATGCTACAGGAAATGGGCAATTAAATCTCCCTGAGTATCAGGATCTCCATGTACATGATAGTAACTTTAGTTTTTATGGGTTAAAGATTGAAGCGGATGATGTTTACAAAGATCACAGTGAGCACTCAATAAATACTAGTCATTGGTGGTATTATTAGCATCACTGCCATCACTCTACCAGAGCAAGTTAATTAGGTTGGGCTAACTGGCTCACACCTCTCTAGCTATTGATGACGGATGATAAATTCTGATAAAAAAATCAACCACTCATATTTTTATGACAATTTTTAAGACAAATTTTTTCTTTGTTAATGTAAGAGCCAAAGCAAGGTAGCATCATTATAGGCATGAGAATAAGACAGTATAGTTGTGTTTTCCTCCCAGCTCATTTCCAAGTCAACTGTGCAACTCTGGCCTGTCTCCAACTTTCTGTGTCTCATAATTTGGCTAATGACATATAAGGCTATTTTATTTACTAAGTTTTCCCAACTTATAAAGATGTATTTTTTTAATTTTATTTGAGAGAGAGAGAATCCACAAGAAGGAGGAGGGCAGAGGGAGAAAGAAAATCTCAAGCAGACTTCGCACTGAGCATGGAGCCCAATGTGGGGCTCCATCTCATGATCCTGAGATCATGACCTCAGCCAAAACCAAGAGTCGGACGCTTGACCAACTGAGCTACCCAGGCACCCCAAGTTCTCCCAACTTTTAACTTAGAATTTAGGGTAAGATTTTAAGAATTACAAACCTCTCTCTGTTAGGTACCACATATGATAAGTATCAATCATCTCAATGGCTGATGAATATGGCTCCTTATTATTGTTGTTGTTGTTGTTATGCCTTATGCAAGGAATATCCAGAAACTTCAGGACCATGGACAAGAGAGATCAGTAATAAAAATGAAGGTATGTATTTGTGGCCTGAAGTAAAATAAATATATAAAAGTACTTAGAATCAGAGCCAAAAATCTTGAACCCATGTAAATATGCACATATTCTCAAGACTGGGATACAAAAATTAATTGCATCCCTATTATTAAATAGTGGGGAAATTGATGCAATATAATTTTCCTCATTTTCACTGTCTAGAAACCAAAACCTCATATACAAATAGGCAAATGCAAACCTATGAGTGTTTATGATCATATGCTGTAGAATTGAAACCTGTTTCCACTTCTTTAAGTTATGTAACAGTGAACTCTTCGTGGCCCTGTTTATTATCTATAAAATGGAGATAATAGTTGGCCTTTTACTTTGATAAAAAACTTAAGTACATGTTATCACTGAACACAGAGCCTAGTGTATATTAGGCACTCAATGTGATTTGGTGGGCCATGATCTTGGCTATTGGGATAGGTAATATTAATGCTTCTAGCACTAATAGGTTAATCAATTTCAATTTAAACATCCAATATTGGCTCCCTTTAGGAAAAAAAATATATTATAAAAATTACATGGTGTTTCTCTCAATTAAAACACAATTTCATTCAGTAGCACTGTTTGTTTAAATTATGGCCAAAAGACAGTCATCACAAAACTGACTTACAGTTCATGAACATTAGGGAACCAAACATTAGACATGGGAAACTGTAATTATAGTTTGCTACAATTATTTCTAGTATATACTACTCTATAGAGGATTTCCCTGACATGAGAAGAAAGCCAAGGATTTTACTCACATTCTCAAAGAAAAAAATTTAGATGGAAGATACAGCCTGGCGCAGTGGACTGAAAGGGAACGAGATCTTACTGCTTCCAACTAATTTATTTTAAAGGAGACTGGAACCTGTATAGCATTAGAATTACTTAGATTATGGGGCGCCTGGGTGGCTCAGTCGTTAAGCGCCTGCCTTCGGCTCAGGTCATGATCCCAGGGTCCTGGGATCGAGCCCCACATCGGGCTCCCTGCTCGGCGGGAAGCCTGCTTCTCCCTCTCCCACTCCCCCTGCTTGTGTTCCCTCTCTCACTGTGTCTCTCTCTGTCAAATAAATAAATACATAACTAAAATCTTTAAAAAAAAAAAAAAGAATTACTTAGATTATGCTGGAATTTTGGGGGGGGCATTGGTTGGGGAGCTTAGGAAAACCTTTTAAGAAATCAATTAATTTCTTGGTTTATTAAAGGACATTTTCTTTCTTCACAAAATTCGACAGCTGGCTACTGCTTTAAATCTTATGCTGGTACAATAACCAGAAACCATATAACTGAAAAGAAATATATTTTTCCTAAGGTGTATATGTTATTCAAATGTCATGCTCTAAAGAAGTATAAGCAGAAGTAAGAAAATAAAAGTTTTTCTAGAAAATGTAAGGATCCAGCAAACTTGCTTGCTATACATAGTCATACATTGATTAAAATCACAGAAAAGAGGGGCACCTGGGTGGCTCAGTCGTTAAGTGTCTGCCTTCAGCTCGGGTCATGATCCCAGGGTCCTGGGATCAAGCCCCACATCGGACTCCTTGCTCAGCGGGAGGCCTGCTTCTCCCTCTCCCACTCCCCCTGCTTCTGTTCCCTCTCTCACTGTCTCTCTCTCTGTCAAATAAATAAAATCTTTAAAAAAAAAAAAATCACAGAAAAGATATGTAAGGCTAGAGATCATGCTTCAAGAAGAACCAAATCCTTTTTCTTTTCTTTCCCAAGAGCTCAAAGCTACTTATTTCTGAGTTCAATTTTTTACATATATTTGACAGCTAAGTTACAAGGGCCTCGAAGTAACATTTTACACAGGCAAATGCAAATATAGTAATTGCGTCCTTTTGAATACATGTCAAAAAGCTGTAACAAGAAAGTGAAACTCTATGTAAAATATTCAGTTCAGCTCAACACATGTTTACTGAATCTTTTCAAGGAACTGAGAACTAACTCTCTGACAAACATTCATAATTAATTAAGACACTGGAATTGTGCCTGCCCTTGAAAAGAATATAATCTCATGGGTGAGAGACAAAAACAATGAACAACAACAAAGGTTATGTAACATATGACAAGTAGGCAAAATAGAGCATGGAGGAGGTGTATCTAAACCTAACTGGGAAGCCTGAGAGAAGGTGATGTCTGAGCTGAGTCTTGGAATAAGTAGGTTAGACAAATAAATAAGGCAAGGACTACCCTAGACATGAGTAAGCAATAACTGTGTGAGCAAAGACAAAAAGACATGTGAATCAGTCGTGTGTTTTTGGAGAAAAAATAGGTTCACTATATAGACTGTTGGACAAAATGACAGGAACCAACATGGGTGATGTAGTTCTTTGTAAAGGAATGGCATTCTGTCTTTATGCACCCTAAATTAATAAAATAGCTGTGTTCAGAGCACATGTTAGTTACTGAGGAAGACCAATACATAGCAAGTCATTGCTGCATGGAAAGAGTCCCATCATAACAGAGGAAGTAGTCTACAAGCAAAAAGTTAAAACAGAAATGTCAGAAGTCCTAAGTAAATAATAATATCTACCACTTACAAAAACAGAATATTAAATGAGCTTTATATGACACTTTATACATGTTTACCATACAAGATGTCATTGATTACTCCCAAAAGAAGTCCAGTAACTATTATTAAATAGCTACTATTCTATCATTTTACAGATGAAGAAATCAAGATTTCAAGCCATGAGACTGTTACCCCAAGGTCAAATAGCTGATAATTAGCAAACCTAGGATTCACAATTAGGTTGTCTGATGTTTCCTCTTTCCTCCTAATTATGAAATATCTTGGTAAAACCCTGCAGTGAAAACAATTCACCTAGGAGAAGAGGGGAAATTAATATGTGAATTAGGTCTTGAGGATTAATAGAAGCTTATCTGACAGATAAAGGGATAAATCCAAACAGATGCTACATATCGATTTGAAAGGTATATTGCAATTAAACTCTTAAATATTTTAATGCATGTTTTTGATTATGCTAAGTCAGACACATGTATATTTATAAAATCAATCCGTGAAATTTTTAAAGTTCTGTGCAAATGAGGTAATACTCTTGGGTAAGCTTAACCCCCCAAAGGATTCCTGCAACTGCAGCAGAATTGGAATAATAAAGCTTTTCATCAACTTGCTGAAAGCCAGGGTTGTCACTAAACCATCTTCATGGGATGTAGCTTTCATTCCTTACATTGACTTGGCACCCAGACCAAACCCCCATTCATTCCACAGCCACAACCGTTCTCAATTTGCATGGCACTCTCCAACCCACCGGCCACATTTGCCAGGTTGTTATGTTACAGCCTCGAGTCTGCTTCCCAATTCCTGTCCATGGAAGGCTTGCTTCTCAAACAGAATTTCTCTGCATAACTGACGTCCAAATGTTAAATACTTTTTTAAAAAATTAAGTGCCCCAATTTTTTAAATTTTATAAAAAACTTTATTTTTTCCTTCTATAAATCCTGCCCTTATCTCAGTACCCTAGAGATCCAAGTCAGTTTATTAAGCTCATCAAGATTCCTAAAAATCTAGTGGTTATAATAAGCACTGCAATAATAATAATCCAGGTATTACACACCTAAGTTTACCATTACAGAGTTAGCACATGGATATCTTCCAGTCATACTGAACATACTGAACACTGTACTGCATCTATTACAGTTCACAGGACTAAGCACAGGGATGTGCACAAACATAAATATTAATTGCAGGAATACAACTAGAAACAAAACAAGGTATAATTAGGACAAGATCACAAACAAAAATACAGACCTTATTCTTTCCTACTAAAATCCTTAAACAACAGAATTACATGATTTAACAAAAATGTCAGAGGAACCACTTCCGAGTCACAAGGCATAAAAACAAGGAAAAAAAATCTTAATCTGAAAAGAAGATAAATGTATATTATCAGTCAGGATGAAGATGGATAAAGTAAGCACAGACAGATCCATGAAGACCTGATATAAAACATGCCCTGAAGCATTATCCCTTCACACTGTAGGTAGGTGAGAGAGGGTAAAAACACGCGGACTTTCTTATGAACAAGAGATCTGAAGATGAGTCAATAATACATTTGAGTTTGCAGTCTCAGTTTTTTTCTAAATTAATGGTATCAAGAACAAGGCTTCCAACTCCAAGGTATGTCTTATTAATTCTGAAATCCTGGGAAATGAAATTGCATTGTATCTTGATAGAGCCAGAGGTGGATAAATACCCCAGCTATCTAAAATGAGTCCTCAGTAAAGACTTTTCCTCTCATCTTCTTGGAAACTCTACTCTCCTGTATCTGCACCATCATCCCTTCAACTATTATCTATAGGCCATACAAGGGTTATATTAAGAATTCATTTAGGGGCGCCTGGGTGGCTCAGTTGTTAAGCGTCTGCCTTCGGCTCAGGTCATGATACCAGGGTCCTGGGATCGAGCCCCACATCAGGCTCCCTGCTCTGTGAGAAGTCTGCTTCTCCCTCTCCCACTTCCCCTGCTTGTGTTCCTGCTCTCGCTGTCTCTCTCTCTGTCAAATAAATAAATAAAATCTTAAAAAAAAAACAATTCATTTAAAGTGTAACAGAGTGATAAAAATTAAATATTCACAGGCATGGCTAGTCATGTGGTGGGTCTTCCCTTTGTACTAACATAAATGAACTGTTCATACAATTCTGAAAGAGAAGTAAAATAGACTCTTTTAATTTCATATGTAATAAACCCAATGTGAATAACTCAAGCATTTCTCCAAATCAGAATGAAATATAGAACTCACTGAATTCACTTAAGACATAACATGTATAACCATATTATTTTAAGAATTTATGAACAAATACAACCAAATATGAATATACATACTGATAAAAACTTTATTATAGTAAAAAATATACCAAAGTAAAAGACATTCTAGCATACTTGTTTGTACTTCAGGTAGGTAGCAATTGAAGAAAAGTGGGTTCACCCTATTGTTACATAGATTACCATTCTACCAAATATAAAAATATCATTTCCTCTCCTACGTTAAAAGAGTGTACTACTATATAGTGACCCCCTGAGCATCAGCATCAACTTTTCTTTTTTTTTTTTTTTTTTAAAGATTTTATTTATTTGACAGAGAGAGACACAGCGAGAGAGGGAACACAAGCAGGGGGAGTGGGAGAGGGAGAAGCAGGCTTCCCGCTGAGCAGGGAGCCCGATGCGGGGCTCGATCCCAGGACCCTGGGATCATGACCTGAGCCGAAGGCAGACGCTCAACGACTGAGCCACCCAGGCGCCCCCAGCATCAACTTTTCAAAGCATGCTCCACAAAAGTTTATGTTCAATCTAAGAAGACGCAGATCCAAGTGGTGTATTTCAGCGAGAGTAACTGAAGGCTGTCTCTGATCTGAATGACCAGTGTGTGTCCTTTGGCAAAAAGAGACACTGTCCATGCGATGCATATCGGGCAGATTCTCTCCATAAAGCAGACTGCTCCGATCATAGCTGCCTAATGTAAAACTGCCTCACATCCTCACAGGAGCCGGTCTCAGCCGGTCAGGCCATAACAGACTCAGGCAAGGAAGTTCATGCCAATGAGTTTCTCAAGCACCAGAGTGTTTATTTAGTTTAAGGGTAACACAGATGAAGATTAACCTCACAACTTGCAAATGAGCTAACTGGTGGGTAAAGTACAAATACCTGACAAAGCCACTGGCAGAGCTTCATTGAGAAATAACCGCAGGCTACGGGTCACAGCTGAGCCATGAATCCTGGGTTATTGTTTTTGCATAATGCTGAATGCACATTTAACTCAACAAATCAAATGGTTCTGACCTGTCTTTTGCATAAGGTGCTAAACAGCCATAGCTCCAAGTAGTGTTAACTAGCATTTACTTGTTAATTAACAAAATAATAATATAGACTGGGAAAACATTTCAGCCATTCAAATAAAGCATTTGCTGCCTCCCACATACCAAGAAACAACATAAAACAAGTAAATTGCTAACAGTTTATCTCTGTACTTAACCCAAATTTTGACACCATTTGTTTCTTAATGAGATTCAAAGCAAATATATGGGTGAAATATGAACGCACTGAAGCAGCATTAATTTTATTGCTTCCAATGTACACGACTGACTGCCAATCAGTATACTACTGCCATATTAAATGAAAGAATATACAGTTAATGTCCTCCAAATGTCAATATTCTAAGTAGAAAAGGAAAAAAAAAAACATAAGGAGGGATTCCTTGAATTATATAGTATATAATATATATTCTATATACTAGACTATATATATTACATACAATATGTATATTATGTGCTATTCCTTGGATTATATAACATATAATACATTATATAGAGTATATACTGAACACAATTCAATAAGCACAGCAAGCCAATGTTATTAAATCCAAAATGTGTCTGCACTGTATGACAGATGACGTATGATTGATCTCATAAGCAGGAACTAGTATAACTTAGGAAATGGTAATGATACTATTAACCAGTGGACATTTATTCAGGGTGTAGCTATGTTAAGTGATTTTCATGTGTTGTCTCACAACTGTCTTCTCAGGTGGGCACTGATATTTGGGCCATTTTACAAGGAAGAAGCCTGGAGCCTGCTTATCTATTATCATTATCCTTACTCACCTAATGTCAGACAACCAGGAAGGAGCAGGCCAAGCCTCTAAGGCTTGGTTGGCATGTGTCAAAGCCCAATCCCTTACTCACCACACTGGGTGTTCTCTCCTAGCAAATCCAATTGTTTTAAGAGCCATTTAGAGAAATTCTAGTAGACATCCATAAAAATCTTCATTTTTCTTGTTGAAACTTGATCTTTGACTGTATATCCACATAAACTGGTCAAACATTTTTAAATAGGTTGGCAAATTGAGTAGTTTTGTGGTCCAGTGATAAATTATCATTTCAAAAATAGTTTCAGAGACTTCTGGGGTGACGGCAGAGTGGGAGGGTCCTAAGCTTACCCCATCCCACAGATACAGCTAGATAATATTCACATCAGTGTAAAAAACCCAGAAAACTACCCTAAGACTGGCAGAACAAACTCTCCACAGCTAAATGTAGAGAAGAGGCCACATCAAAGAGGGTAGGAGGGACAGAGATGCAGTCAGGAGCTAAAGGAACATGAGGGACTATCTGCAGGAGGGAGGGACCCCACAGGTTCAGAGAGTAAAGAGAAAGAGACTACCACACTGGGGAGCCCACACTGGGAAGACAAATCCCCATAACATTTGGCTTTGAAAACCAGAGAGGCCGAATTTTGAGAGTTCTTACAATCAGCAGGACTCAAAACATGGGATTTTAAAAATCAGCAGGCTCAGTTCTGGAAGGGCCTGGAGAGCCAGAGGAAACTAAGTCCTTGCCCTTAAAGAGACAGGACAACAACAGCCTGCAGAGCTTCAGCACAGAAGCAGCAGTTTGAAAAACACCTGGGATATGTGAGCGGGAGATTTGTTTATTAAAATTGGAGCATGTGCTGGAGGGGCAGGGATACTTGAGAGACTTCTCCAGGAACGAAGGAGGTAGCAGGCAACATTTCCTCCCCTCACCCCCCAGCATAAATACAGGGCTACCTGCAGGAACCAGCGCAATGCCTGACACCTATTACCCAACTTGCTAACAGTGTGTCCAGCCCCTATGTTCTCCTGTAGGCACCCTCCAGCCAGGCCTGGCTCCAGGTCTCCTCCCACAGCAGACCCACTCAAACCGTGCTAACTCTGCTTCCCCCACCCCATGTTTTCCTACAGACCTGCCCACTCCAATATGCTCTTGGTCAGAGCCCATCTAAAGAGGTGCCACAAGGGCGCCTGGGTGGCTCAGTTGGTTAAGCGACTGCCTTCGGCTCAGGTCATGATCCTGGAGTCCTGGGATGGAGTCCCGCATCGGAATCCCTGCTCAGCGGGGAGTCTGCTTCTCCCTCTGACCCTCACCCCTCTCATGCTCTCTCTCTCATATAAATAAATAAAATCTTTAAAAAAAAATGATTAAAGAGGTGTCACAAGCCCGGCAGTGTACAAGCAACCCTGACAGGTGCCAACATCACTCCAAAGTGACTCCTGCCCCAGGGAGAAGGGAAGATCACTACACACAACAATCACACTGTGGCCCAAGCAGAGGGCTGGGAGCAGATAGCTGGTCTGACTATAGGCTCTGCATACCAACAAAAGATTCTAGGGGACGAAACAGGCAGAGCATCCTGCAGTTTTGTGCTACTCTGTCTCTGGCAAAGGCCTGGTCTGACTCAACTCAGGCCCACAGTGGCCCCAGACTGGCCCACTAACAACACAGGGACTAGGGGTCCAACTATGCCCACAACAGGCAGAGAGAGCCATTTGCAGATGACTGGACTGAAGGCAAAAGTGTCTCAGCCACAACAGTAGGGCACACACAACACATAGAGACACCCCTGAAGCACCTTTGTTCTGGTGAACAGAGGACACAGCAAAGTAGGGCACTACAAGAGCTTTTAGGCATAAGGCTACTACTTTCAAGAGCAAGAGATGTACCCAACTTTCTTAACACATAGAAACAGATAGAGTTAGACAAAATGAGGGACAAAAGAACATCCCAAATGAAAGAACAGAACAAAATCTTAGCAAGAGACCTGTATGAAAAGGAGATAAGTAATATGCCTGATAGAGAATTTAAACAACAGTCATAAAGATACTCACTGCACTTAGGAGTGAAGGACCTCAGTGAGACCCTTAACAAAGAGAAAATATAAAAAAGAACCAATCAGAGATGGAGAATTCAATAAATGAAATTAAAAATACACTAGATGGAATGAAGAGTAGAGTAGAGGCAGGAGAACAGGTCAGAGACCTGGAGGACAAAGTAATGGAAAGCAATCAAAGTGAACAGGAGAGAGAAAAAGTAATAATAAAAAATGAAAATAGATATAGGGAACACAGCAACACCATGAAGCATAAGGACACCTGCATTATAGGGATCCCAGAAGGAGAAGAGAGAGAAAGGGGGAAGAATATTTATTTGAAGAAATAATAGCTGAAAACTTTCCAAATCTGGGGAAGGAATCAGAAATCCAGATCCAGAGGACATAGAGATCCCCAAAAAATTCAACCAAAGGAGGTCTATACCAAGACACATAGTAATTAAAATGGCAACAAGTAATGATAAAGAGAGAATTTTAAAAGTACCAAGAGAAAAGCAAACAGTTACATACCAGGGAAATCCCATAAGGCTATCAGATTTTTTTCAACAGAAACTTGGCGAGTTGGAAGGGAATGCCATGATATATTAAAAGTGCTAGAAGAAAAAAACCTGCAGCCAAAACTACTCTATCCAGCAAGACTACCATTCAGAATAGAAGGAGAAATAAAGAGTTTCCCCAGACAAACTGAAGTTAAAGGAATTCATTACCACTAAACCATCCATACTAAAGAAAGCCAACTATGAGAGAAGAGAGCAAGAAAGGAACAGAAAAGAACTACAAAAACAACCATAAAACAAGTATCAAAATGGCAATAAATACATACCTCTCAATAATTACTTTGAATGTAAATGGACTAAATGTTCCAATTAAGAGACACAGGGTGACAGAATGGGAAAAAAAAAAAAAAAAAAATCAAGACTCATCTGTACCCTGCCCACAAGAGACTCATTTCAGACCTAAAGACATGCAGATTGAAAGTGAAGGGATAGGGCGCCTGGGTGGCTCAGTTGGTTAAGCGACTGCCTTCGGCTCGGGTCATGATCCCGGAGTCCCAAGATTGAGTCCCACATCGGGCTCCCTGCTCGGTGGGGAGTCTGCTTCTCCCTCTAACCCTACCCCCTCTTGCGCTCTCTCTCTCACTCTCTCTCTCTCAAATAAATAAATAAATAAATAAATCTTTGAAAAAAAAAAGTGAAAAGATAAAGAAGTATTTTTTTTTTTTTGAGATAGAGAAGTATTTATCATGCAAATGGCTGTGAAAAGAAAGCTGGGGTAGAAATACTTACATTGGACAAAACAGACCTTAAAACAAAGAATGTAATGAGACAAAGAATACTATATAATAATAATAAAGGGGACAATCCAACAAGAAGATATAAAAATTGTAAATATTTATGCACCCAATATAGGAGCACCCAAATACATATCAGTTAATAACAAACACAAAGAACTGACCGATAATAATAAAATAATAGTAGGGGACTTTAATACCCACTTACATCAAAGATATCTAAACAGATAATCTAAACAAAAAAATCAACAAGGAAACTATGGCTTTGAATGATATATTGAACCAGATGCATCTCACAGATATATTCAGAACACACCATCCTAAAACAGCAGAATACACATTCTTTTCAAATGCACATGGAACATTCTCCAGAATAGATCACATATTAGGCCACAAAACAAGTCTCAACAAATTCAAAAAAGATCAAAGTCATACTATACACCATTTCCAACCACAATCCTATGAAACTTAATATCTCAAGAAAAATCTGGAAAGAGCACAAATACATGGAGTTTAAATAACTTGCTACTAAACAATGAATGGGTGAACCTAGAAACTAAAGAGGAAATAAAAAAAAATGCATGGAGACAAATGAAAATGAAAACGCAATGGGTTTTAAATCTTTGGAACGAGCAAAAGCTCTACTAAGAGGGAAGTTTATAGCAATACAGGTCTACCTCAAGAAGCAAGAAAAATCTCAAACAACCTAACCTTATACCTAAAGGAATGAGAAAAAGAATAAACAAAGCCCAAAACCAGTAGAAGGAAGGAAATAATAAAGATAAGAGCAGAAATAAATAAAATAGAAACTAAAAAAACAATAGAACAGATCCATAAAACCAGAAGCTGGTTGTTAGAAAAGATCAACAAAATTACTAAACCTTTCCCCAGACTTCAAAAGAGAGAGAGAGAGAGAACTCAAACAAAATCAGAAGTGAAAGATGACAAAAAACAACTGATACCACAGAAATACAAAGGATTATAAAAACATATTATGAGAAACTACAGGCCACCGAAATCAGACAAGAAGAAAGAATAAAGGACATCCAAATTACTAAAGTAAAACTTTCACTATTTACAAATGACATGATACTATATAGAGAAAACCCTAGGGACTCCACCAAAAAAACTACTAGAATTGATAATCAAATTCAATAAGGTAGAAGGATATAAAATTAATCAAGAAAAATCCATTGCATTTCTATACACTAAGAATGAAGTAGCAGAAAGAGAAACTAAGAAAACAATCCCAATTATGCCAAAATAATAAAATATCTAGGAATAAATTTAACTAAGGAGGTGAAAGACCTGTACTCTGAAAATTATAAAACATTGGTGAAAGCAATTGAAGACAACATAAAGAAGTGAAGAGACATTCCATTCTCATGGATTGCAAGAAAAAAATATTGCTAAATGGCCATACTACTCAAAGCAATCCCTATCAAAATACCAACAGCATTCTTCACAGAACTAGAACAAACCTAAAATTTGTATTCAATCACAGAAGACCTCGAATAGCCAAAACAATCTTAAAAAAGAAAAACAAAACTGGAGGTATCACAATCCCAGATTTCAAGTTATATTACAAAGCTGTAGTAAATAAAACAGAATGGTACTAGCACAAAAATAAACACACAGATCAATGGAACAAAATAGAGAGCCCAGAAATAGCCCCTGGTTATACGGTCAATTAATCTTCAACAAAGGAGGCAAGAATATGCAATGGGAAAAAGACAGTCTCTTCAACAAATGGTTTTAAGAAAACTGGACAGCAACATGCAAAAGAAGAAACTGGACCACTTTCTTACACCAAAATAAGCTCAAAAGGGATTAAGTACCTAAATGTGAGACCTGAAACCATAAAGACTGTTGAAGAGAACTCAGGCATTAATTTCTCTGACACAGGCCATAGCAACATTTTTCTAGATATGTCTCCTGAGGCAAGGGAAACAAAAGCAAAAAATAAAGACTACATCAGAATAAAAAGCTTCTGCTCAGCAAAGAAATAATCGAAACTAAAAGGTAACCTACTGAAAGAAGATACTTGAAAATGACATACCTAATAAAGGGCTAGTATCCAAACTACATAAGCAACTTATACAACTCAACACCAAAAAAACAAATAATCCAGTTTAAAAAAACAAGCCAAAGATATGAACAGACATTTCTCCAAAGAAGACCTACAGATGGCCAACAGACCCATGAAAAGATGCTCAACATCACTCATCATCAGGGATATGCAATCAAGTGAGATTTATTCCTGGGATGCAAAGGTCATTCAATATTCACAAATCAATCAACATGAGAGAGCATAAAAACCATGCAATCATTTCAATAGATGGAGAAGAAGCATTCAACAAAGTAAAACATCCATTCATGATTAAACCTCTTAACAAAGTATGTTATGGGGAACTTAACATAATAAAGGAAGACCATATATGAAAAACTCACAGCTAATTTCATACTCAATGGTGAGAAACTGAGATCTTTTCCCCCAAGATCAGGAACAATATAAGGATGTCCACTCTCACCACTTTTATTCAGCATAGAATAAAAAGCTTTTGCACAGTGAAGGAAACCACCAACAAAATGAAAAGGCGACCCACTAAATCAGAGAAGATGTTTGCAAATGACATATCCAATAAAGGGTTCATATTCAACCTACAAGAAACAAGTGTTAGTGAGGATGTGGAGGAAAAAGGAACCATCAAGTACGATTGGTAGGAAAGCAAACTGGTGAAGCCTCTGTGGAAAACAGGATGGAGGTTCCTCAAAAAATTAAAAATAGAACTACCATAAGATCCAGTAATTGTACTACTGGGTATTTACCCAAAGAATACAAAAACACTAATTTGAAAAAATATATGCAACCTTATGTTTACTGCAGGATTATTTAAATAGCCAAACTATGAAAGTAACCAAGTATCCATCAATAGATGAATGGATAAAGAGGATGTGGTACATATATACAATGGAATATTACTAAGGCCATAATAAAGAATTAAATCATACCATTTGCAACAGTATGAATGGATCTAGAGGGTGTAATACTAAATGGAGTAAGTCAGAGAAAGACACATACCGTATGATTTTAATTATATGTGGAATTTAGGAAACCAAACAAAGAAAAAAGAAAGAAACCAAAAAACAGACTCTTAACTATACAGAACTAACTAATGGTCATCAATAGGGAGCTGGGAAGGGAGTTGGGTGAAAAAAGTGAAGGGGATTAATGGGTACACTTACCATGATGAGCCCTGAGTATGTACAGAATTGACGAATCACTATATTGTGCATCTGAAACTAATATAACAGTGTATGTTAACTATACCAGTATTAAGATTTTAAAAAGATAAAGTTTCATTGGAAATCTTAGGATCGAAAACAAAAGGGCAGCAAAAAATTAATAAGATCAACAAAGGAAACCAAGAAACTCATTTTTCTGAATAGCACACAGAAATTTAGCAAAAGGATACTGAAGGTAACAAACAATACTGTTCATGTCATTACATATTAATCCTTAAAGTACAGATTTAATCAGATTTACATCACTGCTCAAATAGTCGTGGATTGCTACATGCAAAATAAACAAATTGCATTAAAATATAAATGTCTTGAGTATTTCTTTTGGTATTGCTTGGATTTATTTCATCTTCCTCTCTATATCTTTACTATCTGTGATGAATATATTGTAGAAACGTAGTGCTTTTTAATCTGTGTTACTATCAGTGTCACTAAAGCTATGAAATATAAACGTTGAGACAGCTGTAGCTCTTTCTTGTCCCTGACAGAGCAGCAGCTTCTTTTTGCATCTGCTTTCATACGAATTCATCTCCAGGACACACAGTTTCCTCCTTACAGTTATGGTGTTATTTATTTTTTGTCTGCTGTTCTGAGCTACAAGACCACATTGCCCAGAGTTTTGTTGGCTTGCTCAGGAGAAGAGCAAGAATAAAAGCAAGATGATTAAAGCAAGGTATAAGTTAAAAGGAAGAAAGTTATACTGGACCAAAAAAAAAAAAAAAAAAAAGGTGATAAGTAAACAATCCTAGAGAAGCAAACCCCACAGAATAAAGTCTACCTTAGCAAGAAGGCAACTGAATGACATTATTGCAATTTCACATGCCAAGACTTTTCATGTCTAAACCTAGCCAAAGAATATTTCAAGTATAGACATGTAAATAAAATATACAATATTACATTATACATTATAAACATATATTTATATTAATGTTATATGGTGTATATTAGATATATACATATATTAAAGCAAATGTGCATATCTTACATTTTGCTACACAAATTTGTCTGATAAAAGCAATTAAAGAATGAGTAAGTACTGAATTTAAGATCTGTACACAGCTTCATTTTCTGCCAGGATGCTCGTGTTCCCCACAGAGGCATATTTGGCCCCTTGGACAGAATGGGGGTTTTATGAGGCACTAACATTTTCCTTAAGATGAGAAGGGTTGCCTTCAGTCATAGCTTAAAGTTAGGGAAAGAAAGATGTTCAAGATCACGGATGCCTCCTTGGGATCAGAATGGTGTAGTCTAGGATAGAAAGGAACACCTCAGAAATAAGCATCATCTTCACAACTGAAGACTGAGGTCTGGCCTGAGTAATTCAACATGGTACCCGTTGACAATGACTCAGTTCTCTTGTCTGAGAAACGATCTGCTGTCCATAAGGCCAGCCCCAGAAAGGGTTTCAGAATAAATATGTCACAGCCAACTGAAAGTGTCAGGACAAAAAATGAATTATGAATACTATTTTTATAGCTTTGTCAATTTCCTCCTAAACCGACACTTCCAGACAATCTGAAACTATGATGTTGGCACTGCCCTTAATAAAGTTTCAAGCCCAGGACACTGCTCCTGACTCTGCGGAGAGGGCTGGACGTCCCATTACTGTGGCTGCAGGGCAAGCACCCTCTGCCTCCTCTCACCTGCAGGCCTGCACACTTTTCTGCTCCAAAGACCTTAAGGACTGAGCTACAGTCACTGTGTATGCCCAGCATCTACTATGGTCTCAGGAACCCAGGCAGTGATCAATACTTGCTTCCTGCATAATGGAGACAAGCGAGAATGGTAGAGTACAGGATGTGAAGCGGATTTTAGGGCTAAATGAATGCACTGCTCAAAGCCAAGTAGCAAGAGGCTGAGGCAAAGGCAGAGGCAGCTGCCATTAAACACTTCCGCTCTACGATGATAGCCCTCCTTTTGGCAGTTTATAATGATATTAAAAGAAATTACTCTTTTGCTCAATACTATGCAGTTAAGGCTAAATGAAGGTAATAAACTACAAAATAAAATCACAATGGAGACATGATATAAAGCAAAATTTCCCTAGAGACATGGATTCTGATCCCAGCTTTGCCACTAACGAGCCCTGAAGTTTTAGCAAGGTGATTGAATGGTCCTGAGACTGTTTTCACATTTTAAACCAAGGGCTTGGATTAGTGGACTTTCTAGCCCTAAAATTCTATCATCCTTAGCTCATAACTGATCTATCTGCTAATAGATGCATCTAAGAAAACTCTTGGGACTCTCCATCTATCTCCACTGTCCCCTTCTTGACAGCCCACTGCTATGTAAGAGGCGCTAACATCCCCAGGGTTTCCCTGCATCTAGCCTGACTCTCTCCACTTTATCCTCCTCACTCTGCTGAGTCATCTTCACCTAGAAATGCAAATCTGACCTTGGTATCCCCTGCTGAATATCCTCCAAAGGCTTTCTTTCCATTACTTCAGGCTCCACCCCAAGCTCCTTAACACAGCCTTCTACAATCTACCTGCTGTGTTCCAAGTTTTACCTGAAGATCCTCTGATTTTGGACTCTTTGCTCTAGCCTCACCGGGTTTCCTTCCACTGCACTAAAATGACAATGCTCTCTCACCTCTGGAATTTGGGTGCTCCTTAAAACCACCTTCCCCTCTACTCTCGATCCAACTAACTTATACTATTAACTATTCAAAGATGGTAAAACACTTAGCAGAGTGCCTTAAACGCAAGAAGAACTCAAATATTTATTAATTTTAAAATGACTCAAGCCAGGAAAAGGCATTTTCCTTTCTTTCCTTTATTTTTCTCTGGTAATGGCTCTTTAAAAACTCTTTAAAAAGTTGTTACCTTGGTTTGTAAATGGTCACAGTACAGAGTACCTATTTCACTGAAGAAAAACTGGAAATAGGAAAGCACTAATTGCCAAGACTGCTGGAGGAAAACAAATACTCTTCTGTAATTGTACACCAGTTACTCTGCAAAAAGCAAAGCAAGCCTAACTGAAAAGACAGCTGCAAAACCCACAATGATATAATGTGTTTGCCGATCTGCAAAATCATTTGAAAGTTGATGCTTCAACAGCTGGTATCTGGATAGTGTAAGCATCCTTCGGTCTAGTTAAAATTACACAGAGCAGAAATGTTTATTATGCACACAAAAAGGAGGTTCGGATGCTGAAGTTACAGCACTTTGAAAAGTCTGCAACAGTCAAAAGAACACTTGTTGGCAGTTGGAAGAAATCTCCCACAATTTTAATTGTTCAGCCATGTTCTCTTTCTAGTTTTACAAATCTCATGATCACATATTGGAAGACTGTTAGAGAGAAACCACCTTCAACCTGGTTCATTCATGTCACATAATTCTTTGAGCCCAGCCCGCATCTAGATTATGCAAATAAGGTACACATGCTTAACCTTAACAATCATATTTAACCTTGCTTAGCATTCACAGAATAAATGAAAAGCCAACTGGTTCTATTACCCCAGAAAAATAGATAACGCAACCCTCTCAGTACCAGACACCACTAAACAGAGGTGGAAACCTAGCTGGATAATATAACAAAATGGTTGTCTACAATCCACTTCCCAACAAATATGTTTCCCTAATCCCAGCAGGATACATCAATTTGCCTGAATTTTCCACATCACTCATTCCTTTAATTTAATGAAACGTTTCTTTTTTTTTTTTTTTTTTTTAAGATTTTACTTATTTATCTGACAGAGAGACGGCGAGAGAGGGAACACAAGCAGGGGGAGTGGGAGAGGGAGAAGCAGGCTTCCCACTGAGCAGGGAGCCCAATGCGGGGCTCCATCCCAGGACCCTGGGATCATGACCTGAGCCGAAGGCAGACGCTTAACCATCTGAGCCACCCAGGCGCCCCTTTAATGAAACGTTTCTTAACATGTTTCGTAGAAGTGATATGTTAATAGGTTGGCTTTGGGAGAGGAAAAAAAAAACACATGGTTCCATTGTCAAATGTGGGAAGAAACGTTGTAAACAAAAACAAATGTTTTCTCTACTGCAGTACTTTTCAGAGCATTGAATAGAAAGAATCTAGTAGGAAGTTTCTCCCACACGTACCTGTTTGTTCATGAAACTCTTGTTCTGAGAATACTTATTAACAACATACCAGAAAACACTGGTTTAAGATGTTATAGATTCTTTAAAAAAATGCCGTAGGGGGTTGCCTGGGTGGCTCAGTTAAGCGTTTGCCTTCGGCTCAGGTCATGATCCTGGGGTCCTGGGATCGAGTCCTGCATCGGGCTCCCTGCTCAGCGGGGAGCCTGCTTCTCCCTCTCCTGCTCCCCCTGATTTCTCTCTCTTCCTCTGACAAATAAATAAAATCTTAAAAAAATGCAATAGGTTTCCTATGGCATCTATTACATTATCTCACACTAACATATTTACCTCACTAATACATCCAGTAAGCAGTGCAGTCACCTGTGAGGGGGGAAAAAATCCCTTGTCCTCATGGTCCCATTAACAAACAGTGTACACTAGTCTCCCCCAGGAGTGAGAGGTTGTCTCTTCCCCGTTTGGATTCCTCCCACTGACACAGTCACTGCTTCCCAGAGAAAGAGCAATCACTATCTGACAGGAGAGGCAGGGAGAAGAAACTAAGCCGCTTCCTCTTTCATTTATGACCTGTTTGCCCTGAGAGTGTGGATACTTTCTTCTCTGTTCCTCCAGCCAGGGTCAAGGTGCAAGGGTGCATCCATAGAGGCCACTTCCCTGAGCCTGAGGATCCTCATTTGTAAAATGTGGGGGTAATAACCTGCTTTGTGGGTTGTTTGCAGATTAGAGTTTATGTGAACACAATGTTTTCTAAAGTCCTGGTATTGTCTAAAGGTTGAGTAGATTTATCTCTGTTACTAACATAGAATTCACCACAATTGCATGTTGCATCTACACAGTCCTCGTGGTATATACTGCTCCTGTCAGTTGCCAGAGGCTTTTTTTTTTTTTTTTTTTTAATTCCTGAATGCCGAGGACAATGTCAGACACGTGGCCAGTTCTTGGTGCATGCATCAATAAAGACTTCCCCAGAGCAAGGTAGATTACCATTTAGAAGTGGTCTAAAATAGAAGTGGTCACCTAGTGTTTTAGGAGACCACCAGTTTATGCATAGCTTTAAGCAGAGACAGGTAGATAAGGCATAACGGATTTTTAATTATAGAAGATAATTTCACTAATTAGTTTTTTTTGTTTGTTTTGTTTTTTTAGAGAGAGATAGGGACAAAAAGAGATGAGGGGGAAGGGAGGGCCTGAGGGAGAGGGAGAGAGACAGAATCTTAAGCAGGCTCCATACCCACCATGACCAACGCTGGGCTCCATCTCATGACCCTGAGATCATGACCTGAGCAGAAATCAAGGGTTGGATGCTTAACTGACTGAGCCACCCAGGTGCCCCTTAGCTTTCTTTTTCTTTACAAGTAATCTAAAATCAGGTCAAATCAGAATAACTGAAGAAAATTCATAGTAGGGAAGGGAAATCATTTCTGCCCAAAGTCACTCACTCCCGCAGACTTTCATCATTTAGATATTCATTTGAATGATAAATTTTCTTTATGGTTGTTATTCTTAACCTAGAGGACTTAATTCACTTCTGAGTGTGAATGGCTTTAATATGATAATTACAGTAAACTTCGACAGGCAGAGAAAGAATTTTTGTTGGATAGGGAGGAGAAAAAAATTTAACCAGAAGCAAACATGACAAGATATACTGTATAGTATAAAGAATATTGTGTTTGGACAGGGAGGTTCAGGTAGGTCACAGAGCAGTTCAAGAAGAGAAATGAGAGGCCAAAGGTAAAGTGCCAACTCCACGGTATTGTGTGTGTGTGTGTGCGCGCACATATGTGTCTTTCTGTTTGCCCCCACCCCGCCTTTTTTTCTTCCAGAGCAAGAAAACTGCTACACTAGTTGCATAAGGCTGAAAGTAAAGTACTGTAGTTTGTGGGAAGGATATCATCATTAGCTCTGATCAATTCAACTCAGCTCAAAATGATGCAACTCAGCATCTCCTCCAATCTGTTCACCCTGGAATTATGAATGGAGAAAAATCCAACTCTTCAGTAGAGATCTGAGAAACGACAAGGGTCTTTTGAATTTATACACTGGCAACAACTTGGGGAAAAAATCCAAAGGATGAAGAGACCAAAAGCTAAGTCTAGACTGCAAGCCTACCCTATTTCTTGTACTGAAGACCCACCCATTCCTGCGGAAAACATGAACTTGGTCACTGCAGTCAAATTACTGACCCTGGTTGGTTGTTCGAATGCCCTCTCTATCCTTCCTGTTCTACACCTTCCCTACCCATCTCTTCCGTGAACAATTACCATAAAGTATTGATTATCCTCTAAAGTTGAGCCGGACATACTGAAATTTTCCTAATGCCTTTATTTCTATGCAAAAGTAAGCATTAACACCAAAAGATTTTTTTCCCTCAAAATTATGTGAAAAAAATGGTGTGTGGTCTATTGCCCATAGGGCAGTAATACCCTGATGAAAGCAGTGTTTCTACACCACATTAGCAATCAGCAGCCACTAGCCATGTATGACTATTTTAATTTAATTTAGTTAATATTCAATAAAAAATTCAGTTATTCAACCTACTGGCCACATTTCAAGTGCTCAACAGTTACATACCACTACGGGACAGATACACATTTCTTTCCTCATCCATAGAAAGTGTCACTCAACAGTCTACTTCTGAGCATGGAAACAGAAAAAGTAAGTTATAAGAAATCCAATTTGGACTTACAATAATGAAACACTCCCAAATAACTACAACTGTTAGAGATATTGACTTTCTAGAAAAAAACGAGAGGCAAACAGGTCCACTGGAAGTACTTAAAGGGAGCTATGCAATTAAAAAAAAAAAAAAAATCTCAATAGGAAGCTGAAGAAGATGAGCTTAAAATTCCAAAGGTGTTTAATCAGAAAACTGACATCAGTTCAATTCCACAAAACCATGGTTTTCCCATTCTTAATTAGCGGGTATTTTTCCTTTAGTGACAAACCAGAAAAGGTTGTACTTTAAGTTGCTAAGACACAGAAAAGCGCTTGACTTTAAAATTGGCAGCCTTTATTTCTTGAATTTTTAATTAATTAATGGAAATGAATTATGAATCTGTGGCTGAGTTTTGATCAAATGTAAAATAATCTTAGTAATAAGCATTTTTAAGAATGCACAAACACTAACATAAAACTTAGAGTCTTTCATAACACGGGAGCCACATCCAAAGAAGAGCACTACATTTTATTTTATTTATTTTTTTATTCTTATGTTAATCCCCATACATCATTAATTTTAGATGAAGTGTTCCATGATTCATTGTTTGTGCACAACACCCAGTGCTCCATGCAGAACGTGCCCTCCTCAATACCCATCACCAGGCTAACCCATCCTCCCACCCCCCTCCCCTCTAGAACCCTCAGTCTGTTTTTCAGAGTCCATTGTCTCTCATGGTTCGTCTACCCCTCCGATTTCCCCCGCTTCATTCTTCCCCTCCTGCTATCTTCTTCTTTTTTTTTCTTAACATATATTGCATTATTTGTTTCAGAGGTAGAGATCTGAGATTCAACAGTCTTGCACAATTCACAGCGCTTACCAGAGCACATACCCTCCCCAGTGTCTATCACCCAGTCACCCCATCCCTCCCACCCCACCCCCCACTCCAGCAACCCTCCGTTTGTTTCCTGCGATTAAGAATTTTATTTTTAACTTTAAAGATTTATTTATTTTAGAGAGAGAGAGCATGCATGTGCAAGCATGTGACAGGGAGGGGCAGAGGGAGAGGAAGAGCGAGAGAGAAATTTAAGCAGACTCTGCACTAAGCATGGAGCCTAAGGCAGGACTCATTCTCATCACCCTGTGATCATGACCTGAGCCAAAACCAAGAGTCTGAAGCTTTACCGACCACCCAGGCGCCCCAAGAAGTAAGAGACACTAAGGTAAGGGGACATGAAAGACATTCTCATGCTATAATTCCCTAATATTTTCCTTCTTCAAATAAGGGTTTTTAACCTCAAGATTTCCTGATGGGATAGAAATTCTGAATACGGAAAAATGTTGTTCCTGAAGACACATTAAGACTTTACTCACTTATGCCTCCACTGTGTGGGGAAAGATTGGTACTGAATGTAGACCAATTAAAAAAAAAAAAAAAAGGAAAGGATTTCCATACACCTCGAGGGTACCATGGGTTTTGAAAAGAAATAGTCTGGGCGCCTGGGTGGCTCAGATGGTTAAGCGTCTGCTTTCGGCTCAGGTCATGATCCCGGGGTCCTGGGATCAAGTCCCGCATCGGGCTCCCTGCTCAGTGCAGAGCCTGCTTCTCCTTCTCCCTCTGCCATTCCTTCTGCTTGTGCTCTTCTATCTCTCTGTCAAATAAATAAATAAAATCTTTAAAAAAAAAGAAAAGAAATAGTCTCCCTGCCAAGGAGTCATTCTTGTTTCCTTTTCTTGGACTCACCTCCAATGCTGTTTATGTATAGACACAATAAGTAGATCCTAGTTTAAGACTTCATTAATTTAGAAGTGACATGAAAAATCTGAACTGTCTCCAAAGCAGCCACCAAAATGGCTCTGTGAAAAATGTGAGAGATGTTTAGGTGAGGATTGATAAGATATAGTTTCAAAGTAGTCTCTTTTTTTTTTTTTTTATCTTTAGTGCCTTCCTTCCTTCCTTCCTTATGTTCAATTAGCCAGCATATAGTACATCATTAGTTTTTGATGCAGTGTTGAACAATTCATTAGTTGCACAGAACACCCAGCGCTCATCACCACACGTGTCCTCCCTAATACCCATCACCCAGTTACCCCATCCCTCTACCCTTATCTTTAACTTTAAAAAATCTAAAAGATTTAATGAGGGCTGAGTTCCCATTTATTAATACAATGATCTAAACTAGGAATAGATAAGTGCTATGAGTTGAGGAACAAAGACGCTTCTCTTATTTCCAAATTAACGTGTATGTCTACTGCCACTCTATTAATATTGTTTCTTTGGGATAAAGTTCCGAAGTCCTCAGGAAAATACAAATATATTAGACAAGTCAGTCAGTAGCATTTTAGTTTAAATTAGTATAAAAAATAAACTCCCCTTATGTGGAAGGACTCAAGTAGTCAAGGAAAAAGAATAATGAAATCATGATACATGAGGACAGGATTAAAAAGGGTCTAGAGCCTGACCTGCATTCAGCAGAGCAGTCCTAGGTAAAGTGGTCTTTGCCAAAATGGAAAAAGGCATTGACAAGAGAAAGATGGAGAGAATTAAATTAGCAAAGTAAATAGATACTCCATAACACCTTCATAAGTGTTGTACCGGCACAGGTAAATAATACTCTTATAAAGTCTTATTCCTCTGCATAATAACTTAGTCATTTCCAACAAAGATACCAATGACTATGCCACAATTTTTCTGAATGAATCTTCCTTTGTTGTTACTTAATCAACCATCATTTTTAATCTGCTTATAGAAAAGATTAAATGCTAGGTGCTTAATGACTTTGGGGGAAAAAAAAAAACATTAGCTAAATGCTTAATCTCACCACAGGGCTTCTTGTATACCTATGTGAAAATCTAAGAATTATAGCCAGGATTGGCAGTAGTAATGGTTATTTGAAACTCTGCTGCTATACCACAAATGATCTCTCCCAATACTTTCATTCTTCAAATATAGCTCAGCTCTGGATGGAAAAGACATCCAACCAAACCATCTGTCAGAGAAGATAGAGTTCAGCTGGAAAAGGCAGTTTGTTTTGCTGCACTCTTAAATTCTTGCTTCAAACTAGATGAACTGTGGGGGGAACAAAAAGTACTCTGCTTCTCAGATGCAACAACCGATGCACAGAAATAGTGATAGGACCCAGAGCTGGTGTCGTGTCTGTGTAGTCTAAGTTTGGAATACAATCATTCCACTCTAGAGACATTTTATACCCTTCCTCTTGATTAAAGGTCAGCCATGTAGGAGGCCAGCCTCCTGCCTTATTTGAAAACACTGTGGATGTTAGGACAGCGTTTGATCTCAAAAGTGCCCAATAGAGGGTTTCATATACTATTTGACATGGTCTCAAACTCAGATCTACAACCTGTGAAGTATGCCTTATGAAATCCAGATACTTTTAACCATCCCATGAAGACAATGAATGTAAAGGAAATCATAACATAATGACTATTTTCCTTAAACCATCTTTCATTCTACATGCAAATTTAAAAGCACACAGTGCTGTGAACAGAGACACAATGTAAAAAGGGCATGGGCATAAAAGGAGGACAAAACAAACACCAAAACCAAAAAAATGTCAAATCCTACATGGATGACAGATTTCCCCTCAAATACTTTTGGGAAGGAAGTATGACACTGAAATAAAGATAGAGCTACATGGCTCTGTGTGGACAAAAAGGTCCTCACAGGGATTTGTGACATTCAAACCTAACACCCTAGATGTTCAAATGACTAATAAAGCATGATTCCTTCAGTGTGGAAGACAAAAGAAGTCAAATGACAGCAACTTAATAGTTATTTATAATAGTTTTTGATTCCCAGTGCTTCAAATTCAATGGATTAAAAAACAAACAAAAAACAGCAACAGAACTTACCTGACCCTGATACTCTCTATGGTACATATGGTTTTTGTAAAACCCATACACAAATATACAAGAGATGCCCTAGAATACACACATACATCAAAACTAATGATGGTGACTAATATAACATAATAAAATTAAATTTAAAAAACACATAAATAGAAGCACATAAGCAAACAAATAAACAAGAGATTAAAGAGTCTTGTGCAACGCCCCAGCTAGACTCCACTAAATAAGGCCGTGGTTAATAGTGGTCTGTAGACATACGGGCTCAAGTGTGGACTCCAAGGCAAGTCCTTCTCTGATACTTGGAATCTACTCTTTTTACTAGCTGTCTAAGCTTGGGCAAGTTCCTCTAAGTCTCTATGGCTGATTTCCATCATATCTCAAATGAGCATAAAAAGATTATGAATTGATTGCTTACCAAAAGCTCTAAGTTTGTTTAGAAATTTAATATTTTTATAAATTTTATAAAATCTGTTAATTAATTAAAAATTGTGGCTGAGAATTAATGTCCTCAATAAATATTACTTATTATTAGTAGTAGTAGTACTTATTACTAGTAATTAAGTTATGAGAACTAGCACTATTATTGTCTACAATATCATAATTAGTTTCTGGCATATTTTTAGATGGATTGAAAATGTTTAAAGATGAAAATAGAAAACTAGAATCTGGTTCCATTTAATGCTTCAGGTATGTCCAAGGCTTCTGGTTAAAAGACCAAGTAAGGACAGCTTTTCCATCTTTTTCCATCATAAGATCTACTTCTTGAGAGGCAATGATAATGGTAGACTCTTTTTTAGAAAAGGCTTCTATTCATTCATTCACCATGCATTTATTAAATGCCTCCTCCATGCCAGAATTTGAGTTAGGTGCTAGCAATTTAATAATAAAAAGGAACCAATAAAACCTCCTTGTCCTCATTGAACATATGTTCTGTGGTGGGTGGTGAAGGGATACAATCAAAGAGAACAAATAAGTAAAATACAGTATATAAGAAAGTGCTGTGGAGAAACATACAGAGTACTTGGAAGGAAAGCAGTGCAATTTTAAATAGATCCTTTTAGGGAAAGAATCACTGAGAAGTAATTTGATCAAAGTCATTAAGAAGCTGAAGGAGCATTCCATGAAGATGTCTGAGAGAAGATAATTCCTGACTAAGGAATAGCAAGCACAAAGGCATGTGCGAGGAGCAGCAAGAATCCCAGGGTGTACATATAGAGGCGTAAGAGGTAAATACCTTCCAGATGTGAGAGCATACAGCTACACACACAAACTGAGACTGCAGACATATAATTTGATACCTTCCCCACAACTTACAGTAGTACCAAAAAGCTGAATGGCATGAGTAAGAGAGACTTTGAAGAGATGAGTTCAGAGAAGTGTTAGGGTATTAAATTAAACAGCTCTTATTAAAAGGACTTTGGCTTTTACTCTGAGCAAAAGAAAGAACAATTGAAGGATTTTAAGCTGAGGATAGCTCATTTACATCTTGGCCTAATCATCTAGGACATATCTATTTTAATTAAACTCGATGAAATGATCTGTATCATTTTCAAGAAAACAATCACGGAGTTGTGACTAGAAAGTACAGGGAGTGAGGAACATAGAAAAAGAGTTAGAGAGGAAAGGCACTAAATCACTTAGCAGTAAATATTTCAAAGAGCAAAAGCTGCATAGATGAGCTATTACATATCACAGAGAAATAATAGCATTTATCATGACCAGAGGCACACCACATATTAGCAAAATTACTCTTTTAGGAGTGCTACAAAAGTTGGTAATAAAATCCTAAAGAATGTAGACACATGGTATGCAGTGTACCCAGCTGAATTCTGAATCATGCCAACTACAGATGCCATAGAATATTCATTTTCATAATATTCAAATTTCATTTCTGTGTCCTGCTGCTTCATCCAAATGGGATATGGATTGAGGCAACTCTCAAATTTTATGGCTCAGATTTACCAACACCCCAAATTCTGGCTATGAATCAAGTCATCTCTTGAGGGTTCGTGGTAGGCTTTAAATGTAGCATAGAAAATGAGATGTCCAAAAACTTGAAGATATAGCCAATAAGATCTCTTACCCTAAAATTTGAATTCTGAGTACAATTACAGTGACTAAAAGTGGCTGAGGTTGACTTTCAGTAGTGATATTTTGACCACTTCTGAAGTGAAACTGTTCTAGTAACTCCTGAAGGTAAGTTTGAGTCCATATCTGCAACTTGACTTATTCCAGTCTCCTGTTTCTCAAGTATATGCCATGATTAAACCTTGTCCATGTCGGGCGCCTGGGTGGCTCAGTTGGTTGGGCGACTGCCTTCAGCTCAGATCATGATCCTGGAGACCTGGAATCGAGTCCCACATCGGGCTCCCTGCTCGGCGGGGAGTCTGCTTCTCCCTCTGACCCTCCCCCCTCTCATGTGCTCTCTCTCATTCTCTCTCTCTGAAATAAATAAATAAAATCTTTAAAAAACAAAAAAAAAACTTGTCCATGTCATATTTACCTGCAACACTGTCCACCATCTCACCACTGCTAGGCTAAGACTTAAACATCCCATGTTCAAAATGTGACTTAGTTACAGTGTTACAATAAAGCAACTCCCAACAGGAAGCTCTACACATTTCATCATTGTATGTGGTTATATTTAAATTTATGCTTCAGTTTTATTTTGCTTTTTCTTCTAAGTGTTCTCTGATAAGCGTTTTTTTTTTTTTTTTTTTTTTTTTTTAAGGAAAAAAAAGGTGCCAGATGCCCCTCTGATAAGCTTCTTCAGGACAATTAGCTTGTATACCATATCCGCACCTCTATATATTTGAGTAAAGTGAGAGGTACAAGCAGAGAGCTCACATGCCTTCACAATCTTCAATAGGACATGGCCAGAAGTCTTGCCTGATTTTGCTTATGGTATAGTAAATGTAAAAAGTCAATCTTTTAAACAGAGTCCTTTTCGCATGGGGATAGCTACTCACTAAAAGGAAGGGAAATTGGAAATTTTTTAATGTAGCTTTGGTTTTAGCTATTGTATATCAACATAAAACAAATTATAAATATATGTCAGTATAGGAAACTCTGAAATCTCAATTACTTGAAGAGTGTTTAAAATAAACATTATCGGGGCATCTGGGTGGCTCAGTTGGTTAAGCGACTGCCTTCAGCTCAGGTCATGATCCTGGAGTCCCGGGATCGAGTCCCACATCGGGCTCCCTGCTCAGCGAGGAGCCTGCTTCTCCCTCTGACCCTCCCCCCTCTCATGTACTCTCTCTCATTCTCGCTCTCTCAAGTAAATAAATAAATCTTTAAAAATAATAATAAAATAAAATAAAATAAACATTATCTTATAGTAATAATTTTTAAATAAGCTTCCATAAGATAGAAGAGAGGAACAACTAACCTAGTAGGTCATTGTCAACATACCAAGTCCCAATACAAGAAGCTGGCAGATCCAAGATTCCCCAAGACAGATGTTAATTTGTTCTGTTAAACATTTAACAACTGAGGGAAGAATATGCTCCAATGATCAAATATGTGTAAGGTGAACTCTAATTCTTCAGCCCCAACTGAAATTTTTCTTTTCTACATTTCAAATAAATTAGAAAACCATAGGGGGAAATCTCAGGAAAAAATATTGCTGTGCTTTACGGATTGTCCACAGTTGATAAATAAAATGAACACCTGGTCCCTGAAAAAACAGCACTTCAATGACACGTATTTTTCCCTCAATGCTGAAAACACCTCAGATTGACATGAAATATTGCTCCTGTGTATTCCTTTCAAGCTGTGTTCTTATCTACGCTTTTGTTCCATTAAATACTCGGTTGTCATAGCAAATTTACTTTTTCACCAAAGTGGAAGCAATAAAGTAACTGATGTACTGTTTGTTGGTACACAAGCAAATGTGGAAGAGAAGCAAGAGAAAATTAGAGGACTTGCCCCGCTGCTTTGTTTAGGATGGAGTTCCACCACACACTGCTGGTCGTTAAGGGAAGGAAGGCCGTGCAGCAAAACCAAAGGAGAAGCAGACTTATGAATTTTGACAACGCATCAAAAAGCTACCACTTCTACATGAAAAATCAAGGTCCCACAAGTTTGCATCGTTACCTAACTTTTGGTCGTAGCAAACATAATAATCATCTCTGGTCCCCTGCAGCCAAAGGCAGTATCGATCATGATACAGCAACCACTTAAACACATGAACATAAGTAGAACTGAGAGTGTGAATACATGTAAACTCCTTGAGTGCATAAGTATGTAACTGGCTAGCTTTGAAAACACAGGCTCAAAGTAATATCTAGAAATATAGTCACACTTTTAAAAGACAAATGTGCAAAACAAGACTCTCCCTTCCACAGTTGCAAACCCAACAGAGTATTCATCTCTACACATATGTGAGGGGTGTGGTCTCTTTTACCATACTAGAACATAAATAACATTATGAGTACATCTTTAAGAGTACACAACAATGATAAAACATGAGAAGGACAGTGATTCCATGATCTTGAAGACATGTCTTTCTTGGAAGCACCTCGAATCAGAATTATAATTCCCTGCAATGCCTCCTGAGTACAAAATAAGCTTTTGAATGACTGAGCACCCTTCATTTGCTAATTACATGTTGCTTCTTCAACGTAAGTTTGCTCACTCATTGATGAAGATGGACATACAATGAATGCCCAAAATATAACCCCAAGTCTGCATCCAACACTACCCCAATTTAGATTTATCAGATACCAAAACTCAGTACTAGAAAGTTGACCACACAATTCTCTGATGCATAACACAGTGAAGGCTCTTTAGGAAGTGCTGTCTTCCTGAGCAGACCAGAGATACTGCCTCTGCCAAGACTAAGTGACAAGAACGCGAAACACTGCATAATTTCCTATTGTATTAAACATCTTGCATTAGTGTATTAAACTTCACACATAAGTGCCCATTCTGGTCCCCTGCCATCGAGATTACAGCAAGTGTTCACAGCCTGTTGTAAGGTATCAGCTAACAGTGGCTTGACAATAACTTTAAGCTCTTACAAGAGCAGCATGGGAAGAGCTGAGAATGTCCTTGTCACACAATAAGTCTTCTTTTTGAAGGTCAGGTTGGTCAATGTGCCACAAACTTCTCTCAACTCCGGTTTCCTCAGCCATGCGTCTAAGATCATAATATCTAGCTCACATTACACACAGAGAGCCCCAGAATAACAAGAGCCATACTCCAAAAAAAAAAAAAAAAAAAAAAAAAAAAAAAAAAAAAACCCTCAACTAAAAAGAGTTATTTTTTCTGGCAATATTTTTTTAAATCTAAGGATATTCCACTAGGCATATAAGTTCAGATGACTGTTTTTTAAAAGTAGCTTTGAATAGCTATTTTCTGTGTAACTATGTAACCTACTACATATATGTTTAGATCTATTCATGTTTTATTTTTAATATTTAGGGATTCCTTCATTTAGTTGTCATAATTTAAATTATGTAAAGTATTTATAGAGATCCAAAATCACTTCTACAAGATAATGTATATTCAAAAAAGAATATACATTTTTTTCCCATTACCTTCTCCCTTTTTCCTCTTCCTATTACAGGTAAATATTTTTAAATGTTGCTTAAATGTTTAATGTTTCTCCAGGCTTTTATTTTAAAATATGAACAGTTGGGGCGCCTGGGTGGCTCAGTCGTTAAGCGTCTGCCTTCGGCTCAGGTCATGATCCCAGGGTCCGGGATCGAGCCCCGCATCGGGCTCCCTGCTCGGCGGGAAGCCTGCTTCTCCTTCTCCCACTCCCCCTGCTTGTGTTCCCTCTCTGGCTGTCTCTCTCTCTGTCAAATAAATAAATAAAATCTTTAAAAAAAAAAATATGAACAGATACCTGTGTATGTAACTATATTATGTATCATTTATCCAAGAAAATACACATTGTCCTTCTTGGAAAAATGGTAGTATATATCTCTCCACGTTGTGAGATAAGATAATGATGACAATATATTTCTTAATCATTTTTATAGCTGCAAAGTACTGCATTTGTACAGCTGTATCCCAACACTATCAAAGAGAATTTGGATTGTTTCTGGTCTTCTGCTTTTATAAGTAGAATTACAGTGAATAGCCTTGGGTGTACCTTTTCTTCTGCCAATATATATTGAAACAGATTTCTTAAAATGTGATTGCTGAGTCAAAAGGCAAAAGTATACATAATTTTACTAGATACTGCCTAATTCCTCTCCATATGAAATTGTACCTTTTTGCATTTCTATCCACAGTCTTGTCAACAATATGTATTACCAAACTTTTCAATTTTTGCCAATCCAAAAAGTGATCATTGGGAGTGAGTAGAGTTTAAATTTGTGTTTTTTTTTATGAGAGAATATAAGCATCTTTATATATAGCTAGGGAGCATTTGCATTTCTGTTTTTGTACCCAGTTTCTAGCACTGAACTTTCTTGAGTTGCCTGTATTCTATGACCTGGTCCATGAATTTTCTGAAGAGACAATAAAGGACTCCCTGTTTTCTTAATAAATTTCAGTTGGCTTAAAATTACTTGAGTCATGCTTCTTTTCAGTGAAAATTCAATGAAAATTTAACAACCTTCATGTAGTATCTAGATCTTTGTCCAAACTCTTCTTTACACAGAAAGATCCAGTTACCTGATGTTCCCCCAAGACCCTGCTTCCTTAATTATCCCCCTTTCTCCCCTATCTCCAGTCTTAGTGTGAAGACTATACACACTTTTCAGTTTTCTTTATTCTAAAAAATAAGAGAAATCACACAGATAATAGAAAACAAAATTTAAAAACGTGAAATCTTAATTCCTTGCCTCCTCCAGTCTTATTAGTCTTTCTCCTTCCATGCTTAGCAAAACTCCTAAAATTTTATTTTCCATCTGCTCTTTCTCATGCTTCAACCCACTGCATTTTCACCACTCCTTCCCCAAATGCTACAAAATGTATTGATTTCAATTCCAGACCTCTCTGCTGCCTCTAACACTGAAATTCTTCTCTTGTCATCGAAATCTCACCATTCCTTGGGTTCCATGATACCCTTATCCTGATTTCCCTCCTACTGTTCTGGCCATCAGATGTTGGTGGTCTTGTGGACTTCTGTTCTTCCACCTGCCTATTAGATGTTTGTCCTCTATGGCTCTTTCTTTGACTACCACTTACCCCTTATATACACTAAACCTAAAAAGGTCCATCTACTTTCATAGTTTGTGTGTGTGTGTACGCACATACATTCACACGCAAGTACATATATATTTATATGCTGGTGTTTCCCAAATTTACATCTTATTTCCTCCTCCTTCAGGATTTAGTCTCAGCCCAATAATGTCCATAAGTAGCTCAAACTTTACATATCAAAAACTAACTTGTCCTCAGCTGGATTTGTTTTTCCCCATATATCTGAAGAGTCTTCACATCACCTCCCTAAGTCAACAGAGCAAAAACCCTGGAGGCACTGTAGACTCATGCTACTCCCTCAGAATAGTTAGTTTTTACTCAAATATCCAGCCTTGATGATCCATCATCCAACTTGATTCTCAAGTCCTGATGAATTAAAACTATATTTTCTAATTCTTTACTTCTGTTCTTTCCTTATAATCAGTTTAGTCCAGGTGCTTTGTTAGTTCACCTGAATTTTGTTGGCAACCTCTGGCTAGACTCTCTACCCTAGTTATATTACTACTCTAAGTCCCATCCTACATACTGTTGCCAGAATGAAACATCTACAATCGACTATGTCAGTCATCTGTTTAAAGCCCTCCCCCAAGTTCCTCATCTTCTAAAGCCCCCACTGCTCCGAATATCCTATCAAGACAATGATTTCTGGGATGTGGCTCCTCCAACCTCATCACATACCACTTCTTTGAATTTTACATGACAGTCATATAAAATGGATTGTAATTCCCCTATAAATACCAAGTGATTGGGATCTAAATAATTTGTGCATGACGGTACCTACTTCTTGAAATGACCACCACCCCCTTTCATTCTTTGTCCTATCTCCTGATCATGTTTCAAGTATTAAGTCAAAGGTCACCTCCTCTGAGAAGACTTCTTTGATTCCACTACCACCATCAAGGATGAGCTAATAAGCAAAGCTCTTACAAGGAAACTATAACATTCATTGCACACTTTTATCACAATCACCAAATGACTGTGCTGGTCTATATCTGCCTTTATTCCACTTTAGGTTCTGAGAGCTGTATCAGGTCTTCTTCAAAACTATAAATCCATCAATTAACATAGTTCCTGGTACATATATTCAATTCTGTAAATGTTGTCCCAAGCATATAAAATATACTGTTATTCTCTCTACACAGAAAAAATATCCATATAAAAATGAGTTTACAGGGGTGCCTGGGTGGCTCAGTCAGTTAAAGGTCTACTCAGGTCATGATCCCAAGGTCCTGGGATTGAGCCCCGCATCACAATCCCTGCTCAGCAGGGAGTCTGCTTTTCCCTCTGCCTCCCTCCCACCCCTGGTTTGTGCACTTAATCTCTCTATTAATAAAATCTTTAAAAAATGAGTTTACAATTAAATAAAACCAACAGAGAGAACAAAAAGTATGAATAAGATAATAAAAACAGTGGAATCACTGAGTGATGAGAGAACAGAGGAAGAAATAAGAGAAAATTTCTATTTAATTGCAAAAGAGTTAGAAATAATTAAGTTAATATGATAGACTTTAAAAATTCAACCAATTAATGCATTTTGTTAAGTTCATAACATAATAATTTGGGTATATTTATCATAAGGTAAAGGTGGTTCTGTTATACTTAATCAGCTTTATTCTTGAAAGTAATTTTAATATTTTCTACCAAGAAAGTGAGGATAATTCCTGAAGAACTCCAGAATACACTTGCTCTATAATCTATACTAACAGGTTTATAATTATCATAATTACCTCAAGTATAGTGACCTACATATGTAATATTGTCCAGATTATATCCTTTTGTTAAAATTAGCTTCCCGGAGTTCCTGCTACACTGAATTAGAACCACATCTATCTATGCCTAATTAGATAACATTAAATATCTATATTTATGTTATTTTCTTCTTGGTTTGTTTAATCATAATCTAACATCACCATATATTCTTAATGCAATTTTCTACAGAAATTAATAAGCTTCAATATTAATTGAGATAAAGTTAAAATATATCTCCTCGATAACAAATTTTACATACATTTCATTTTCTATCAAATATATCATTTTTTAGGACTCTAGTAATTTTTCTGCATAATGAGCTTGGTAAAATAGTTAATATTTCATGAGTTCTTTTTTTAGTACAGACTCATAATACTTTAAAACTTTTGTCACTACATTTATTTCTCTGTTGAAATGTCTAAATATATGTTAATGGATGTTAAAAATTTAACTCCCTGACTTTAACTTCTCCTTCATTAATACAACGTAGTTCAGCCTCCCAAGTTCTTCAAGCAGGTCAGAGGCTCCTGTAATTCACTGAATGTGTACAGTTGAAAAGTTAAAAAAAAGAAGGAAAAAACCCCTCTCTATCTATAAAAGCAAACCCTTGAAACAAACCAGTTAATCTGTTGAGCATGGGATACTTTTAAAACAATGTCATAGCATTTCTAAGAGTGAGAACTTGGGGCACCTGGCTGGCTCAGCTGGTGGAGCATGCTACTCTTGATCTCAGGGTTATGAGTTCAAGCCCCACGTTGGGTGTAGAGATTACTTAAAAATAAAATCTTAAAAAAAAAAAAAAAAAAAGATGGGGCACCTGGGTGGCTCAGTCACTTAAGGATCCAACACTTGGTTTTGGCTCAGGTCATGATCTCCGGACCCTCAGACTGAGCCCTGCCTCTGGCTCTGTGATCAGCACAGAATCTGAGATTCTCTGCCTCTCCCTCGGCCCCTCCTCCCACTTGGTTGTGTGTGCACGCATGTGTGTATGTGTGTGCTCTAATAAATAAATAAAATCTTAAAAAAAAAGGAGAGAGAACTCAAAAGTTACAATCCCACTGTGATCTACCTTATTTTATGGTCCTAATCTAATCCTAAAAATAAAAAAAATCAAGCAGTGCCATTTTTCTACTGTAACTTATTTCATTACTCGATACACAACAAATGACTACCATATAAAATTTAATTTTTCTCATGCAATGATGAAACTTGGCAATAAAGTATCCTTTAAGGTCGTCAATATCCTCTTTGACTTCACACTATGCATTACTAAAAAGCATTTCTTTTTTTTTAATGTTTGGCAGAAAATATTACTTAAGATAACAATAGCTCCTACTGGATTATTCTGTTGCACTGCAATTACTTAAGGCAATCTGCTGTCACCCGTCACAATTCAGAGATTCCAACAATATGTGAGGCAGGAGATGTTTACATTAGGATATCTATCTCTTGTACAAATGTTTGAAAGTGTGTTGGGTGAAGAGATAAATAGCTGCTTTTCTTATCTAACTTTTATAAATATCCAAGTACTTCAAAGACCAATATTGGCCTGGGCCATTAATTATAGCTGGCTTCACGTTGCCTGCTATAGCTCTCCTATATAGGACTTCTGTGTGATCGTAATAAATGGAAACATGCCTCAAGGGCAGCCTCCAAAGAGAATGTTACTCTCGTCAAGTCCCTGGTTGTAGCTACCGTCACCTTGCAAAATTCTAAGAAACGGAGGAAATCTGACTTCACATGCATCATCTACAGATGTTCCCACAACTTCTCTCTCTCCCCTCCTTCTTTTCCAAATGTCCTCTTCTTCCACCCTACCAATGCAGGCTAGCAGAGTCAGCTCAGGTGTGCAGTTAATCCTCAATTAGGAGGCACAAGAATTCCTCCTAACAAACCATAGTATGGTGAAAAAAAAATAATAACTGAAGCTTACATCATTCACGTGACAGGACACAGGTTTAACGTACTGTTTCCTTTGTGACCCATGATGTCCCTTAGGATAGGTCCTACCTTTGTGGCCATCATACTTCTTTTCGGTTTTATAGAGTTTCTTGTGATTGCTTAGCAGAAAAGTCATTGAGTTGTCTATTCCCTCACCCCGTGTGGGCCTCAAGTCCAAAGACATCGATTGGATTTGAAGTTAAAACTCACGTTGCAATACACTTCCCTGTCAGTTTGGCTTGCCCTGCCCACTGCCTGATCCCACAGGAAGTCTCCAACTGGCATTATCTCTGTAGCGACCTTTGGAGGCTCACATAGGGCACACAGCCCTCCCAGCCTCTGGATTCTGTTCCCCCCACACCCCCACCCCGCCCCGCCCGTATGCTCTTCCAAATTTCTTTAAAACCCTTTTGATCTAGTTTTTGAAGTTCTTGTCCTTCTGCTGTGCACCAACTTACTCTAGATTTTCTCTATGAAATTATATACCAAAAGATTAAATATTCATTCCACCTGTCACAATGAGTTCACCCAGGCCTCATCAGCCCACCTTGCCTAGTACCCTGGATCCACAGACTGCATACTGTAAATACTAATCAGCCTCATAAAGATTGCCATGTGCCCCTCTCCTAAATGCCAGACTCCTTTTTTCTTCAAAACATTCCTACTACAAACACATTGACAAATATTTTTGAAACCTCTTCATTTAGGATACAGAATTAACAAAACCCAGTCACTGTCCTTAAGAAACTGTAGCTATTTGGAGAGAGACCAGTAAACAAGCAATTTCAAAGTCTGATTGAGTTGAGAAAAAAGTTCTATGGAATTATGGCTGGGGGCACTTACCCCAAACCACCACGATAAGAACACTTAAAATGCTAGACATAGCTTTTTTTCCCAAGGACTACAAGTCAGAATCAATTTGGAAGAACAGTATTTGTTTCCCCCATAGAGTTTGGAGTGTTAAAGTTAGAACCCATGTCTAAGAAATGAGAGACAATTCTTATGTGGCATTTTGGGGTAAAATGTGGTCTCACCAAGCTGTGCAGGTCTTATATTATCATACCAAGACAGATCTTCAAGTAAGTTATTATTTTCTCCTTAGTTGATGCGTGTGGGTGTGTTTGGGCTTTTAAATTTTTCACTTTCCTAAAAGGACTCGCAGCAGCCTGTGCTCTAAGTGGTATAAGCTACTCTTCTCAGGTGGCCAAGTTGACCACTTGGGACATCTTGGTTTCTACATTCCCATCTCCTCTGAGAATAAAGAAAGATGGAGGTATTAGGCAGTATTTCAAGCAGATCAGGCAGTATGGGGGAGTGGGAAGCACAAGAAAGGATATTCCCATCAACTGAGGTTATATAGGGTTCTTCTGAGAGAGCCTTCCTTCCTTCTCCCTCAGCTAAACAACTTTCGCATGATCCAAGCGGTAAATAAAGGGGAAATTTATCATAAAGAGGGGCACATACCATAAACAAAAGTATCTACACTTGGCACTGGAATCCATTCGTGAAAAGTCAAACCACTGAGAACAGGGTAGTTTTCATGCACTTGTATTGTCTAAGGAGGGACAGGGACAATTTAAAAAAATACTCCATAGAGAATTCTATTGCATTCCTAAAAACCCCAAAGTTATTTTTTCCCCCAGTTCATTTTCTCCCCATCTGAAAAATCTGACTTTATGTGAAACCTTTGCAACATACCAAGCCCAGCTTAGCTGCTGCTTCCAGCATGAAATGTGACAACATAAAATATTTCACAGTGGCAGAATTCATTAAAGTAATAATATCTCAGAATCAAAGTACCTTTATAGCCATAATGACCAACTCCTGTGCACCATATTGTCCTTTCCTTTATAATATACACCTTCTCAGAAGTCTGCATATATGTTTTACTTTATGGCACCAAATTACTCTAGATGGCCATAATTTCCCTGAAGTTAAAAGTTTATTTAGAACATGCCATATTTTCAACCAAGCAGTATATTAAACTTATTCCCAAATAAATATACTTCATAAGTAACCTAGATAAAGGTGAAGGCTTTATATATATTTCTATTTTACAATGAAAATCTGAATCCCCAGACTTTAAGAGCCACTGCATCTGAAGGACTGTTTTCTATCAATTATAACTTGCCTTCACATTCTAAAGGGGCACACATTGATGGATTATGGCCGGGTACAGTGCTGACACCATGGCACCACCTTTATCCTTACAATAGTTTAATCATTTAAACATCCTCAAATTCTCCACCTGCTCATATAGTGAATATTTATATCCAAATACAGGTCTGCTGTTTTGGCTGTTCTTTGGTAACCTGTCGTAGATAGGAGATGACTGAAAATTCTTTACACATCTCTAATGGACACAAGGAGCTGATTTCCCCTTTTGTATTTAGGTTGACCCTGTGGTCTTGCTTTCACCAATAAGATAAAATGTGGCAGAAGAGAAGTTCTGTAACGTCTATAGTCAATCCTTAAAGAGATCTGAAATGTCTGCATTCACTGCTTGGAGTGTTCCCTTTTGAAAGCCAACTACCTGGTAAGAAGTCCCAAGACTCGTGCTGTGAAGAAGTCCAAATTATCTGTGTGGACAGAGCAAACGGCCATGTTAAGCAGCACCAAAGTACCATACATGAATGAAGCCTTCCTTCGCTGCCTTTCAGCTTAGCCTAGCTACCAGCTGAATTCAGCTGAGTTAATGGCACCACATGGAACAGGAGAGCTGCTACCAAACCCTGCCTGAATTTCTGACCAACATAATCATGAAAAAGCAAAACAGTAGTTGTTTTGAGCCACCAAGTGATGGAGTAATGGGTTAGGAGGCAATAGATAATCAAAACAGAATTATGCCTGAGATACTCTCTGAACACCATCAGGTTAGCACAATTCACCAGACTTTTCTCTGCAACTTCTTAAAGACAATGAAAGCTGCTCATTTGAAGAATTTTTGCAGCAAAAGTGTTTGTCTGAAAATTGTTTTTCAAGGTCTAGGATAAAAGAAACAGATGTGCCTCGTGAGGTCTTAACATAAAGCAGTTTCACGTTAGAAAGTGGCTTTTAAATTTTCTGTATTCACAAATCAAAATAAAGGTGAGGTGTTTTTGTTAAATGATTCACATTTTCAGGAGAAAGAAAGGGATTTTTATTCACTTCTTTATTTCCTCTTGTCTCTTTACTGAAGGAAGGAAGGAAGGAAGGAAGGAAGGAAGGAAGGAAGGAAGGAA
>NW_023270377.1:96468329-96516681 GCF_011800145.1 Mirounga leonina | reverse complement strand
GAAGGAAGGAAGGAAGGAAGGAAGGAAGGAAGGAAGGAAGGAAGGAAGGAAGGAAGGAAGGAAAGTTGGTTATTATAACCAGGACTGGCTGAGGTTACCCTCACACCTTCCAATATAAACACTAAACTCCATAGATATTGAGGTGAATAGGCAAAACATCCCCTCCATGCTAGTTGAGAAGAGCTTTCTTGGAGCATAATCCTGAGTGTCTATATACATACACACATTTCTATTGACAGAATTATAAAGTTAAATTTTCCCCGGGACAAAGTTTATAATTTATCCATTGGGTAGGTCATGAGACTCTGACAGTCTGGGCAAACAGAGGGTTTGCTGTTCCACTGAACACACTTAACGTCCCGGGGCCAAAGGAACCTTGACTTCCTGACCCATGGCCCTGTTTCACCATACTTACATTATCTAACCTAAGGTTTCCAGGTTAATTTGGAAAAGCAATAGATCCAAACTAAGAGACGTTGGATTAAAATGCACAGGAGGGCTGATTCCTCAAGATAAAATCAAATGGTACCACCACCTGGTCTTTATGCATGAATATGTGATTAGTAACATATTAGGGTTTACTATAAGTCATATTTATCCAGCCTTTACAACATGAGATCAAGAATATTTCTGCATTGTTTCATACACCATTTTTTGTCTGGGTCATTTAAAGAGATTAAAAAAATTATAAAAGCCTTGCTTGGTTTCTATCAAGGTACCCCCCTAAACCGTGCCCCCATTCTTCTTCTAATATCCCATCGGGACACCAAGGATTAATGCCTTATCTGAACTCTAAGAACCACCTCCCATTCCGTAGTTTGACTTTCCAGAGCCATTAGAAACTAAACGCTTTTTCTTAGTGTTTAAGGATTAGTAGCTACCAAGTATGTCCTACCATAAGGTAGCAGGTGTACTGTAAAAAATTGATTTTTCTTTAAAGTTTTTCAAAGAAAAGAAGTTATTTGATTTTTAAATAGCTCTGTAATCTGTACAGAATCTTAAAAGAAATAAGAAAAATAAACCTTGTTTTTCCTATTGTTAAGAGTAGTCTAACTAAAAATTCTTCCTTTGAAAGTAGGTGAAGTCTTTGAAGGCTTGGTCATCCTTAAAGGACTAATAAGACATTTCATTACTACCATTTTTCTTCCTGGTGTGTTTGTTAATAATTTTCAGTACTACTTGGTAGAAACGAGGGGAATATTTTGACCAAATCAATTTTCTGAGTTTGAAATGGTTCTCAGCTCCTTCATTACATGAGGTGGTAAGGACATAAAAATTCATGAATTTCTAGTTTATTGAAGTAATTTTTCTTTGAAAATAAAAGAGGATTCTGCAAAGGCCACAGCCTTCCATCTCTTCCTCAACTATTGTTATTTTCCTTCCTCTTCACTAGAAGAATAAATAATTGTGACTGAAAGCAACATGCAGCCTTTCCAGGCCAAATAAGAGATGTAAATGAAGTGTGGTATGCTCCTTAAAAAGGTGCCTCCCATTTCCCAAATTAGGTTAATCCCAAAGGATATAAGAAAATACAAGCACAACATGTACTCATCATCGCTTCTTAAAAGTCTCTAGATCCCTTGATAAAATTACAAGAAACCATATTTTCATAATGCTGGGTCCTGTCCCTTAGCAGACATTTGGCTTCATGATACCATTCATTCTTCTACTAACACAAAATCTTCCTTATTTTTAAAGAAAACACAGGGAGCTTTCAAAATTCTATATTAAAATTTCTAAATATTGTCTCATTTCCTTAACATGAATAAGGCATAGAATATAGATCTGTCTTTAGAAGTCTGGGAAATGCTCAACAATTATCTCCAAATTTTTAGACTGCAAAGACTGGCCCTTATTCCTGGCCCTAATGCTTGGGATAGGAAGGAAGCTAACCTCTTTTCAAGATGTTAAAAGAATCTCATATAGAGACCAATGTTATATAAAAGTATACATATACACATACATATATATACGCATATATAAATACACACACACATATACATGTACAGCAGTGAAGTGAATGCTAACAAATTGAATTTTTTTTTTTTTTCAAATTGAATACTTCTACTCCAGTTTTATAAATGAGGAGCCGAGGTTCAGAGAAGAGATTCCCACAGCTAATAAATGGAGAAAATATCTTTTTGGTCACAATCATACATACCATAATAATGATCAGTTGGCTTCCTTTATTAAAGTTAAATGACTTATTAGATATTTACATAATGATTTAAGTTATGTTAAATAATTTGTTGGGTGTGGCTAATCAACAAATCATAATTTGATTCTCTTCCATAGTTAATAGTAGTAATACTCAGACTGATAGTTAATGTAATAATCCTCATCAGAACTCTGTGCAAGTTAGTACTACATTTTCTTATCTTAAAGATGAGGAAACTGAGGGATAGAGAGATAAAGTAATTGACCATGCATATGCATGCACCAAGACTAGTTATCAGTTATGAGACACACATCTAATTCATCATGAATAAAGGAGGAAAATTCATTAATGAAGCAAACAGAGGATCTATTTTGATAATGTTCAGGTTTTTATAAAAATATAAACAAAAAAATGCTATACACTTTAAAGTAAATGTGTATGCTAGCCTTTATATAAAAAGGGAGATGGATAAAAAGTTGGATTAGCTTGTATATATGAAAATTTCTCTTGAACAAAGGAAAAACTGAAAATAGTAGTAGTAGTGATCTATTAAGAGAATGTGAGAATGAGAAATTGAGTTGCTGGGGAACAACTCTAGGAGGGAAACATTCCATTGCATGTATTTGTACGATATCTAATCTTTGAACCATGTGAATATTTTATTTAGAAATTAATGAAGACTGTGTGCTTTATTTAAAATCAGGAAATACAGATATAGACTTAGTTAACATTTGTCACTGAACTAAACAAAATGACAGACAACCTTGTTCTGAAAAGTGAGGCTTAGATATTACACTCGGTTACTGAATAACCAAGGCCAAAGCATTCACCTTTTCACTAATTAAAACGATGAAGCCAATTTGTTGCCCAAGGTTATTGCGAAGTAACAAGGAAGACAATTTTAAGCTTCTCTAAATTGTGAAGTGTATACACATGTGCACACATGGAAATATTTTTTTCTGTTTTAAAATACTGTGGATAGGGGCGCCTGGGTGGCTCAGTTGGTTAAGCGACTGCCTTCGGCTCAGGTCATGATCCTGGAGTCCCGGGATCGAGTTCCGCATCAGGCTCCCTGCTCGGCGGGGGGTCTGCTTAGCCCTCTGACCCTCTTCCGTCTCGTGCTTTCTCTCATTCTCTCTCAAATAAATAAAATCTTTAAAAAAAATACTGTGGATAAACATGAAATTATGCATAGTTAAAAATTTCAAAGTAAACTCCATTTGCCATTGAACATACAGAAGACAGGAACCATGCTCTTAACACAGAGCCTAACACACAAGAGATACTCACTAAACACCATAGAAATTGTCTAGAGGAGCACATGAGAGTGGACCCTAAAGGCAAACAGCCAGGGTTCAAAACCTTGTTCTGCCACTTAGACATCATGCGACCCTAGTCAAATTATTTCATCTCTCTATCCTTCAGTTTCCTCATCTTTAAAGTAAGGAAACAATACCAAATTACACAGGGTTCTGATGAGGATTATTAATTACCAGTCTATTACTACTATTACCTATGGAAGAGAATTAAATTATGATTTAGTGATCAGCCACACACAAATTATTTAATATAACTTAAATCACTTAGTATCATGTAAATATCAAATCATTTAACTTCAATAAAGGAAAGCAATTGGTAATTAATATGATTCTCAGCTTATTTCCAAAACTGGAATAAAAGTTGTATCTATTACATAGATTTTATGGTGAGGTTTAGATGAGATAGAGGTACCTAAACTTTGCATGGTATATAGGAATACTATGCACTCAAAATTTTAGCTTTCAATTATAGTAAAAATGCCAATGATTTCACCACTAGAACTATTTTCCTTTTATATTTCTAAAGCTGTACTTTGTACTTTTGCTATAGGCTTCCAGACTTATCTTCTATGGCAGATGCCAGCCTAGGTAAAGTAATAAATTAAAATTCAAGCAAGAATCTTTGCTGTTGAGAAATAAAGCTTTGCTTAGAGTATGGTCCACAGAAAAAGCATCATGTTGTAAATGCAGAATCTTGGACCTCATTCCAGATTCCCTGGGTTAGAATCTGCTAACATCATCTCCAAGGGATTTCTATGCATGCTAAAGTTTGAAAAACAAAGGTCTAGAAATAATACAGTAGCTACCACTCACATATGGCTATTTAAATTTAAATTAATTAAAACTAAATGAAATTGGAAATGAGTTCCTTAGTGACACTAGCCATAATTCAAGTGTTCAATAACCACATGTGGCTGATGAGTACCACATTGGAAAGCACATATTTGGAACATTTTTATCATTCTGGAATGTACTATTGGACAATGCTGATCTATCTAAAAGTTTTCTGTAGGTAGTAAAAAATACTTTAGGAAAACAAGTTTTAATATTTCTATAAGATTGTTTAAACCCCACATTCACAAACCCCTTTGCACACAGTATACAAATATTCATTCAAACACCTTTTTTTTTTTGGTGGGTTCCATGATTTTTTTTTATTCTTATGTTAATCCCCATACATTACATTATTAGTTTTAGATGTAGTGTTCCATGATTGTTTGTGTACAACACCCAGTGCTCCATGCAGAACGTGCCCTCCTCAATACCCATCACCAGGCTAACCCATCCCCCCACCCCCCTCCCCTCTAGAACCCTCAGTCTGTTTTTCAGAGCCCATCGTCTCTCATGGTTCGCCTACCCCTCTGATTTCCCCTGCTTCATCCTTCCCCTCCTGCTACCTTCTTTTTTTTTTCTTAACATATATTGCATTATTTGTTTCAGAGGTAGAGATCTGAGATTCAACAGTCTTGCACAATTCACAGCGCTTACCAGAGCACATACCCTCCCCAGTGTCTATCACCCAGTCACCCCATCCCTCCCACCCCACCCCCCACTCCAGCAACCCTCAGTTTGTTTCCTGCGATTAAGAATTCCTCATATCAGTGAGGTCATATGATACATGTCTTTCTCTTTTTGACTTATTTCGCTCAACATAATACCCTCCAGTTCCATCCACGTTGTTGCAAATGGCAAGATCTCATTCCTTTTGATGGCTGCATAATATTCCATTGTGTATATATACATCTTCTTTATCCATTCATCTGTCGATGGACATCTTGGCCCTTTCCACAGTTTGGCTATTGTGGACATTGCTGCTATAAACATCGGGGTGCACATACCCTTTCGGATCCCTACTTTTGAATCTTTGGGGTTCAAACACCTTTTTTTAAACCCAGATTAGAAAACAGAGGGCCAGTTAGGGAAGTATCTTGCTTCATTTGCAAGTCGTGATTCTCTCTTGAGATTTCCAGACCCATTTCTATGTTTCTTTCTTCCTGACCCTACTCCTTCATATTCATAAAGCCTTCATTTTCTAACTGATAATTCTCAAGACAGGCCATACGAAGCAATTACACAGAGACAAATACATTCAAGTCACACATACATTGTTACCACCCCTTGGTCACCATCAAAGGAACAAATTAAGTCATGGTAGAACTCCAAATATATGCAGATGGATGAGAAGAAGCTATTTCCTGAGTGGCAATAAAGAAAGTGATTATCAAGGGAAGGAAAACGTATGCGTGTCTTAAATCTGACTGTGTGGATAGGTATGGTATCTCCTCCTAAAAGCAGCTCTGAAAGCAGCCATCTTCTAGGGACAACTACCACCATGCAACTTGATCTAAACCTTATTCCACTGAATCTTCAAGAATGGCTTTCACCACCTTGTGTGCAATTATTCTACTTCATCTTTTCCTCCGACAGCTATCTGAAATTACTAAGTCGTTCTCTTCCATCCCACAAAAACACCTGGACCAATTTGTTGGGATGAACCCGACAGACCGTGCTGGCTGGCTGTCTGCATTCCAGGACCTCACTGCAGGTGAATCGGATTTGACACCTGAAGCTCCACAGGGCTTGTAGAAAGCTTTGAAAAAATTGCCTAAGAAGCTGGCTGTGACATCAAGTGTATACCCAGATGGCACCATTTTTGTGAATTAGGGGATGTTAAGAAAATTTTTGAAAACTTGGAAATAAGACTTAAGTATGACCTGCATATTCATCTTTTTAATATCAGGTTGAGTTATTGTCTAATCGTCCACACAAGTATTGTACAATTTTAGAAAAATACACCTTTCTTACACTTACCATTTACTTTTGCCATAAATCTACAATCTAAACTTAAACATTAATTGTAGAAGATAGAGAAGCTGCAAAACACTTCTGTCTGCTATAGATAACCACAAAAGTTATGATTTAAATGCTCTGTCAGATATTAACCAGTTGAGTATCTAATTTTGCAAACACTGTATGTCATTCCTTTCCTGAGTGACTATATAAATCTCTTTCCTTGAAATGCTCTTTGAACCAGCTTTACCATCTTCATGGTTCCTTTATTAATAAGTGTTCACTATACATTTTCACTGTACCTTCACTATCTATTTAGATGAGAGCCAGGATTTTTTTTACTTGTGAACATATACTTTGAGAGGGATCAGTGCTGTATTCTATAGACCTTCACATATGATCTGCAGGCCTTCCTATTTTCTGCCAATGTCTAATGAGAAATGAGAAATGGCAGAAAATTTAGGCTTCATCCAACCATTACACATGTGACCACCTGCTCCTTGATACTTCCAGATACAATATATAATAGATTTAATTTTATTACACCTACTGCCTGGAAAAAAATTTTAAATTAAAAAAATCCCAGAAACCTTAAGACTAACTGGAAACGTCCCATTTTAATTCCCATCCACTTTTTCTCCATCTGATGTCCACACATTCAACCAAAAATGATTTCTATGATCCTAATGATTGAATGAGTCTCCTACCAACTCCCAACCGAGGAGGGAAAAGCTCTGGTTTCTGATCTACCAAATTCATCACTGGTACGATCTTGAACAAGTCAGCCTCTATCATTCCCCATTGTCTTATCAGTAAATGAGGTGACTTAATCAACATACTTGTTCTAAGATCCTTTAAAAAGAACTCTCTCTCTTAAAAGGGCAAAACTGAAGGAAAATTAGATTGCATTATTTCAAACCCTCAGTCAGAAGTAGGGACACACAGCACATCTAACTAATAAGCACCATCTATGGATTTGATGCTGGTAATTTGACTGTCAGTTTTCACACTCAGGTCATTTAATATGTGCCTACCTACAGCATACCCATAAGAATGGATATTTTCTCTTTAAAAATTGGCTTTAAATGGAAGTCAGCAGATGGTACTGTACAGCAGTTCCATGTTATGATATCTGCTTAATTTTTTATCCCCTGTATAACCTCTTGGTACTTTGTGACCTCTCTGAAACACCTTTCCTTGCTACAGAGTGACTCATTTTAGAGTTTATATAACAATTATGAGTTTGTTATGTTGCATAGCCCCAAACCAGCAATTTTATACCATGATGCTTTTGTCCTGGGTTTTCCCTTAACTAAAACTGCCTTATGTGACCAATAAGCAATACCAAGCTGACATTTCTGAGCCCAAGCAGCTAATCCTAGATTGTATTTACCTATTTTCAAATATTTGCACCATCTGCGATTCTATATTAGTTTTTTTTGGATTTGCTGTTACAGCCCAAGGACTACAGCTCTGAGTAGAAATGAAGCAGCACTCCAAATGTAGAATGCATTATAAGCATGAGAAGAGAATTTAGCCATGGGATGGGAAAAGAAAAAAAAAATTCAGGAAAAGCAAATGCATATTCAGTTCTCCACCTTCAAAATGCAAACTGTTGATTTTCCTGTACTTATAATATAAAAATGGATGTCATGTATTTTCTTAATTAACCCCTAATCCATATTTGCTTTAGAACCAGGATGCTTCCATATAATCTCCATATCAACAAAATTAGGAGTTTAATATTAAAGGTGCTTTGAATTTTGGTCAAATTAATGGAGAAATGAGCTTTAAAGCTGGTATTCCCAACATGTAGGAACCTCAACATCCAGTGTAGCTTGATTTCCCATCACTTTGCCTCTGTTTGGTATAGTAGCCCAATACATATTAATAACAAAAAAGTAAATAAATAAATACACACCGCCATTTTTTCAGCACCTCCTGGATAATAAACCTATCTCACTGCTAATCATCAGAACAATTCTGCAATGTAAGCATCATTCCATTTCCAGGTGAAATATTAAATTCAGAGAGAGATTGGGTAACTTGTTCAACATAGTAAATAGAATTTAATCAGAGGTTAAATGAAGAGAAAGTCCTAGTTCTTCCCACTATAAAGAATTGTGTCCCTCAAAAATTCTTATTTATTTTCTACATAAAAGTTTCTCAGGTCTCGTACTGGAACTTGGTACTCTGACAAAATTATCACAGCTTCTAGAAATAGCCTTACCTTCCAAGAAATCCAGTGAATCAGAAGCCTGTTGTTTCTATTAACTTCTCAAGGAAGCACCATAATTTACTTACATGCTTACCAGAGTTCCTAAGTACACCCCTCCCTTCTGAAGGAGGGAGTCATCCAGTCACTAGTCTGTTCACTATTGAATTACAATTTCAAATGCTGAGGGTCGAGATCAATAGGAGGTCATTCATGCTGAGGGGAAGAGTTTAAGAATGCCAGTGTGCTGGGTGATGGACATTGGGGAGGGTATGCGCTATGCTGAGCGCTGTGAATTGTGTAAGACTGATGAATCACAGACCTGTACCCCTGAAACAAATAATACATTATATGTTAAAAAAAAAAAAAAGAATGCCAGTGTCTGCATGTGATGGAAGGAGCTGGCATGTCCTTAGAACACTGAATCTCAGTTTACTTTCCAAATGGCTTTATGGCACTGAGGTGACTTCTTGTCATGGCAAGCTGGAGAAGATGCATATATGGTTCTCCGAAGTTTTGTGGCCAGGTACTAAAAGTCTAAGGACCACTAGCCAGGGGAAAACCAAGGAATGTCAAGTGAGTTTTGCCTACAGATTCAAAAGTTTTAAGGACAATTTTTTAAAGTTACTCTTCGGTCAAGTGCTAACAAGGCAGATGTGTTACCAACACACCAACAAAGGTGCTGTATCAACAGCTGAATCTGGCAGCAGGATACACAGCAAGTGGCCCTAAGTGAAGAGGCCCAGAATCAAGTACTGCCTCTTGATTCTAACCAACTGTGTGACCTGAGACAAGACACTTCCTCTCTCCATGGCATATCTCCTGATTTGAAAACAAAGACATTAGATTCAGAAATCAGAATACCTTCTCAAAATGCTATCATCGTTGGGGCACCTGGGTGGCTCAGTTGGTTGAGCGACTGCCTTCGGCTCAGGTCATGATCCTGGAGTCCAGGGATCGAGTCCCGCATCGGGCTCCCTGCTCAGCGGGGGGTCTGCTTCTCCCTCTGACCCTCCCCCCTCTCATGTACTCTCTCTCTCTCTCATTCTTGCTCTCAAATAAATAAATCTTAAAAAAAATGCTATCATCATTTAGGACTTGATGGCCACTTCAAGGAAGAATCTGGAAAGGTAAGGCCACTGTGGACATCATGGTAGTTTAGACATCAGGGGATCAATCTTGGCCAGAGACTGGTCTCAGAAATGTAGAGAGGTGGAAGGGAATGGATTTGATTTAGACATGGCGCAGGCACAAGTGGAGACAAAGGAATCAAAACTACCATCCTGTAACATAAGAGGCACTGACTCTGTAAGCAAATGGACATTTGTAAGGGGTGGCAGATGCAGAAGAACTACTTGTAATGCCACTGTGGCACTAATGGTGGGTAAGCCTCATTTCAGAACAAGCAGCAGCCTCCATAAAGGTGAACAAGGGCAGGTCAGTGCACACCCACCTATCCCTGCCAATATGACTCTCAAAAAGTGAAGCACACCTGGGGCACCTGGGTGGCTCAGTTGGTTAAGCGACTGCCTTCGGCTCAGGTCATGATCCTGGAGTCCCGGGATTGGGTCCCGCATCGGGCTCCCTGCTCGGCAGGGAGTCTGCTCCTCCCTCTGACCAACCCCCCCCCGTCATGTGCTCTCTCTCTCTCTCATTCTCTCTCTCTCAAATAAATAAATAAAATCTTTAAAAAAAAAAAGTGAAACACACCTAATTCCTAGGATCAGAGGAAAGGAATAATTCTCTTATAATCCCTTCCTGGCACTCTAGAAAAGAAACAAACAAGTAAAATGCACAGTCTTTTCCTTTAAAAGTCCATAAAAGGGAGTGGAGTAGATGGACCATCTATTCATAAACTCAGACACTAGGAAATGTAAATTATATGCTAATCTATCTAAACAAATTACCTCTTTCTACATTTGAGAAATTCATGAATTCTATATTGTTCTTCTTGAAAAGATATATTGCTGACCTCTATTCAGAAGGTGTCTTGATTCCTAATCTTTTTGGTGTGTAGAAGAATCAGTGTGCAAGTTTGTGAGACATTGATTTAAAAGGTCACTTTAGGGCACCTGGGTGGCTCAGTTGGTTGAGCGACTGCCTTCGGCTCAGGTCATGATCCTGGAGTCCCGGGATCGAGTCCCGCATCGGGCTCCCTGCTCGGCAGGGAGTCTGCTTCTCCCTCTGACCCTCCTCCCTCTCACGCTCTCTGTCTCTCATTCTCTCTCTCTCTCAAATAAATAAATAAATCTTTAAAAATAAATAAATAAATAAAAGGTCATTTTATTAAAAAAAAAGACTTTCTGGCACTTGTTTCAAAAGATGTGAAATGAAAAAAAAAAAAAAAAACCGCAATGTCTTGCACTCGTTAGGTCATATTAAAACCCTTCCTGGAGGTAAGATGTGATTAATGGAAGTGAGAATATCAAGAGTTTTCACTTACTTGATTCCTCCTGCCAAAAGTAAACCCAAGTACCAATAACAGGAAAGATCTACTGCTAACCCTGTGCAAGCATTATTAATGCAACTTCAAGTGGTCTCTCTGGTCCATTATTTGAAAATAAATCGCAGGAGAGCCTGCCATTCAAGTTCTCAATTATAAAATTCAGGTTTGTCATATTGTTTTCAGAGCAGAGGTTTTCAGACAGTATAAGAAATTGAATCTTCATTTAGCTCTCAAAAAAGGGGTGAGAATAAAGATAATAAAAATGCCTTTTTTCCTCACTTTTCTTCATTTGCTACCTTGTAACCTGATACACAAGTTTTTGTACTGACCTCAGAAAATCGGTAATTACGATAAATTGTGATAATATGAAAGTCAGATATTAGTCAATATTCACCCCAGCTGGAAAATATACAGCTTGGCTTGGCTCTCTCAGATGTAGAGTCTGTTTTAATTATGCACTCACCTAACTTTTCTTAAATTTCAACTCAACATGTCATCAGCTCCTAAAGACAAAGAATTGCTAAGTCAGTCATTTCTCAAAACCCAAACTTCCGGGAAGAGAATATTAAACCATGAACACTTCAAAGAAGATTCTAAGCCTTTGGGGAAAACAGGTTATCATCTAAAAATAGCAAAAACCAGTCAGGTTGTTATCAATTGATTTCCTCCTAATGCTCTATAATAATCTAAAATATCCCAAATACTAAGATCATAAGTGTGTGTATATGTATATATGTGTGGTGTATGTTTGTTATGTATACACACCCACGCATACATATATTCAGCGTTTTCATTAAGGTAAATAGAAAACCGCCTTTGCAAAACATGAAATAATCGGATAATCTAGAAACATAGTAGCAACAAGAATAAAAATACTAAATTCTATCTTCAGCCAGATGTTATGCAAGTCCATTCACACAGACTGCGTCTAACTCTTGAAACAGTCTCACCATCTTCTTCCTTTAAAGATGAGGGAATGGTTTTAGAGGGATTAGTTTGCCCTAGATTGCACAGTGAATGGTAGAAGAAAGATTCAATATGAAATCCATTTTGACTCTGTTCCCAATCCTACATCATGTTTTCTCTCCCCAAAATATAATTAAATCTGAATATCATTTGGCAATTCCAAAAACATTGTAGAATATACTATTTTGGTTAATGGAATTAGCACATTATCTGAAAGTTGATTTAAAAAAATTATTAATGTTTCATCTGCTTTCAAATAAATGGGCATGCCAACCTTGAAAAGAAAATGAAAATCATTTTTTATTATATGGAAAACATTATAAGGGGTACTCTTAACATCAATTACTGAGCGGGACAGTTTGAAGTAAAATATTTTATCAGTTTTGGATAAAAGCAAATTTTCTGTATTTAGCCTGGCAGTGAGTGTTACATTTACCATTACATAAAGTATGTCTGAAACCCTGAGGATTCCGGACAGCTCAACAAAAATGAATCCACAAGAGAAGAGCTCTCTCTTCAGCAACCCCATCCTTCCCACTAAAGCTACTTCCCACTTTGCTTTATCATACTGCAAGTAACAAGCATTCCTTTAGTTAATACATAATAAATGAGAAGAATTTCTAGCAGTTAGGGGGGTGGAGGGTGGAGGATGTACAGTTTAAAAGCCTTGGAGAACAGGGACTGTCTAGTTAGGAAAATGAAAACAGAGATTGCCTATTGCCAAAAAGCTTGTGGATCAAGTCAGTACAAGCTTTAAAACATACACTAGGGCATACACCAGGGCAGAAACACTTCTAAATTTAGGAGGACATGTGTTTATGAAGATCTTTACAGTCCATTATTTATTTGCCCCTTTTGGGGACCTTTTATAGGTCTTCAGATGGGGTAAGTTCCAACTTCCCTAGTTGATACATGTCTTAGGTTATGCCCTCATTAGTCATCCCTCCTCATCCATGAAATATCTTGGATATATTCCAAGACCCCCAGTGGATGCCTGAAACCTCCAATACTCTTGAATCTTATATGTATTATGGTTTTTTCTATATATACTTAACCATGATAAAGTTCAATTTATAAATTAGGCACAGTCTGAGATTAACAACAATAACTAACAAATTAAAACTATTCTAATATACTGTAATGAAAGTTATGTGAATGTGAGCTCTCATTTTATCATACTGTTCTCAACCTCTGATGATGATGATAACGTGAGAAGATAAAATGCGTACGTGAGGAAATGAAGTGAGGTGAGTGATGGGGCACTGAGTGTGAGGCTATTCTACTGACCTTCTGACACTACCTCCCACAGAGGATCATCTGCTTCTGGAATCTCAGCTGACAGTGGGGACCTGAAATCGGGGACAGTGAACAACGAATGGGGGTGGGGGTGGGGCTACTGTATAACGTTGCAGTAAAACATGAACTTGATTAGAACACATGTAAAGTCACTCAGCAAGTAGGAGAAGTAGGAAAATATATGGAGGCAGTGTTATACTTGGAATGCCAAGTATGAAATATTAACCTAAATATTAAAGAGGATTTAAAACATCCCCTTTCTCCATGCTTATTACCTTAGGAAGTGTATTACACTCAAAACAGAATGCAACATATTCTGCAGCTAATTCACCTGTTCGTCAGAATTAACCAATGTCTACTTCCAGTTTGGCCCCTTACAACGTAGGACAGTAAAGAACTGAGCTTTGACTGAATGGAAGTAGAGATGTAATAGAGTATTTTGAAGTCTGCGTGTTTGCCAAATCAGCCCTGATGTCCAAACCAAACATATATTATTAATATAATATGTATGTGTGTGTGCACCTTCATATGTAATCATACAAATTTGTACTGAACAATGCAATGTTTTGTAAAATGTTAAAATAACATACCCAGTTGTAGGCGGCTCGATGATCCTTTAAGCCTTCCCCTTCCCCCCTGCCCCCCTGCCCCGCTTTTTCTAGGTTCCTATTCCCAGACTAGGGAATGAGAGCACACTTGATATGAGACAGGCTTTATTCAAAAGCCTTCACATATTATTTCAGTTAATTCTTACAACAAACATGTAAAGGATCTGTAGTCACTTCCATTCACAAATGAACTATAGAAAGTAAGTTATCCTGCCCAAGAAAGCAGTGATGACTGGTGGAGCTGGAATATGAACTTGAATCTGTGGTTTCCGGAGCATAATCCACAGATAATAGTAACATTATGTAATCATAAATGATTCAATGAACCAAAATTTTTAAATAGCTTTCTTTTTTACTCAGGAAAAATTTGGTTTCAGTGTTCTGCTTCTAATGTAATGTACTTCATAAGATAATGCAGCATTAATATTTAATAATATAATTTTCTTTAATTTGTTTTTATATAGTTTAATTTTTCTTAAATGTGCAATTTGCTCAGTCCCTGAAATAAACAGAGAGATTAGGAGTTTACAAGCAAGGGATGTATCGTGGTATGTTCTAAACTCAGTAGCTAAAACGTCATATACACGTTATGAGATATACATTATATATGTAATAAGAAATTAAGGGATAGTAGAAAATGTATAATATCTCTTAAGTCATAAAGACTTCTATGTAACGCCTTTACCCAATCTAAATTATCTTTTGTAAACCAAACCACAAAGAACTCTCCCATCAATTAGATACTATATATGTTATATTGAATGAAGAGTAATAACTGGCCTGTTAAATATTTTTTCAACATGATTTCTAAAACTACTTTTAAGGTTCTATGTTAAAAACAATAGTTTATAGACTAAATTATGACATCTTTTTATATTTGTCAGGGAAACATGGAAGAATAACTTTTGATAAGTTTGCATTAAGAATGCACTTGAAAATTTTAATCAAGTTTGCCTCAACAAACTTGAAATAAAAAGAATAAATCCTAATTTCTGTATGGTAACATTTTGGGTTAATATTACCTAAAAGTGAAAAGTACAATAGATATTTTACAAAAGGCATTTTGCACATTGCATATTTAATTGCAGTTTTGACCATGAATTATTTCATCAAGAGACTGCTGCATCCTGAACCCTAAGAAATTGGTTTCCCACCAGAATATGTTTTTTAGAGAGAAATGCATAACTAATGATGTCTTTGCTGCCAAATTTTTGCTTATAAAAATATATTTTTTAGTCATACCTCAGAAAGTAGGGTTGTGGTTTTTCTTTTGTTTGCTTAGTTTTTTGTTTTGTTTTGTTTGGGCTTTGTTGTTGTTGTGTGTTTTAGTTTGTTTTGGTTTGGTTTCTTGGAGCTGAGAGGACCACCAAACATTTTAGGAAATATTTTTACCCATTGGATTCAGCAGAAGGGTGCCACCTGGTGGCAATGTGGGCAAATTCTAAACCTGGTCTAACTATAAAAATGCACTCATTAATGAAAGTCCCATCATTACCAAGATGTTTTTTTTAAGTTCCTATGTACTTATCAGGACCTACCTGGCTCTTTTTATATTATTTCCATCAATGGGAGAGATATTAAGTCAACTTTAAAAATCTCAAGAGCTATTATTTACATTTAAAATCGAAGCTTTAAACAAATTCGTCCATTTTACATTCAAAGTAAATCTGCACACACAAAATATTTGCAATTATTTTGCATTATGCTAATAACAATGTGTTGAACTGTAACTGGGTAGAAGTTAGAAGGTGGGGATTTAGAATTCAGTAACCATATTTTATCTTAGGTAACACAGACTGGGGTTAAGTCCCATCTCCACCACTTATGAAGACAAGTTTGATTAGTTTCTTTAATCCTCTGTATGAACAGAGGATTGACCAAACTCAAAAAGTTTCTTTGAGCATTAAGCAGAAAAATGCATTTAATAAATGTGATCAGTCCAGAGGACAGTACTCTGCACATGGCAAGCATTCAAGAAGTAATTTTTAAAAACAGTAAGTTACAACTTGTCACTCAAGATTTTAGATCCCTCAATGTCAAGTGGGATATTGATTATATTCAGAATGACGGTATCTACCCATATCAAATCATCTATCTAGATATTTTGTAAATGTGGAGCATCGTGAAAACAACAAAACAACTTTCATAAACATTTAATCAACGAAGCTTTAAAGGAAAGACTACTAAAATGATAAAAAAAATACTTCCAATGATTCAGAATGTTAATAAAAGCACAGAGTCCCTGTTATTCTTGTTGCCGCTTCTCACTCTTGTCGTGGCACCAATGTCCCAAAGGAGAGTCACAGATGAAATGAAACCTGGGGGGGGGAGGGTGTCAAGCTCGCTAAAGGACCCTAACAACCACCAGATTATAGGATTCATAACCATTTCACCCAGAGGAAAGACCACAGTCTTCCACTGTGCTCTAAGTGGAAATAGGTGTTGATGGCCGCAGGACAAGGCGTTTTTGAGATTTCATAAAAATCTCTACTATGAAAAGCCAAAGACCTTTCTGGCAACATTTGAAAGCTTAAATCACTCAAAATCAATACACAGTGAGTGATTAGCTGGAATATGCCCCCTCTTTAACCATTAAGTAGGACTTCATAAAGCTATATTTTTATTTAAATTTGTGAATCTTTTTTTTTAAAGAAATATAGAAACCAGATCATTTGTGTCTATTTGGGAGTGTTATAGCTAGTACCACATGAGAGTTATATGACAAGTGCAGCATCAGACCACAATGACTAATCCTGTTAATAAAAACTTAGCACTCTTAGAGCAAGTAGTTTAAGCAATCACAGCAATCATCCACATTATCTGGTCATCATTTCATAGGTCAAGCTTCAGACAAAGAATATGCTAGATAAAGATATTTTCTAGGAGTGCTTGGAAAACCTTCAATGGGATGCTGCCATGGATATTTCATTCTGCTTTCCTTCCCCTAGCAAAATCAATCTCTTTCATTTTAACTCAAGCATAATATGCATACCATTGACATTTTAAAATCATGTAAATATTCTGAAAGGCACTTAAAAAACTCAATTAAAACAAGAGTTCTGCAAACGGCCACTCCCTGAATATCTGAAGTGGCCATAAACCAAAATGCACGTCCACAAGAAAAACGGGATTTAAGCTTGACTCTCTTCGGATGAATTTTAAGTACCGGCTTAGTCCTGACAAAAGGCTTTACTGTGCATATTTGTCCACTATTTACATATACATTTTCAGTTTCCGTGTGGTCTGCTCTGCTTCTCCCTCCCCACCCCCACTGGTACCAAGCAGTTTGCAGCACCTCAAGTAACCAGCTGGTGTCACAGGGTAGTGAGCAAAGATTTCATGTGGGGACTCTCACCTGACTAATCATTCTTATTGGAAGCATCACTCCAAGAGCAGTAAGGAGCCTCGGCGGCTTGTTAATGAAATTTAAGGGCTGTCAGCTTGAAAGAGGATGTTAAATCCAGGCTCCTCTCCTAAAATTATTTTTATGATCTGCTAACCAGTTGCTACCTCGTGGTGTGTGTTGGAGGGAGCAGAGGAAAAAGATGTTAAGAGAGGGGACAGACAATACAATAAAAATGTTTCAATATTTTCATATTGATCTTAGGGTAAGGAGTAAAGCGACTAGTTTAAGAAAACAACTGCTTTGTAAAAACTGCAACATTCACTCCAGTAAATGGAGGGGGAGCTTTAAGGCATTGAGCAATCCTCACCACCTGTGTGAAACGTCCGTGAGGGAAATGAGGAGGAAAGGGAAGAGGAGAAGAGGGAGACCACAAGCCAGGACAGATGACCAAGACTATTATATTAATAACAGCAGCCCTGGCATCTCCTCCTCCGCCTCAGCACCACTCGGGCGATTTGGACAGCTTCTCTTCACTTGCTCCTCAGTGCTCAGACTATGCGAAAAGCGGAGACGCTACTGGAACCTCGCTGCTTGCACCTCCTTCACCCCACCTCTGGCAATGAGCTAGGAGTGTCTCTGGCAGAAACGCATCGGGCGGCCTTCAACTGTGCACTTGGGGCAAAGGGCCCCCAGCGGGTACCCGGGTGCCTCCGTAGTTATCCGCTGACCTAACTGTTGCCCTCTCGGCTCAGAGTCCCTGATTGATGTAAACGTGACAACACCTGGAGCCGGCTCCTCACAGCCTGCCTCCTCTTTGCCAGGGCACCTCAGCGCTCCCGACCCTACAACTTTGGGAAAAAGCGACACCGAACTCCCGAGTCACCCCAATCCAGGGACAGAGACGAGATGAAGATCCACCGAACGGTTATGCTACAAATCTCGAAACACCAAAACAAAAAAAGGGGTGGCCGGTGCGGAAAAACGGAAAAGGGACAGAAATAACCCTCAGCCGGTACAGGGCACCCCATCTCTGCAGACACATACATCTGGCCCCAACAAATCACTAAAGCCAGTACCTTGCCAGCTTCCCATAATAATGCCTTTTACTCCCAAGCTCCGCTCCACTCAGCAGACCACACATGCAGGGTACACCTCCTTCCCCCATTTAGCACCCCCCCCCCCCCCCCCCCCCCCTCCCGGTCTCCTCTAAAGAAAAAAGCAAGCAAAAACTCTGCCGGCCTAAAGGTCATTTTCCTAGTGGGGTAGCTTTGGCCAGCGCTCGCTCGTTTCAGCGGCGTGTAGACCCGCTCTAACCCTGCAAGTAGACGCCTCCAGGAGCGCAGTAATTCCTCCAACGTGCGTTAATTTGAGCCAAGAGGCCCCCATTCCGTGGCCCCGGCCCCTCTCCCTCCCTCGGTGGCCCGCCTGCCCGGGGCTCCCGGATCACCCCCAGCCTTTACCTCTCTCCCCCCTTCCCCGCGGCTCTCCACCCTGCGCATCCTCTCGCCCGGCCCCAGAGCGCGCTCGGCTGCGCGAACTTCCTGCGGAGTCCCTGGAGGAGGCTGGAACTGGGGCGGGGAGGGTGGGGAGAGGGAGGCGTGGGAAGCGCCGACTGGAGCCACCCTTCCCGGGAGGGCCTGGCCGCGGCTGCCACCTCTCACCTGGTCCGCCGGCGGCGCCGGGCTCGCCCTGGCCCCCGGGGTGGTCTGCAGCTCCTGCTTCATGGCGGTCATCGCCGGCGGCCCGCGCTGCCGCTCACTTCCTCGCGGGCACTTCAGACTCGGGGACCGTCACTTGGCAGCGACCGCATGTCACAGGAGCCCGACGCTCTCCGAACTGGCAGAAGGGACAGCGGCAGCGACGGGGTGGGGGGAGGGGAGCGACAGGGAGGGGAAGAAGAGCGGCACCAGGCAGGCTCCCCCCTGCAAGATCCCTCCTTCGGCTACCGCAGACCCTCGAACTCCCCACTCCCCCCGCCCCCCCCCCGCCCCAAAGCGTAGAGAACCTCGGAGATCAAACACGACCGAGTGGCAAGTTAGTGGAGCAGCGAGAGGCACCTGACCGCGCTCGAGCGACGTCTCACAGCGCCGGAGGAACCCGGCTAGCATTCTACCGCAGTCCGCGCCCCCCGCCCGCCCCCGGGGGCTCCCCGCGCCGCGCTCAGTGCGCCAGGTGCAGCAGCCCGGCGCCCCGCTCCAGCATCTCCCGAGCAACCGCAACGCGGGAGAGCGCCCTGCGCGTCGCGCTAGCTCCTCACCAGCGCGGCCAAGGCGGCTGGGCTCCGCGGGCCCCCTCGCTCCCCCCACCCCCGCCCCCCCGCGGGCTCCTGCTAAAACCCGGAGAAGCGGAGCGCGCCCGTGCAAAGCCCTCGGTGGCTCGATCGCTGCCACTGGGCATGCTCCAGCGCTCAGAAAAGGCAGGGGGCAGCTGGGGACTAGGGGCCCAGAGGCCCACTGGGGCTGCCAACACCTGTCGGGACCCAAGTGTTGGTCCCACGTTATGGACCGAGGCTCTGCGTCTCTCGATCTGTGGCAACGGTCGGCCTTACCCTTTAGCCTCCAGCCTGGATTCCCACCCCCCCGCCCCGACCAGCTGCCAGTGGAATTCCGAAAGGTGCATTACAAACAATAACAACTAATGATGATATTCTACTACTCACTTTGTTTTATCCTCTTTTCTAGGACACGTAGAAAAATCTTCAAATTTTAAGTCCCTTCTCCAACCTTCCCTTGGCTTAACCCTCTCCCCTTCAAAGTTTTCTGAGCACCTATCATGTGTCAAACATACTGCAAGGCTTGGAGGGATTGCAAGGAAAAGAGACTAAATACCTAGACAAACTTACCAAATTCCCTGCCTACAAGGAGTGTACCTGCTACTGTGGGTACTGGGAGCCTGGAGCAGGGATATGAATCGAAGAGTCAATTTAACTCTTTGGAAGTTGAATTTCTGTGAGTGGGTATAACACACAAAGTCCACCAGTTTCATCTAGATGCATTACTACTTCTCCCTGTTGCTAGAAAGGACCTGCCCAAAACAGTTGGACAACAAGCAGTCCCCAGTCTCAGGCACAGGTTTTTGGAGATTGCTCACCAGAGAAGAGGCTGGAGGGAGTTAATATCCAGATGTTACTGCACTTAGCACCAGGGTTCTGACAAGGTTCCAGTGGGAAGGGATTAAGCATATGGATGGGGGAGGGTGGCCAGTAGCCTTGAGTTTGTTTTTATTGGCTAAGCCTGGTTCCCCGACCCTTGTCTGAGTTACTCAGTCCATGAACTGGCCACTTCCTAGACAGGGTCTATCCTAGGATAATAGGAGTTGTGCTCCTGCCTGTTAGTGAGTCGTCCATCATACTTGTCCTAAATATTGTGACAACAGTTCCTTTAAAATATGTTTAAAAAAAAAAAGTGGTGATCTCTAGGTTTGATTAGATTAGAAAATAAAAATATGATTTTCTTTCTTCAAAAAGGTGGGATTTGGGTGATGAAAGCTTACTTTTCAAAAATAAGTAGTCCAGTGCATATTATGAGTGACTTCTAATAGTGTTGGTCCAATGGAAATGTTTTTTGAGAGGAATGACTTTGCTATTTGTAAAAATATAAAGCAAATTTTAAAAATGAAACATGGTTGGGGGGCTGCCTGGGTGGCTGAGTCATTAAGTGTGGTACTCTTGATTTCAGCTTAGGTCATGATCTCAGGGTCCTGAGATCAAGCCCTAGCCCATTGAGGCTTAGTGGGGAGTCTGCTTGAGATTCTCTTTCTCCCTCTGCCCCTCCTCCCCCACCCCCAACCTCCCACTGCTCTCTGGCCCACTGGGTGCCTGTGCCCCCCCCCCAAATAAAATAAATAAATCTTTAAAAATGAAACATGAGGGGCTTCTGGGTGGCTCAGTTGGTTAAGGGTCTGCCTTCGGCTCAGGTCATGATCCCAGGGTCCTGGGATCAAGCCCCGCGTAGGGCTCCCTGCTCAGTGGGGAGCCTGCTTCTCCCTCTCTTTCCTGCTGGAGCTCTCTCTCTCAAATATTTAAAAAAAATGAAACATTGGTATAATAGCTATTGAGTATTTTGTCCAGTAAACATGGCAATCTCTATTTTCCCACATTTTTTTTCCACCACCCCAGGGAGAAAGGGGTCTACATTATTCCAAAAATGTTTCTATCCTTATATTTTGCTCTTCTGCTTATCATTTTGTACATTCATCCTTTGAATGTGTTTCCATTTTGGACAGTTGATTTGAAAGTTTATGTGCAAAGATTTCTGTTGACACAGGACAAGCATAGACAAGAGGGAATTATTCTCAGCCTATTTGATTATTTATTTGATTGAAGTCAACTGTTCAACTTGCATTCTTTTTCAGTATTCATTATAAAATCTCCTTTGTGGTTACAAAGACGTAAGTTGTATACGTTTCATGTATAATGTGTATATGTGTATATATATCACTTTTTAAAGGAAAGTTTCTTTGATTTGAGTCCATCTTTTTGCATGGGTTATTTTGTCTAAGCTGAAAGCGTTATTTTATATCTGTTGGGGTCTAAGTTAAGGACATGAATTAAAACTTAATCATATGTAACTTACAGCTTAAAAACTACTTTTTGAAATGTGATGCACTGGAATTACAATGTAGGATTTTCTACTTCATTTCTTATTGAAGAAAAAATGCTAATGTCCAAGAAGAAAAAAGTAAAGGAATACCTTCCATTCTAAGAGAGAATGTCCGCAGCTCAGTTGTATATGGCTTCTGATAATAAGTTATCATTAAAAAAATTATAATCAAACATCTGCAAAATATATCTAATCGAGTAGATATAACCATAGTGCAGTGTGGATAAGAGGACAATGTGCCAGCCTACATCTCAGCAGAATGGGCTCCTGCCTTAGCTTCATCACAGAATGGAGGTATGGGCAAAAGTGAAGTCACTTAGCTCCTGCCTCTGCTTCCTTATGTGGCAAAATTAAACATTTTAGACCAGGTGACCAACAAGATTCTTTCCTTCCCTAAAATTCTATGAGAGATCTTAATTTTACAAATCAAAAGACTATCATCTGAAATGATGAATTACTTATATATGTTTAAATTTTAGCAGGAGTCAGTTAAATGCTTAGAAAAGTACAAAAAATTCAATAGATAAGGATTCTTTATGAAGTGACTAACTTAATATCCACCAAACTTCCCTCACACTCTCTAGTTTACATAAATGCATAGTAACAATTCTTGCCTTGATAATACTTTTAAAATTCAGAAACTTAAATATCTCTCTACAGTGTATCATTTCTGAAAATTAAAGATTTAAAGAGTTTTGTAGAAATTAACAGAATATTTTTGAGTACTTTACCTCATATGTTTGATGAACTAACTCACGGATACCATACAACTTAAAATCCTGATACAATGGTAAAAGAGGTTTTCCTAGTTTTTATGGAATGGAATCAGACTCTCATAACTGCAAAAGGCCTAGAGATTGACCAGCAAAATTCCTTCTATTTTAGGTTATAAATTTCTAAACTTTGCAACATATTCAGGAAGATTTCTAGGATTTAGATTTTATCACTTCCTTCTGAAAATTTTCATGGACTCAAATCCTAGTTTCAGGTTCCCATGTAGATATAACCTACCATGTTGCATCCTCAACATACTGATAGGAATTTCCAAAGTCCCTCAAAAATTTTCTTGCATAAAATATTGTGAACATCTACAATGTCTTTCACTGATATTTGATTCTTTAAAAGTGAGATACCAATTCAGTACATTTCATTTTACCTAGAATTATTAACATGAATAATTGAGGACGGGTGATGAAATTTAGATAAATATATTCAAGATAATCATGAAAATGTTTAAGCATCAGTGGCAAACACAGGATGTTCCAGAAATATTTTAGTCATATGTGCTGTATTCAGTCTTCCATGTCAAATAGTAGACCCAGGACCCCCAAATACCAAATTTACTTTAACAACCACCAATAACAAGGCCTGGCTGGCTAAACTCTGATATGTTAGAGAAAGACCAAAGTCCCTTGAGATTTTGAGAAGCAGGGTAGCCTTTAGAGATAAATCCTTCAGTTTCAGATAAATCCGATAAGGCAAATAGGACTCTGTAAGCTGCTAGTGCCCTGGAGTCTCTCCTTACCTTTTCCTTCTCTACTCTCTCTTTCCTGAGGTAATTCTTCAGTGTCACCTTGATGGGGATTTCCCTAGCATTAGCCAGTCCTCTATTGAGTGCCCTTAATGAGCACAGCATCAGGAAGACAGAGTTCATGAGCTGTGCCTTCAGAGACCTGGCCTGAAATGTGTCCAATTAGCTTTTCACAGATCAAGAAATAGCTTTAGTTCACATCTTCTGCTATCATTTGCTTTCGATTTATCAATCACCTCTACTCACCTCACTCGGCTTCTTGAATTTCCCAAAGTGCACATCATGTCTTTGGGCAGAAAACCAGTATGTTGAGCAATCCTCAAAAACAAGCTATATTTTAGAAGCTCTAACTAGTAAACTATCTCAAAAAATTATTTTAAAAAGAATAAAAAAGAAAGAAAAAGAAGTAAAGTTACTACATATTTAAGTGATAACTCTGTACACGACTCATACTGTTAAGAGATTCTTGGGGCATTAATTTAACTAAACTTTTTGTCAGTCTCTGTGACAGGAAGACTTTCCTGTTGTAAAAATTCATAGCCCAATTATGATCTCTGGTGGAAGCAGACAGAGTTGCAATATCCTGAGAGCCATTCTTGTTGCTCACTAGAGACTTGAAGATATTGACAAACTGCTCACTCACAATGAGACCTAGTGCTGTAGAGTCTGCTTAGTTGTTATATTAACACACCTCACATCTTCTTTAACCAAACAGCCCTTCTAAGACATATATAATGGTATTAAGACAGGAAAACAATGGGTATGATTTTTCTGTGTAATATTTTCTCTCCATACATGTAGTTGAATCAACATCAAAACAATTTGAGAATGTGTGAAATTCTTAACATATATTGCATTATTTGTTTCAGAGGTACAGATCTGAGATTCAACAGTCTTGCACAATTCACAGCGCTTGCCTGAAGGGGGGGAAATCGGAGGGGTAGACAAACCATGAGAGACGATGGACTCTGAAAAACAAACTGAGGGTTCTAGAGGGGAGGGGGGTGGGGGGATGGGTTAGCCTGGTGATGGGTATTGAGGAGGGCACGTTCTGCATGGAGCACTTGGTGTTATGCACAAACAATGAATCATGGAACACTACATCTAAAACTAATGGTGTAATGTATGGGGATTACCATAAGAATAAAAAAATTAAAAATAAAATAAAATAAAATAAAAAGAATGTGTGAAATTTACCTGTTGTCATTGTTTTTACCCACTAGATGCTTGACAAGGGGTCTGAGTTTGATTTTTTTTAAAGAGTATTTATTTAATGAATTAGTTATGTTTGCATAGCAAAAATAAAAATAAAAAAAGACCTATCTTTTTTGGCTGATATTTTTTTGGTCTGATCTTCACATTTCTTTAGAAATGAAATAAAGTTTTCCAAATCAGATTCTGTCGCCAAATGACAGAAAGGTTGTCAGATGTGGAAGAGTATTTAGAAACACTGGCATAACATTTCCCCTTTTCATGTAGTGAGTTAGCCTTTGATGAATAAATTTCCCTGAACTTGGTATTCCTCGTTTTCATAACTAAGACTAGATTTTCTAATAATTCAAAATACCTCTTTATCTTTGTCCTTGGAAAGTACATTATTACTAAGACATCTCTTACACTCAGATTTCATAATAGTTAACTGACTTTTTCCCTTATGTAATTCCCAAAACAGCACCAAGCACATTGCCCATTCAGGGAAATCTTTCATGAATTGAAAGAGAAAATGCTGGGCGCCTGGGTGGCTCAGTTGGTTGGGCAACTGCCTTCGGCTCGGGTCATGATCCTGGAGTCCCGGGATCGAGTCCCACATCGGGCTCCCTGCTCAGCAGGGGGTCTGCTTCTCCCTCTGCCCTCTTCCCTCTCGTGCTCTCTGTCTCTCATTCTCTCTCTCTCAAATAAATAAATAAATAAAATAAAATCTTAAAAAAAAAAAGAAAGAGAAAATGCTACTGTGAAATCCTGAACAATTTTTGGAGGGAAGGGAGAATTTCCATCTTTTGTAAAAATTTCACCATGCTCAATTTATTCTTAAGGATTTAGTACTAGATTCAGACTTCCCCATGAACTTCCCTTTTGAAAATAAGAGATAGTTTAGGATATAGGTGAAGCAGCTCCAAAACATCCATTGACATTAAAGGGTCCCTGGCATTTTTCCCACTAATTGACTCTTTAACACTGGGAATTATTCTTCTACCATCACACACACACACACACACACACAAAAAATATTGAGGCCAAGTCCTTGGATTCACAGCTAGTCCTTTTACCACACGGAGTCATCTGTTTAGATTATACAAATATAGTTTCAGGACATCTTGGGATGTGACCTCTATTGAAATGAGACACATTAAGATACATCTCTCATTACTGAACACTGTTTAACCTATTAGCCTAGATGGGTTGTTTGCTACTGGTTTAGATCACTTCTTATATTCTTATATTCTCCCATCTCTCTTTCATCTATATCATTTTGGGAGAATTATGTCATTTAATATCTATCTTATACATCTAAATATTTATTAAAGTCATATCTTTATTCAAATCAGAAAGAGATTAAGGAGAAGTGGAAGGAGAAGAAAAAAAAAAAGCCAAAGGAATGCCTTCTGAAGCTGGTAGAGATACTAGCGTGTATTAAGCCTTTTTTATTTTTATTCATGCTCTCACATGAAGACTAGAAATACTATAATTCCTATTGGTTAGATCTTATGTGTTGCTCCTGCCACTGTCTATATTCTATGTATTCATATAATTTTAGAAAGCATAGTCCAAATTTTAATTTCCTTGTTTCTCTCTAGGTGATTTATATTTGATGTTTTTCAATCAATAATATCAAGCTTACATTTTCTTGTAATATTTTATCATTTTTTTTGCACTTAATAGTTGATTGTAAGCACCAGTGGAGGAGGTGGAGAGAATCTATAACAAATAACACAGTTTATACAAATCAATGACTAGAGAAATGCCCTTTAATTAGCTATTTTATTGAATCAGCAGTGTTTGTATGAGTGTTTAATCCTAGTTGATAGGACATCAAAGTTGCCTCCCAGATGGATGAGAAGCTCTCTTCTGTGGTCCGCTAGTCCTCCCTGTGGAGAAGCCATTCACTCCTTCCATCTTCCCAAATGTGACTGATCTGTTAGGACCCAGCTCCTCTCCCACATCCCCCTGATTCAAGTTCACAGGGATTTTCTTCATTCAGTGTTCTCATAGTGTAAAAGTCACCACACAGTTTATGCCACTTTTCTGGACTGGCTTGTGTAGCGTCCCAATTGTCACAAGTGACTTCTCTTTCCTACCAAACTGTAAATTCTTGGGGAGAGAGAACAACTCCTTGGGGACTGACTTACAGTTTGTGTGTGTGCAAGGGGTTGTGGGTAAGGGTCCATATCAGTCTCCTTAAGTAGAGATCTTGGAGGATATATATGTATTTTCAAAAAAATTCTTCTCCTCACCCCCTGAATATTAAGCTCTGTCAAAAATTTCCATGCACTTGTTTTGTTTTCCTTTAATTTATTGAACAGAGTCACCCAGGAGAAATATTTTTTCTCTATTTCTATTGTTCACCTTTATTATGACATGTAGAAATTATATAATCTTGATATTCCTCTGGTTTACTGATGCTGGATATGAGTAAAATCCCACAAGTTATTGCTTGATTACAAACATTAGGTAAAAGCCAGATAAATTTGGAATTTTCCACACTAATGAGTAGATACCATTTACTATAAAATACTAAGCCTCCAATGCTGTGAACTCAAAGGACAAAATGAATTTGGAGACAACAGCTATATTGGCAATGTTACTCCTAATTTATCCTTTTCCCCCTAATATATAAATATTATACTCCTTGAGAAAGGAGAAAGGAGTATTTACCTATACTGGGTAAAATGATAAGGAAATGTTTAATTGAATAAGATGTTTTATTATTTTAAATACAGCTCAAGTTTCTATAGCTTGCCTATATAATATCAAAAATTATTACAAGGTCAACAGAATCTTCCAGGATTATGCCCAATGTTAGTACATAATTATTTTTGCCTTGCATCCTCTGCATACATTTTAAGCAAATTTGTTTATCTAATCTACTATCTTTTGGACCACATTTCAAAAACAGGGTGAAAGGAATTGTCATTAGATGGGATACACAATAGTATGAAAGGAAAATATATAATCTTAGAGAAAAAAAGAAAAAAAAAATTGGACCTTCCACTTAAAGTAATAGAACAACTCAGTACCATTTCGTATGGGGAGGGAAAGAGAGGCAAATATCCCTAGGCATCTCAGTAGGATCTTAGAGTATAACCATATTATGGCATAGTAAAGTTGATGTTGAAAATGAGGACTTTAGAAAAAGTAAAATCAGGCTAGGCATACTTTCTTTAAAAGACAGGGTTATTTGGAGAAGATGGACTGCAGTGATGCCAGCATGGGTTTAGGCTAAATAGAGAACTAGATATCAAAACCAAAAGCACAACATTTACAATGAAACTAGATAGCAAGATATCTCTCCAAATTTCTAAATCCCAAAAGCCCACAGCTTGAATGTCTTTGGTATCTAATAGGACAAAGCATAGAGAAGTTGTGGAACAAACGACCAACCTGATAATCCCAAAACATTAAGAAAACCCAAAAATAGTCAGTAGATATTCACTAGAAAGCACAGTGGATCAATTTAAGAACATCCAATAGAAGATTTTTGTGCATTCCAACAGTGAGTAAAAGGGACCCTGTTGGGAGTTGATTTCCCCTTGATCTCTCACATTTCTCCGAGTCTTATTACCAAGAAATAGTCTTTTGTTCTAGAATATCATTTGAAGAATATTTGTATAAAAATTATCTTGAGAAGGGGAATAGTGTTTCCCTCTGGAGAAAAATACAAGTTTGTTTAGAGTCCTGCAAGATAAATATTGTTCCCTCTCCATGGCAAAAAGTAGGCATGCTTTCTCTCCAGTATAAAAAGGATAATGTCTCCTTCCGAAATCAAGAGAAGGCATGCTACTTCCCATTATAAAAGATTTGGGTTCCAGGGCGCCTGGGTGGCTCAGTTGGTTAAGCTACTGCCTTCGGCTCAGGTCATGATCCTGGAGTCCCGGGATCGAGTCCCACATTGGGCTCCCTGCTCAGCGGGGGGTCGGTTTCTCCCTCTGACCCTCTTCCCTCTCGTGCTCTCTGTCTCTTTCTCTCTCTCTCAAATAAATAAATAAAATCTTTGGAAAAAAAAAAGATTTGGGTTCCTTTAGCTTCTTCTATACTGCAACCCACTGTGTGAGCAGGTATTCATCTGTTCCCAATCATTCACCCCCATGGGACTTGGGGACAAGAAGAGTTTACAAAAATATGATGCTCATGATATTTGCTGTGCCATGGGTAATAATGTTCTTCGTCTCTGACTCAAGATTCTCATGTCTTTTGAAAATGTCCATAAAACTGGCCAACTTGTTAGCTTGCAAGTTATACAAAATCTCAGTTCTTAAGAGGCTGATGTCAAGAGCTAAGGTGGCTGGAGAAACCTAGATCCTATGAACCCCTGAAACTGACATGCCAGGCTTCTTCCCAACACAGAACCCCATACTAGGAAAAACTACTAGAAGTGGAATCAAAATTGAGCAGAACAGAGATACCAGAGATGAAGAAAAGAGAAAATCCAGCCAAAAGGTAAACAGACACAGGCAATCTAGGATCACAAGCCATCATATTTTTAAAATACTACATAAAAACAAAAAATAAGGATCTCCTTGAAGTTGGAAAGCCTATCTGACCTTTTAACTATTTAAAGTTCAAGAAAACCTGAAAAAAAGTTCAGGAAAACTAAAGTCACATAAAAATGATCAACAGAAAACTATCGTGGTCAAACCCCATGAAAAGTTTCGCCTTGACAACAAAGCTGCTACATGAAATAAAAAGGATAATATCCCTTCAGATAAGGGATTGACAAATTACAGTCCACAGGCCAAACCCAGCCCTCTTCCTATTTTTATAAATAAAGTTTTCTTGGAACATAGTCACACTCACTTATTTACATATTGCCTAAGACTGTTTTCATGCTACAATAGCAGTGTTAAGTGTTTGTGACAGAAAACATATGGCCTGCAAAGTATAAAATATTTACTCTCTTGCACCTTGTGGGAAGTTTGCCAACTTCTGCTATTGACAAAGAAAGCTTGCCAAAAAAGCCATGCTCAAAAATTTTTCAAAACTGCAACATACTATTTCAAAATGAGCTAAAGAACATTTAAAAAAAAATCATACAATACATGAGAGAACAACAATCAGAATTAGAAAAACTCAAATAAAAAGGGACAGCACTCAGGAAAGAATCAGAAATAAAAGAAATGTCATTAGAAATAGAGACTAATCTAGGAGGTATATAAGAGCAAATAAGCACAACAAATGATACTCTAACAGAAATCAAGGTAGGAAGGAAAAAAAATGTTAACCAAAAACAAGTGAAAAAAGACACTCAAGAGAAAGCAACAAATGCTGTAGATGGCAAAGAAGATCCAACATACAGATTAGGGGAGTTCTGAGTGGGAGAACAAATCAAAGCAAGGTTTGGGGGATGGGGATGGGACAAATACTAAGAACTTAAATTCACAAGAATGATCCTGAAATTAAAAAAAAAAAAAAATTAAAACTCCTTATTGAAAAGTCACATAGTATACCAGAGATCAGCATAGCACAATCAACACCAAGTAAAATTAAGGGATCTTAAAAAAAAAAAAAAAAAATTATTTGGGCACCTAGACAAAAATAACATTTAACTTAAAAAGTAACTAATATCTTATTATCATTAGACTTTTCCACAGCAACACTTTATCTTCAGGGGAAAAATGAAGTTATATATAAGATACTCAAAAAAATAAAATGTGGGCCAGGAATTTTATGTATTTACATATGTTTGCATTTCTTTTTTTTTTAAGATTTTATTTATTTATTTGAGAGAGAGGGAGAGAGAAAGCACAAACAGGCGGAGGGGCAGAAGAGGAAGATGAAGACTCCCTGCTAAGCAGGGAGCCCTATGATACAGGGATGCTGAAAGCAGATGCTTAACCAACTAAGACACCCAGGAGCCCCTATATGTTTGTATCTCTTAGATTTAAACTATAATTTGAAACTCTTATCTAACTGTCCTTTCTTCCTTCTGCACTTTACAGTGATGAAGTCTGTATCACTGAGACCTCTCTCTACTCCTTTAAATGACTCCCTTTGTTCCTTCATAAGCATTTCCTCCAATAACTCTTGCATATCTAACCACACATGCTTCTCAGAGCACCTGGACTGACACAGTCTAGCAATAATGACTATCCGCCTTGCAATCAATTGTCAAGTGAAATACAGGCTGTCCAATTAATTTTGAATTCCAGATAAATGACAAATTTTAGTATAAGTTGTCCACTGTGGACTTTTAGGGTTATACTTATACCAAAATTTGTCATTTATTTGAAATTGAAATTTAACTGGGTGTCCTGTATTTTTATTTGTTAATTCTAGCAACCCTAGTAGCAATGATTATCACACTCAGACTGTGGTCATAAAAGAAACCAGGGCTTCTTGGAGAAATGAATCTGTGTCTGGAATGAGAAATGTACCAGACCATCTTGGAACATTTTGACATAAACTAGCATGGAAGCTATCAAAAAACACTAGGATAATATTAAAAGGAATCAAAAGACAATCTTGAAAAAGTTCTATCTGGCCAAAGAAAAATTTGAACTTTGATAAGGACAGCAATGATAGTTGATGGGAATCCATCAGGTATGTTTAAGTCCCAATTGGTCCCCTCCTGAGGATGATGGGGAACCGATTTATTATTATGAAAACTAGGTTAAGAAAAAAATAGAGCATTGATCTGTCCTTCTTGGGAACTGCATGACTGAGTAACCAAGTTGTAGATGAGAGGATGCATCTCCTTCTAAATAAAATTATTCAAGCTAATGGATAAAAATAATGGATATAATTATAGTATTACCATTTCGGAAGCTCCAATAAAATAACAAATTGACGCAGTAAGCATCAGTGTGTCCCCTGATAAAAGAACATAACACTACCTATAGTCGTGCCAAACACTTCAAAGCTCTGTCTGACCAAGAGTCCACTCCCATTTGCAGGAAATACGAGGAAGAGAAGAACAGGCACAATTAGCACACAATCAGCAACTCTACCCTGGGGCAAACTCTCAAGTACATCAACAGACAAATTTTAAGGAAGACAAAAGAGCTTGGTGGGGGTTGGGGGAAGGGATGACTTGATTAAAATTGTTACATATCAATTAGAAAATTGATGACTAAGCCATAGTGCCTCCCAATACACACTTAAGTGATAAACCATCATGAAAAACAAGGAAATGATTACTATAAAAATCAGGACAGTGTTTACTTTAGGGAGGGAGGGAGGACAGGGCATATGGAGAGGCTTGGTAGCTAGCAACGTTTTCTTCTTTGACTTGGGTGGTGGCTAAAATGGTATTTGCTTTAATAATAATTGTGTGTGATTTCCTGTATCTGTGTTTTATTTTTACCTAAAAGCTTAAAAAATGCCTAATAGTGTTCTTGGCTCCTAGTAAACACTCAATAAAGGGTGGCTATTAAAGACTATAAAGTAAAAGATAAGGACTACATTTAGAACAATTCCTTCCATATTGTTTTTGTAAAGTGATGGTAAACCTCCAGCTCTCAAGGTCATGCTCTCTCTCTCTCCAATGAAGGTAGAGCTACAAAATTGCTCCTGCCTTTCCAAAATGTGTTTATGGCTTCAAAAGTGGAATGCTAACCTTGTTTATGCTTTTAGAGCTCCTCAGAGTTAGCAAACACCAAGACAGACAAGAGGTTGTATGGGGAAAGGCACTTTATGTTTTGCTGGGGATCCTCTTTGGGATCTTCATCGCGAGACCATTAAGTCACGTGCAAATACTAAAGCAACTTAGCCTGCATTTGACACCATGGGGAAAATTGTGGATTGTGATCTATTTATTCAATTCCAACTTTATGTGAGGAAAGCAATGAGTCCCAGCCCGAGCCCACTCTTTCTTACTGACTGCAGAACTACACAGGCTGTGTGATGTACAGAACAATTCGTGCTCTTCTTAGCAGGATTTGTGGCTTCAGGTGGCTATGCGTCTTGCCTTCCCAGACTGAGTGACATGCTTGTTTCAAGGACTGTAGTCTTCAGTCTGCAATTGTCTGGCTATAAACAGGTGTACAGTTGCTATTCAAGCTGAGCTTCAATTAGTACTAGAAGGATGCCTTCTCCTCCCTTATGTCCACGCTTCTTTCTTATGTAGCACCCGCCTTGGCACTATCTCTGCCCACACTGCAGATTTTGGCACAGGGTGCTGTGTCTGAGGGTCCAAATGGGGTTCTCCCATCTGCCAAGAAGTGCTAAAAATCTCTGAATGTGCACATCCCTGAAAAGATACTCCCTCCAAATGCACATTTTTTCCACCTAAAAACATTTGAAAATTCATTTAGACTCTTCAAAGAAGCCATCCCTGCCCACTCCAGTGAGAAGTGATTTCTTCTGTTTTCCATTTCTAGAGCACTTAATCTTTATACCATGCATTTGTCGCGTACCATTTATTTCCTTACACCGTCAGCCATCACACTGGTATTCTAGCACTCTTTCCACTCTACCACTCTACCGAGTCTATTCTCATTTTGGAATTTTTCCTATGAATAATAATAATAATGAAAATAATAATAACTCACATTTATTGACTGCTTAATGTGACTCAGGCACCGTCTAATGCTTTTAATGCAACAACTCTACAGAGTGGATGTTATCTCTACATCCATTTAAAATCATGTAAACCTATGTTTTTTTTTTTTTTTAAAGATTTATTTATTTATTTGAGAGAGCGAGAATGAGAGAGAGTACATGAGAGGGGGGAGGGTCAGAGGGAGAAGCAGACCCCCTGCCGAGCAGGGAGCCCGATGCGGGACTCGATCCAGGGACTCCAGGATCATGACCTGAGCCGAAGGCAGTTGCTTAACCAACTGAGCCACCCAGGCCCCCATAAACCTATGTTTAAAAGGAGTACATCCAAGATTCCAGTTATTGAGAGGCATTACAGATTTGAATGCAGGTAATAATATTGCAAATATCATTAATAACGTCCTGTCTTACATCAAGACTCACAAAGAATAGGTGTCTATTTAATTTAATCCTTAAAGTTTCATAGAGTGCTTGCTATGTTGATTTTTTTGTCTGGAATTACTATGTAATATATTATAAACTTTATAAATGTATGTGTGTGTATATATACACTATATATATAGATATAGCTATCTATATGTACATAGTATATACAAATAGCTACCCAATAAAAAGGCAATAGACTTAAATAGGTAGATGATTTATAACATTGAAAGTATCTTATAAGATCTTTGTCCAATTTATCTAGCACAGAGGGATATATGGTAGTTGTGAGATGGGATTTTTTTCTGGCTATCATAATTATCTCCATGCTTCCCCATGATCCTTATAACTATTGGTTACATGCAGTCTTCTTCATTCGGATGTATTATTTAAAAATCTGTATCCAAGTGAGAAAAGACGACCTGTATTTTAAAATTTGTATCCAAAAGCCTGCACTAACAATAAGAAACTTTGGCAGAAATTTTCAGATATAAGAATGGAAAGCTGCGGAGAAAAATTTATATAGTACTCTCTAGTAAGAGTCCATTAAGAAACCACCTATTCACCTACACTTAAGATATTCTTTGACTGTTCCCAGTATAAGTTATTTGATGTAAATAATGGTATTTTGTAAGACAAATGCATGAAGAAAGATACAGGAAAACACCAAAATTTCTATTTGGTGTGACAGTGTATTGGTTCTCAGTCTTGGGTGCATCTCCCAACCTCCCACTCCAGATCTCCATTGTGAAGACGCAGTAGAGTAGTATCCAGGAATCTGAATTTTGACCAGCATCCTAGTAGATTTTGAAGAGATTGAGGGATCACACTTTGAGACCCAAATTAAAGATACAGTAGTTAAGAGATGAAATCTGGAGTCAGAAAAACCAGAGTCACGAATTCAACATTTACTTGCAATGTACTTAACTTCTCTAAACTCCAGTTTCCTTTTCTGTGAAATGCACAATAACAATGTTATCTGACTCATAGCCCTGTGAGAAAATATATGAAAAGTGATTGGCTTAGTGCCTGGTACATAGGAACTGATAATTGTTAGCAAGTAGTGGTAGTGATGGTATTACTAGTGTAAAAAAATGCAGGTGTTCTCAAAATCTTATGTCATGAGGGAATTAAAATTAAAACAGCAATGAGGTACCACTTCACACCTATTAGAATGTAAAAATCCAAAACACTGACGACAGCAAATGCTGGTGAGGATGTGGAACAATAGGAACGCTCATTCACTGCTGGTGGGAATATAAAACTGTATAGCCATTCTGGGACACAGGTTGACAGTTTCTTATAAAACTAAATATACTCTTGGGGCACCTGGGTGGCTCAGTCGGTTAAGTGGTTAAGTGTCTGCCTTCGGCTCAGGTCATGACCCCGGGGTCCTGGGATTGAGCGCCATGTCCAGCTCCCTGCTCAGTGGGGAGCCTGCTTCTCCCTCTCCCTCTGCCTGCCCCTCCCCCTCTGCCTGCCCTCCCCCTCTGCCTGCCCCTCCCCTGCTTGTGCTCTCGCACTCTCTCTCTCAAAATCTTAAAAAAAAAAAAGAAAAAACCCTAAATATTCTCTTACTAAACAATCCAGCAAACACATTCCCTGATATTTACCCAAATAAGTTGAAAACATCCATATAAAAAACCTGCATGCAGATATTTATAGCAACCTTATTCATAACTGCCAAAACTTGCAAGCCACCAAGATGTCCTTCCATAAGTGAATGAATAAATAAACTGTGGTATATCCAGACAATGGAATATTATCCACTGATAAAAAGAAATGAGCTATCAAGACACAAAAAACACATGGAGGAAACTTAACTGTATATTGCCAAGTTAAATAAGCCAATCTGAAAAGTCTACATACTGTATAGTTCCAACTATGTGATATTCTGGAAAAGACAAAACTACAGAGACAGTAAAAAGATCAGTGGTTGCCAAGGTTTTGTAGAAGGGAGAGAGGGATAAATAAGTGGAGTATTGGGGATTTTTAGGGCAGTGAAACTATTCTGTATAATACTGGGACATGAATATATGTCCTTATACATTTGTCAAAACCCACAGTATAAAAAAAACAAAGGGTGAACTCTAATATAAACTATGAGTGTCAGTTAATAATATACCAATATTGACTCATGAGTTGTAACAAAAGTATCATGTTAATACAAAGTATTAATCATAGCAGGAACTGGTGTGTGAGTTTGTTGGGGGGTATATGGGAACTCTACTTTCTACTCATTCTGTAAACATAAAACTGCTTTTAAAAATAAAGTCAATTATTACAAAACAAAGACAAAAAAGGTAGGTGTTACTTGCATGGCTAAATATGAAAATGTGATATCAAAGAAAGAACACTGGCTATGAACTCAGGGCTCTAGGTGGAAAAAAAAATACACAACTAGATTTTAAAGACTTAGTACAAAAAAAGGAATCCCTCTCATTTATAAATTTTATATTGATTACTATTTGATATAATATGCTGCATTAAGTAAATATATTATTAAAATTAATTTCACATCTTTCTTTTTATTTTTTAAATGTGATTACTAAAATTCTATAAATTGTATGTATAGTTCACATTAGACTTCCATTGGTCAGTGCTGATCTGTGAAATGCTCAGGAGGTTTCTGGCATATAAAAAGCCTTCCAAAAATTAACATTCTTTGATACTCATCAGTGTCCTGTCTTGTAATGATCTTTATTTTTCTTAATTACAGTAAAACATTTTTTATTATCACTTTTTTCCCTTGATGAGTTCTGATAAAAAATTAAGTCCAGTGTAATCCTTTGGACATCACCCCAGTTTTCCATCCCCTCTTACAACTTAACTGTCCAGTCACCACCTCCGGACTAAAGTCACCTCCATGGCCCTGACTGGTACCATGCCAGTATCATCTCGAGTCAGCCAGTGCTGCTTGGTCTCTCCAATGTGTGCATCCTGCCTCCCATTCCTAGGCATACTGATCAGATAGCCCTGGTTGCCTTTGAGAGACTCTAAACTTTCATGAACGGTGTTTCAGGAGCTTTCCATCTTCCTTCAAGTAACTGAGTGGGACAATCTAATGGTTTTGTTAGAAAAAGTTTTACTGTTTAAATGTTGAAAAATAAACCAAATGACTTGTACCCTTTGCTGTACACAGCCCTCATGATTCTCTGACATGATACAACATACAGGACCTCAGCCTAAAGGATATCTGTATTTTCTTTAAGATTTTATTTATTTATTTGAGAGCGAGCGAGCGAGCGAGCATGAGTGGGGTGGAAGGAGCAGAGACAGAGGGAGAAACAGACTCCTCACTGAGCAGGGAGCCTGATGAGGGACTCGATCCCAGGACCCTAGGATCATGACCTGAGCTGAAAGCAGACACTTAACAAACTGAGCCACCCACGCACCCTGATATCTGCATTTTCTTCCAGCATTTTGCTTGATATAGTTTGAAGTGGACCTGGAACCAGGCCCTAATGAAGTGAGGACCATCTCCCAGAAGCAAAAGGGAGATCTGCTAAAGGGATCTATGGACTGGCAGAAGCTGCATCTTGGAGGCTCTCCGCCCTCTACTGGTACTGGGATAAACAACAGAATGGGATGTTCTAGGACACCCTTGGGTGTCTGAGAAGATTGCTCCAACATGGTCTCATCTCATTCCACAATGTCAAATATATTTATGCCAAAAGATCAAAGAAATGATCCAAGATTCAGAAGACTAAACTCTGTTAAGGTATAGCCATTCTCAGCAGGATCAAGCCTGTTGGACTCTGCAATGATTTGGCATATTTAAGATGCCAGTACATTTTAAACCTTTTGTGCCTTCCCTGGCATTAACTGCATATCACAGAATTCATAGCCTTGTGGAAATTATTCTATAACTTGAATAATGTCCCCATTCACTGGGCAGATCCATTCATTCTCTGTCATCTATTTCATCTCATATTTTACTAATCTTTCAGGTCTGTTGATCTAGTCTGTTCTACACTGGCATCTCATAATACTTTAAATATCCCCTTAGCCTGGGAAGTACCAATGCTGTTGTTGTTTTAATAATCATAATGAACCATCACTTCCAGCTGCCTATATATTTTCTTTAGTTTCATAACTAATGCTTCAACCTCCAGCTTTTGAAAGGAGCTATAGTTTATCCATCCAGCCATGTGCTAGCAAAGGGCTATTCTACCAGGTATAAATGATGAATCCCTCTGCCTGTTGTTCCTCTACATTATCCAGGGCAACCCCAGTCAGCCTCACAGCATCATGCTTGTCCATATCTGTCACAGTATGGCCTATTTTCCCTCCTAGGACCAAGCTACATCCTAAGGCAGGTGAATCTAGCAGGGAGATCTAGAACTCAGTTCCTCCTAAAACTCAAGCCCAATTATAGAGAGCTCAACAATGGACCTTCTCCAGCAGCAGCAAATCACCAAAGAAAAGTGGGTCCAAAGCCCTGCCCTGTAATAAAAGCTCAAATTCAATTCTAGGGTATAGCCCTCAAGCCCAGGCAAGTAGTCACCTCTAGAACACCACAGCACCACTACCAAAGGTGGCAGGCCCCTGTTGTAAAAAAGAAACACTGCTCAGAGTGAGGTGGCTTTAAAAGAGGAATGGAAGTAGACCATGGACTCTGAAGGAACCCTGGAGCTGGGGGCCTGGGGTCTGTAGTTTTGTTTCTTCCTTCTGGTACAGCCGTAAGCACTCCCAGGGAACAACCCCTCTTCCCCTGAGTCTTGATAGAGAAAATTATAGAGCCCATTCAGAAGAGTGTGAGACCTGTGTGGATCCGGAGGGGTGTCCCAGTTGGTCATCTCTCTCTGGGAGCTTGTAAGCCTTGCCACACCCACTCCTACTTTTTAGTTCATGTTTCAGCAAAACCTCCTCTCTGAATCAGTTAAGTTTCTGAGCTGCAATTTCTGAACTTGGTCTGCCTCTATTTAGATCAGCAGGGTTGGCTTCCATCTGATCTCAGTTCCTGGGGCTAAATTCCTGGGTTCAGGGTAACTAAGAGCACACATTGCTTTGTTCCCAGGCTTTGACTTTGTATTTAGAACGTTGGGCTCTGGCTAGCAAAAGCTTTTCCTAAATTCCAAAATCCAGACTTGTACCACCCTTGCTTTAGCCCCTCTGTGGCCATGCTTGATTAACTGATCACTGCAGAGGCAGTGAATGATTTCTGCAAAGCCCAGGATTATAGGCAGTTGATGAATATTAAACAGCAAGAGGCGTACAGCCTTTAAAGCAGAAACACTGTGCTATTATCTGACTCTCCTGATAGAATAGGAAATCCTTGAGAACAAGAACTGTGTCTTATTTGGCTATGGAGTACATAGCTCCTTGCCTATCAAAAGCACTCAATGAATGTTAGATGAATGAGTGAATATAAGAATATACCTGTATACAGGAAAGCATGGACTCTCTCCTCATGCAGATTACAAACCTGGATGTGTTTCCTTTCAGAATCTAATCTATTAATATGTTGTATGCACTTAAATTATTATTCCCCTACCTTACACCAAAATATTTGGAAGCATGTTTTCAACTTCTTCAGATAGAAATGACTGCAGGTAAGGTAAAATGCTAGCACAGTCCCATGCTAGCAACATTACCCATACTACCTAAAGTAGAGCTAAGAGTCTCATCTCAAAAGTATGCTGGAAGGATCAATTAAGACGATATGTGAGAAGCAGCAAACACAGTTATCTGGGACACAACACGCATTCCGTGAATTTCCCTTTGCCTCCCTTCATAAATGTCAAGTTTCTGGGTATTAGTTTGAGAATGCTCCTGAAAGAAGCTAGATAAATTTCTTTCCTGCATTTACATTGGTGATTTTCATGTTGGGAAGAGGCTGGAAAATCAGCTAGGGAGCATTTCTAAACCACACATTTTGCAGCCCCTCTGTTCCGATACCATGACTATCATGTGTAGATGGCAGAATACTTCCAAGTAATTTCAATAGCCTTAACCACTTCACCAAACACCTGTATCTTCTTGTCCTATTCAATAGTTTTCACTCCTGGCTGAATGTTAGAGTCCCTCAGGGAAATTCACAAACTCTGGTGGATTTTTAGGGCTATCTGGTAAACTTACAATATTCCTCTACTCCACTCATTCTCCTACTTTCCAAGATAAATGCTTCACAACTTCTCCTCTGTCCTTGAAGATCAAATAGGCATCTCAAAATCATCATGCACAAATATAGGCCCCTGATTTATCTATCTCCCTCACACTACCTACCCCATTTCAGTAAACGGCAGCTCCATTCTTCTAATTACTTGGATTAGAAAACCCAGAGTCATCAATTACTCCTCTCTTCCTGTCTCTCTCCTCTCACACACCATATCCAATTTATCAACAAATTCTGTTGACCCTACCTTCAAAACAGATCCCGTATTGCACCACTTCTTGCTACTTCCACTGCTAGAAACTCCGTTCAAGCTATTAACATCTTTTGTCTGGATGGTTGCAAAAGCTTGCTGTCATCCCTTCCTACACCCTCCCTTCCCTTGAATTTTCTCAGAGAAGCCAAAGAGAGCTATTTAAAAAAAGAAGCCAGCTCATAGCATTCTTTTACTCAAAGGTGTCTACTGGCCTCTTGTCTTAATGAAAACAAAAGCCAAATTTCTTACAGTTCCCCAAAGGCTCTCATTGATCTGTCTCCTTTGTTGTCACTACCTCTGAGCCATCATTTCCAATCACTGTCCTCCTGATGACACCCCTGCAGCCTCACTGGCCACCTTGCTGGTCCTTAAGCAGAAACTCTCTGAGCTTCCCTGCTGTTTCCTCTGTCAGGAGCACACTGCTCTCTACAATGAACGGAGCTCATTCTTCATTTCCCCCAAGTCTCTGTCAAATGCCACTGTGCCAGGAAGCTCTTTCCTGGAGTATTCTCTCTCTTAAATAGCAGGCTTGTTACTCTCTATCTTCTTTATTCTGGTTCATTATTATTATTTCTTAGTGAAACCCATTACCACCTGGAACATGTTGATTTATTTGCTTATTATCTCTCTTCTTCTGGTGTAACACAAACTCCACAGCTCGAGGCCTTTGTCTATTTTGTCCACCTCCATACCCTAAGTGCCCAGCATGGGGTCTGCGATTTGGGAGGCATTTAATAGATAGGTGTGAATCCTGATCTCAGTGGGATCCAGTTCTCTAGAGCTTAGATTTTTTAGCCTAGAACCATGTGCCTGGGGCAAAGAGGTTCACATTCAAGCCAGTTCACTGACCAAGTTCATGTCTTGATGATAGATTGATTCATGTGTCATTAACACATAATGATCAAGTTATTTTATAACAAAATAGTCTCAAGATTTTATTTTTACTTCTCAGATCTTTCAATTTCAGGCTTTTCTGTTAGTGCCCTAGATGTATCATAGGAGCTCCTTTTCCTGCTTTTCACTTCTAGACTGCTTTGAAACTCAATCCCCTCTCCTGCCTAACAATGCTTAATTTATTAAACTTTTGATACTGAGCCCAAACTGTCCATTTTTAAGCCAATTTTTCTAGATGATTATGGTTAGATTTACAACCAGATGCTAACTATATATTTCACTGTCTCAGTAGTATTTACCTGGCCTTTTAAAATGTGAAGCTTTTGTTAGGGGTGCGTGTGTGTGAGAGAGAGAGAGAAAGAGAGAGAGAGAGAAATTGAGAATGTCTTCCCAAAGTTCTTTGATAATTTACACTAAATAACTTAAAAACTGAAAACAAAATCTATAAGCTTCCCTTTTTTGTCACCTATAACATGAATTCTATAATTGTGATATATTTTCTCACTATGTGATTAAAATTTTGAATACTAAGTCTCCTGATTCTCTTTTCAAAGATAATATATCATAAATTAAATAAGATAGTTATTCTGTTATTTTTGCATATATTTTTAAGTTCGTTCTTACAATTACTGGAATAGTTGCTATTTTTAATTGCTAATATAATGCCTTTGCAAACGCCCTCTTGGAAAATGGAATTTTCTAGAGAGAATATAACTCTCAATCATATTTGAAGGAGGAATAAAGACTTATTTAAATAATAATTCTGTGTGCATCACCCATTGCAGTTTACTTTCCTTTACCATCAATATGAAATTCATTTTTTCTACTGCTTGGAAGTCACTGATGATTTTAAAGACATTTGCCCGCATCTAAGCTATAAGAATTTACTGTAGAGTGTGAATCAATGAAATACATGTAAATTAAACATAACGCAACAAAGTCATAGAGCTTAAATCCTAATAAACAGATATTGATTGAGGATCCTGATACCACCTACAAATGTAACTCTAGATGTGAAAATTAATGATATATAATGTTTCCCAATGCTTTATAAAATTGTCAGTTAAAAAATTAAATCACCTTGGTTTATTTACTGAGGTATTGCTGGTGCTCTAATTAATAAAAAACGCATTTGCATTTTATTTTCCCAAATGAAATATATAGCAATCACTCTTACAGGAGTTTTTTCTTAGTGAGTAATTATATCTATGTTTGTCCTATCTTTTAAAATAATGTTGAGTGAAAACATGGAGTTAATATAAATTAATGCAAACTGTAAATGTTTTCTAGAAGGGAAAAAACCTTTCTTATTAAATGCATGTGCAGCTATTTCAACACAAATGCAAATCAGCCCTAATTTTATTTTCAGAATGCCACTCTTTAACCAATATAATGCACAATCAATTTTAAGTACCAGGCAGGATGCTTTATAATGCTGCTCTAGGGAAGACACACAATTTTTCATTTCATCATCAACACAGTTAAGTTGTATCACCAAATAATCTATAAACCTCTGATTAACCAGATGCTACTTTTCCACCCTCTGTTCCAGATTAAAATGCAGTGATGTGTTCAATAGTGTACCAAAAAAAAAAAAAAAAAAACCCACAAAAGCAAAACACCTGATAAGCTTTTTTCTTTTTCCTCCACAGAGCCACCCAAGCTCCCCATGTGGAGGGGAAGTGGAAAATGGCAAGCCCTTGTGTATGTAATTTTTGGAAAAGTAAATCAGAATAAAAAACATACTTGTTCCAATCTGTAAGGTCCAACTAAATGCAGTGTAATGCATGCTAGTGTCTTGGCCAGTCCCTACATCATGTCCTTTACTTTTTCTTTCTTAAGCTCTGAAGGTCTCTATCTGTATCCTGGTGACCCACATTGCCCAGTGTACGTCTGGCCGATCCACAGGTGACATTGTGAGAACAGCTGCAGAAGCCTACATCTCATAGTTAAAGAGAACTTTGAGTTAGTTCTTGGTCTAATGGCACAGTTGTGTTTGGAATGCAGTGTTTGTATAAGCTCTAAGTCACAACATTCTCTAGATCCTTATTTACTTAGCTAACCTTCCTGTTTCTTGATTCACCTTTGTTAAAAAGAAAACCACAGGCCCAACATGGTGTCACTTAGACTGAGTTCCCAAACCAGAGCTTGATACCTAACTTAACTGCAGTTTCAACCTCTGCCAGAAATCGGTCAGTTGGGAGTTTTTGGATCGGCACAAAGGAGTCTACCAGAGGGGCCCCTCTCCACCCCCACAAAGAAAGATGAAGTCCCCTGCGTGATAAGACCCCTTGCTCTTCCCCTAAGGGAAAGATACTGTGCCTGAAATAATCCTTCCCTTTGCTAATAACTTTCTCCCCACCCCCCTTCTATAAAAACTTTCCATTTGGTACAACTCCTTGGGAGCCCCCTCTACTTGCTAGATGGGATGCTGCCCAACTCATGAACTGTTTAATAAAGGCTATTACATCTTTCACATTTATTCAGTTGAATTCTTGTTATGAAACACCCTCCTAGTTGGAGGTCTGTCAACCTGTTAGCCATTCTTCCAATGGGGGAAAATTTTCTCCCTCCCATAGCACTCACTTCCCTCTCCTTATGAATGGACTTCTCTCTCTAAACCACAGTGCTAGTCATTGTTTTCTTAATTAGAGCCTGACTTCCCTAAAGCCTGCCCCACCTGTTAGACATTCTCCGGTACTGAGCTTGGACGCCTTCTACACCTGGCCTGGCCAGACACACCGGACGAAGTGATGTGGACCACTCATTTCCTTTCCCATGTTGACAGCCTTTGCAGCCTGGTAACTGGCCAGCCTCAGTCTTGCTGCATCTTGCACTTTCTCACCAGCCTGTTTGCTAAGGGGCTAGCCTACCTCAAGCCCACACCCTTTGCTGTGCTGATACACCAGTTTTCTGCCAGATGGCTCAGTCAGGTAGATGTGCTAGAGAAAATCAAATCACTGGCCAGGGCTTGGATTCTTTTGTTGCACTCCCTAAAGCTCTATTTATTGTATTAGTTGTAAATCTATCACTCCCTATCAGAAAATGGAAAGCAAATAGATGCCCTTCACATACGAAGGTGAGGCTGGATATGCCCTTTTAGTTTATTTTCCATTAGTGCAGATGACCTCCTCTTCCCACCCACTCCTCATGCCTCCCCCCCAACACCTGTGCATGGTTTGCATGCTAACTGCTTTGGCACTGCCTTGTTGAAAAAGAGTGAAATCATCTGGACCATATAAGGGAGTAGCCACCACCTGCGCCTAATGCTAAAAACACTGCATTAACTGAATCTTAGACCCAAATGGAATAACACCTACTTTATCCCACATCATTGGTAAGGAAAATGTTCTCTTTAAGTGAAAATATTTTAAAATCTATTTTGGATGGACAGTTTTCTAAAATTATTACATTGCTCTCTGCTTTCTTACCCTGGGGATTTTAAATATGATGACTTTGGTCAACATTTGGAACATCAATTTCTGTGCTATGCCCCCAAAGATTATTAGCGTAGGTGTAATTGTTGGCTCCTAAAATAGGTGTCCTCACACTGCTTCGCTCTGTAAATCTCTATGTCTGCTTTATGGTTTTTCTATCTATCTCTTTGCAATTTTTGCCTTTGCCAATTGCTAGCAGCATTTCCGCCTTTTAATCTGTTTTGACCTGAGAAATGAGATAGCCATGTTTGGTAGAATAGGTCATAACATAAAAATACATTGGCTCTGACTGAGTGCTGGAGGACAGCTCTTGAGAATAGACACATGAAATTTTAGGAAGAATCATTTTTGAAATATTATGGCCTTACTTTCTTGCTCATAGCTGTAACTCTGCCCAGTTGATGTGTCCCTGCAAATACTATGTGAATACATAAAAGCTAGAAAAACCTTGCCATTTGTTCCAAATATCTTCATAGCATATCCACATCTTCACAGACATACTGAGACAGAACTCACACAGGTGTGCCCTTGTGGTTATAGACTCCCAACACATTTTCCCCGATAGACAATTTACCACACATAGGTAGGCTTACAGGGATCTGGGTGTGTGGATAATCCACCTCAGAGCCTTTGCTCCATCGTGACTTGTAGTCACTATTTTTATTCTTATCAGTACAAACCAAGTAGCTGCTGTTTCATCCATGAAAGACTCCTCAAAGACACAAGACTTCTCTTTTTTCTCCCCAATTCTTCCCACTCCTTAAAAGTAAATAATTGAAACTACCTCTTTGCCTAAGTGCTCTGTCTCTTGCTTCTCATAAAACTCTTCGGGTGGAAGATGCCGAATGCGAGCAGGAGGCCACATCAGCAGGCCTGAGCGCTCAAGTTAAAGGGGAAAGGGAGAAAAGTTTTGCGACGTTCCGGCATGTTCCTTTGAGGCATGAGTGTCGCAAACCGTGAGAAAAATACCTTTGATCCTTGAGATGGAAGTCAAGAAGGCTTTCTGCAGAAAGGTCTGCCACTGGGAGTAACATGTTAAAGATTGAATATCCAGCCTCAAAGACTCATAGGAAATTACCCCTTGGGCTAGGTTGGTGGTTTGATGTCACCATTCACATTCACTGGGAGAACTAAAAAGACCCCAACTTACCATGTTCAGGTCAAACTCCTCAGGAGGTGAGAGAACCAAATTTCGTTGTACTGGGGACCAGAAATTGTTTCACCAACTTTACAATGTTCCATTTTAAGTCATGAACAGTGTTCTAATGGCTAGGCCATGCAATGTGGCAGTGACTTCTTTCCTTTCTGGGCATTAAAAATGGGAAGTGTAAAATCTGAGTTTTGTTTTGTTTTGCTTTTAATAAAATAGGTAATTGAGTGCTATTGATAAAGAAAGCCAAAATCAACATATTCTCCAAACCTGTCCAATATACAAGGAGGTAACTGGGGTATTGGTTCAGAGGACACATATTTGGAAGAAAGGAAAGAGTAAAAGCTACGTGGGAGGATGAATAAAAACTACTAAATTTTATTTGCTCTCATTACCATTCTACTCTCCTCTTAGCAGTCTCTGGATTGTGCTTCATCATCAGAACTGCAGGGAGAAGGCACACAAATAACAGTGAGATGTAGCCTAAGTGCCCCATCTCGGGGGAGCTGTAAAGGAGTAGGACCTTATAGGAGTAGGGCTACCCGTCCCCCAGGATGCTGGACTTCCCTATTGACTGTCCACCTTTCTATCACCAACATCTGGCATACTGCCTGCCCGATCAGTTTAGTATCTGTCTGAGTGTTCCAGGAAATAAATAAATAGAAGTCTTCACCACCGTTCTCATCTCCAGCATCCTCACCCAGCCACGACTACTGTTTCTATCCTGGGTTTGAAATGAAAGTGAAATTTCACAAGTCAGTGCTAACTGCCATAGTTCATGTTTAGTCAGAGCAGCAGTGTGGAAGGTTCCCTCCCTCTGTCCAAGCTAAATGATGCCTCACAAGGCTCCTCTCCCAGAATTCTTCTATAATTTAATGTAGAGCCTTGTCCTAAAATGCACTTATCCTGCTTTATTATGAGTTAAAATTTTTCCATTACTAAAATAACAAAATGTAATGCAATGAAACCACTGTTCACATTGTGGTGTGTTTCCTTCCAGTCTTTTTTTTTTTTTTCCAAAAATGCACTTATCCTTGACCCTGTAGATATTATAAATATTTTATTATCCATTACACTATTACTGATTCTTTTGGATGAAGGCTGTATTTGCATCATTGTGTCTTCCTTGTATTTCGAGTCGTTGGAGTTAGCATCCTGTAAGCAAAATAGACAAAGACCTAGGAATCAGATAGGCAGGTTTAAATTCTGGCCTAAGGTGTGTGAGTTGGGCAACTCAAACTCTCCCAGACTCAGTTTCCACATCTAATTAAAATTATAGGAATACATATTTCATATGATTGTTTTGAATATCAACATTAGGCAGTCTATGTGTACCTAGCTAGCTGCCTAATGCAGAGCAGACACAACAAATTTCATCTCCCTTGCTCATGTGTAGAGGATAGAGTTCAAATTGTTATACTTATTTGGGGTTATACTGATGAGCTGCATATATATGAAATTACCTATTAAGAGATATTTGATTGGATACTCAAGTATAGGACAGTCAATTAGTCATTTCTTTATAAGAATCTGTGAATTTGCACCTAAATCTATATATCTAATTATTATTCTTTATCAAGTCTCACAAAGGAATGTTTTGCTAACCCTATTCCTGATCTAGCTATTTAACAGTATTTAAGATCGATACCCTCAAAAAACCCCAAATAATAATAAAATTCTCACTTTTACAAAACATGTTTTCAGAGGAGTATAATTTAATTTCCTTTAAAAGGTTCATCATAATCAGTTGTTTATTAACATGGGGCCAAAACAGTTCCTGGAGTGTGACAAGTGTCCCTTAATAGCACACTAACGACCCTCCATCAGTTGGGCCAGTGTTTATTGAGTATGGTAGAACACAGTGCTAGGCATTGGGGGGGGGGGCAGACACAAAATATCTGGAAGACAGCTTTGCAGAGAGACCTGATTAAAAAGCAGATAGATAAGTGGCTCGGTTCGCTTGTCTCCAAAATGGTCTTCACCTGTCTTAAAGATTGCAGGTGCTTATAAGGAGAGCAGCTCGGGCCTTGAAGGCAAGTAGGAAAACCACATTCCCTTTTACCACTTAAAGGTGGTCTTTCTAGAAGCAAGTCACCTGTGATTTCTGAGCAGCATGCCTCATCTGTAAAATGAGGTTTCAATAATAGATAGCCTACATGCTTAATAAAGTCCTCGGCATTAAGTAAGTACTCAGTTGTTATTTTCACTTATTTTTCCTCATTTTTATCTATTGATAACACCTACTTACAGAGTTTTTATAAAGATCAAATAAGAAAACCTATCTAAATGCCCATGAGTAACAGATCTTGGAATGTAATAAGTTCTCAGTGTTAGTTCAGTTCCTTGATTTTTTTTAGATTATTTATTTATATTATTTATTTGAGAGATAGAGTGCACGCAGGAGCAGGGGGTGGGGCAGAGGCAGAGGGAGAGGGACAAGCAGATTCCACACTGAGTGCTGAGCCCCACATGGGGCTTCATCCCAGACCCCGAGATCATGACCTAAGCCGAAACCAAGAGTCAGTCCTTAATCTGCTAAGCCACTCAGGTGCCCCTCAGTTCCTTGATCTTTAAGTTCCTAAAGAGAAATATTCCTGCTCAGTCTGTACTTTTAGGGATTACCCATTAATATCACTTTTAATGTGTGAAGTTATATTTCGTGTTATTGAGGAAAGGAAATAAAGGATTAATGGATCGTACATTAGTTTCTGTATTGGAATTCAAAGGAAGCATGTGCTGTATATTTACTTTTGTAGACATAATACTGGGATTCTTTAAAACGCTCTTAGCTCTTCTGACTCTGGTAGCAGTTTTAACATGTTTCAAAAGCTGTCCACATAGAAGGGTTTAATGAATGTATATTAAAAATATCTGAGGGATGCCCGGGTGGCTCAGTCGGTTAAGCGTCTGCATTAGCTCAGGTCATGATCCCGGGGTCCTGGGATCGAGTCCTGCATCGGGCTTCTTGCTCAGCAGGGAGCCTGCTTCTCCCTCTGCCTGCCACTCCCCCTGCTTGTGCTCTCTCACTCTCTGACAAATAAATAAATAAATAAATAAATAAATAAATAAATAAATAAATAAATAAATAAA
>NW_023270377.1:96372859-96468319 GCF_011800145.1 Mirounga leonina | reverse complement strand
AAATAAATAAATAAATAAATAAATAAATAAATAAATAAATAAATAAAATCTTAAAAAATAAAAATAAAAATATCTGATTAAATGGAATGTTTCTAACAGTTCAAGTAGTCAGGTAATGAAATTTCAAGTTTGCAAACTAATTTTTCTCTTATTCCTATAGTTCATAGTTACATTTAGAAATTTTCCCATTTACCAAATGGCATCCAGTGAAGCAATATTTTTGACCCATGGAAGCTCTGCTAACCAAAGGAACACCACAACACTCATTATAGACAAATCTGTACAAGTTTCATCTTTGGTCTATTTGTTTCAGCTGTATGGTCATTTGTATTGGTTTCTGTATTTATCCTGTGTTTGTTTCTTGCTAATTACCACCACATAGGTCATTAAAAATGATAGACTTGCGTATTAATGAACTTAGAAGGCCTACTGGTGTGAAAGGCCCTGGGAAGCCCGATTTGAATAAGACCCTTCCTCACCTGAGGGAGCTGCCAGGGTTCTTTCTCCCAGGAGTTGCTGTCACCCTTATCATTAACCTAAAGAACCCTTATGCATCCTTATTTAGTTTGGGCTTTCTCAAATAGTCACATTTCTAATCTAGAATAAAGCATACAATGGTAATAAAAAGTATTTGCTCCATATACCAAAGGTTTAGGGGATGGTGCCTGTCCAATCCAGGTCCTATAAACATTGCAGGCTCACCTCTGAGCCCACCACATGCTTGACCATGAATGCCAGCCCTAGGCAGTGAGTTAGGCAATGTCCCATTGTAAATACAAGTGATTGCCACTTTTCTCTCCGTACATGCGCTTGTCTAGCAGGATCTTGGATTTCTGGTTTCATAGGACTTAGCTTTGGTGCTGGCATTATGAAAGGCCTTTCTAGTGGTCCTGCTCCCTGCCTTTGGCTCGTCAAATGATGATTTTTGAGATTTCTTCTGTTTGGATTTTGGAATTCCTCACAAACTCCTGGAATAATTCCCTTTTCCCCAACGTAGCCCATGAATTCTAAGTATAAGATGGTCTCCCGGCTCCCTTTCAGAAGAAGTAGGTTTGGGGGGAAAAAAAAAGTAAATTGGGAGTGGAGAATTCAGGAATGAGAGAGGGTTATCCCTGAGCAGAGTTTTCAAGTATGAGTCAAAGATGTAAAGGAGGAAGATGTTGCACAGATATGAATAAACCACACCTAAATTAGATGGGCAGGTTGTGGAGTTCAAGCATTACTAGCTAACAGCTAAGACAGAAAATTTTAAGAACAATTTGCAGTCATGTTTTTGACCCAGAATCAATTTGAACTATTGCTTTATTTTCATTTATACATAGTTGTTAGAAGGAAATGTTGCCTGAGGAACCACATCTCATTTGGATTATTTACCTTCCTGTCCCTTTCACATTGTTGCAACCTCAGGAGACCTTCCTTGCTTTTTGTGGACCTGCAGGGAGAAACCATTGAGGTGACTACAGTTTGAGGAAGGAAGCTTCTTCACTCTGGAGGGAGTGCAAAAGATTAATTAGAAAGAGCCCTGCAGGTGAAGAACAAGAAAATCTAGGAGGGGACAGTTATTACAGTGCAAGTAAGAAATAATGAAGAAATGCTGAACTAAGTCAGTAACAGTATGATAGGAGAGGTAGGATAGAAATGAGAGTTATTAAGACAGTGGAATTGGCAGAACTCAGAGATAATTGGATATGGAGGGTAAAGGGAAGGAGGACTTGAGAAAGGCATTTCAATTCTATCAGCCCAGCTAAGGAATATAGAGTAGAATGAGGGAAGAGCAAGTAAGTTCAGTTGGGGTCATGCTGACAAGGAGAAGCATCTAACATGCAAAGAGAAACATGAGGCTGGAGCTCAGGAGAGAAGGTACAGCCATACATCAGAGGAGCCAGTAGAACTGAACTTGGTAGTTGAAATCTTGAGAGTAGGTAACATTACTTACAGAAAATGTGTAAAAAGATAAAAGAAGAGAGTGAGGATGGGTGGCTGGAGACAATATACTTAATAAAAAAGTGGAGGCAGGGAAATGAAAATGAAAGATCTGAGTCTTTGTAGAATCAGAACAGGATTAGGCCACAGAACCTGAGGGAAAAGAGAGGTTTAAGGAGTAAGGCATCAACTGAAGTTTGGAAAATGCTCAATGTGTTCAGCAATTTTAAGTAATTGTGACTTGAAGTAGTTTCAGGAGTTTCAGGAGAGTGATAGAGCAGAAAGACAGACAATGAGCCCAAGAATGCCTAGAAAGTGGAGTAGGCTACTCTTCAGAGTATCTTGAAGGAGAAGGGAATTCTATCTGAGCTAGCAAGCTATAGGAAAGGCAGGTGCAAAGTATTTTTTTTTTTTTTTTGAATGGTAGTGGAAAATATATGGATAGAAGGGCTTTGAATGGGCACAAGATAAATGGTGGAGGTGGTTTGGAGTGTTCCAAGGAAGCTGAGTCACTGAAAGGAGAAGAGAGAAAAGCTAAAGAAATCTCCCTGGATAACAGGGACAGTTGAGAAGGGGACAACACACTAAGCCATGTGCATGAGGCCACAGTAGAAATTCAGAAGAGAAATAGATCAAACCTTCTCAAACTTTAATGAGCATAAGAATTACCGAGGGATTTTGCTTAAATGCATATTCTGATTCACTGTGTCTGGGGTTGGACCTATGATTTTGTATTTCAAACAAGCCCTCCGGTGATGCCCATGCTACTGGTTCTCTGATCACCCTTTGAGAGATAAGGACATAGAGGAAAGTGCATGAGTGAGGCACATGGGTTTTGAATGTAATCAACATAAATGCAAAGTAAGGACCCAGTCTGACGAGTCAGAAAACATGGCAAAGTGGCACAACAAGAATGCATTCTACAAGTAGTTCGTGTATTCATTAAGAATGTACCAGTCTTTTTTAACCTGCATCTGCTTCTCCGTTGCAGAGCATAAAACAAGTCACGTTAGGTCCAGTCTCTGAGAGTTTAAGGATATCTTAATATGTACAGCAGAAAAAAAATGCTAGTAATTAATATATAGATACATAATTATTTCAGAAATAAACAATGGTCAACACTTGTTAGGGATGGTAGCTAGACAGCTCAAATATTTCTTTGGATTAATTTTTTTAGATGGAGACATCATGAAGGGTTTTCAACTGGCCATTCATTTTGAAGTTGAATACATACTGAGTGGTTATCATCCATCTTCCCTACATTCATCTTTAAAAGAAGATATGACAGATGTAAAGTTTCCATCAATTTGAGAATAGTAGAGGGAAAAATGAGGCTGCCCCTTGAATCTAAGTGATCCTATCTCCTTAAGCCTCTTTCATAGTGGAGAGCTACATGAAGCCCGAGTCTGAAATCATTTGGTTCAGACAGAAGAGACATGACAAGGAACAAGTGTCATGAAGAGAGAAACAATGTTAGATGTTCAGAGATTACCTAATGCTCTTTTAGACATTTCCTCCTGTTTACTGAATCAGCCCCCACCCCTTGCTACTGCTCCATCAGGTTAGCCGATGGATAACACATTTCTTGTGCCATTCTTACCTCCATCACATAGCATGTGCTCATAACTGTTCAAGGACATTAGAGCACAAAAAGATTGGCAAGAACAAGTTCAGTGTCTTTAGAAACTTGCTAGCTGGTTTAGAAGAAAGTGTTCATCATAAAACTACATTATGAAGTAGTATTGCCCATAGAGTCCTTTGCAGAGTAGTATTCCATAAAATTCTACTAGAAATATGGACTGAAAGAGAGTTTGCTGCTGATAAGAGTTTGTAAAATACTGTAAATGAAAACTTCTCTTCCACATAGGAATAGGACAGCATGCAAATTGTAATAGTTCCGGGAATTACTGTGGTAAATAAATCTGTTCTAAAGTTTTTAAAGGTTTTTTTTTTTTTTTTTAAACCATTGAACTATTTTATATCATAAAAACTATTACTAATTCAAGGACTTAGTATTCTTCAGAGGACAAATAAGGGAATATTGTTGTAAAGATTAAAGTGTTTGCTATAGTCAGTTTAGTGCAGTTGCTATTAGGGAGGCTAGCGATCATTTCAGAAATCTGGGGATCACATTAATAAGGAGCTGGAACTGACACTGAATGATGTGAGTAGTTTGAGCATTGACAAAATAAGATATTCTGGGTTTGGATGGAAGTTGAGAGGGTTAACAGAATAAATAAAAATGTAGAGGAGGAAACAGTTCAGGGTTCAGGTGTGTTTAAACCACAATGAGAAAATCAATATGCCTGAAGAGGAGGGTTTTGATTGAGTGAAAATCAATTTGGCAAGGCTGATTATAAAGACCCTTGCATTTGGGGTTAGGTTCTATGAAGATTGAACTATGCATTAATTGCATCCAGAGGGGAACAAATAGGGACTATGTCTTTAGCATTCTGACCAAAACATTTCTTTCATTTTTAAAAAAATTTCATTGTTGCTTCTGTTTTTAAAAACAGCACAAGCACATGGTGAAAATTTTATAACGTAAAAAAAGTAAACAAAAGAAAGTTAAAACCACTCATAAATGCAATGACCAGATATGCCAATTTTTCCTAAGCATACATGTGTTCACACACTCATTTTAGAAAAGTCCGCTCACTCCATATCATGGTGGCTATAACCTAAACTCCTAAGAGGTAAGTTAATATAAATGTGTGTAGCAGGCTAGAGTGGGTGAGGTGTTGAAGAAGCAGTCTTTCACACAGATACATTACAAATTAAATACATGGGGGCGCCTGTGTGGCTCAGTCGTTAAGCATCTGCCTTCGGCTCAGGTCCTGATCCCAGGGTCCTGGGATCGAGTCCTGCATCGGGCTCCCTGCTCGGCAAGAAGCCTGCTTCTCCCTCTCCCACTCCCCCTGCTTGTGTTCCTGCTCTCGCTGTCTCTCTCTCTGTCAAATAAATAAATAAAATCTAAAAACAACAACAACAAATTAAATACATGGAATGCTCTTTGCCTTCCACAAGGAAATATACTATTTCCTCGCACTACATCCTTGCACTACGTTTTATTTCAAACATATAGCCTTATCTGGGTCCATTTTTAATGTTACTACACTTGATGGGAATACAGGTATAAAAAAAAATTATTTTGTCAACTCTAACCTTAGAAAAACAATAGATAAATGGTACCTGACTCTAAGCCTCAGTGCATGGGAGTCTGACAGTGGGGGAAGGGTGCTGACTGAGGCTGCAGCCACCACTTGGCAGCACCTACTGCTGCCAACCAGGAATGGGGACCAAAGTTGGCAGATGCTCATAGATTTCAAAAGAAGACAGAAATCCTGTACTTATATGTTAATGTCTGACTTTTGAAAAATAGGAATTAATCATATTAACAAGAGAGTCAGAATTCAAGAGTGAAAAAAACACACTCTAGACTCTATAGTTGGTGCCTTGTGCTTATATATACCCACAAAACGAAACAAAACAAAACAATAGCAACAAAACTTCCTGGTTCTTTACAGTTAGGAAATGATACTACACATCCTCTCTGGCAGAAAATCTTGAATGGGTAATGGACATTTCTACTTACGAGACTTTTCTATCCTTAGATGTGACCTGATATAATATTTACATTTGTATTAGCATATTAGGAATCTTTCGTTGTAAAAAGACTCATTTGGGAAGTCTGTAGCATTTCAAAAATATGCTTACTGAATGTATATTTTGTTGATTTGAACAGGTATTTACCCACTGGAGGAAGATCTATTCCCAAATGCCATTTAGGTTATTTTCAAAAACTCCCTACTGAATCTTGATGCAGCTGTGTGCCTTTGCAGAAGTGGGAACAAAGCCGGCTGTGTCGAACCTTGGAATCACAGTGAGTAATTAGCACAATGTCTGTAATCAGGGAAAGGTTAGGTTAGGAAAAGAGGAATATAAATGTCTGTGACACACAAAAAGGAACAAGAGAGAGATCATCTGAACAAGAACAACAAGAACAGAAAGAACACTTGAACTTTAAATGTAAAAAACAACCGGTTTTTATATATTTATTTACCTTATCTTCTCCACTTTAATCATAAACTTTTCTCTTACTTGAAAAATCCTAGCCATGTGATACTATACTTTTATCTACTTATATCATTAGTATTATTTTTAAATAAATATGCTTCAAGTACTACAGGTTGACAAAAAGAGAGCTTTCATAGCCAATCAAGATTACCTAAGCACAGAAAACACAAAATAACCTGAAATGAATTAAGTACTATCTAATTTTAATCAATAGCAAAGATGGTGTAAACTACAACAAAATGTTATGAATAGAAATATCCAACAAATGGGGGCGCCTGGGTGGCTCAGATGGTTAAGCGTCTGCCTTCAGCTCAGGTCATGATCTCAGGGTCCTGGGATTGAGTCCCGCATCGGGCTCCCTGCTCCTTGGGAGCCTGCTTCTCCCTCTGCCTCTCTCTCTCTGTCTCTAATGAATAAATAAATAAAATCTTAAAAAAAAAAAAAGTTAAAACATTAAAAAAAAAAAAGAAATATCCAACAAATGAAGTTGTTTCAACAAAACATTGTATTTGGTCTATTGTGAAAATATAGATACAATTCCAAGCAGGAAACAGGTAACTTTTACTTAACCTAATAATATGGTTTCTTAAAAATCTAATTGAAATATTTTTGAAATTAAACTATGGATCTGAAATGGCTCATTATTTAAAGAAATAAAGAAATGAAGTAATTTTAAAAATTTTATGTGAACTTCCAATTTTTCTGATTCCCAAGTTTGTATTGTATGTGTTTGGTTTTCCTCAAATTAGAAATGTCATTTTTTTTCCACATTGGGAAAAAACAACAACAACAACAACAATAGATTAAGTTTTAAGGTGCCTGACAAGATCCAAGTTTCTAGTCTTTATTTTGCCTTTTCCTATTTGGAATTAGTTTGAAAAATCCTTTAACGGTATCTATCACGATTTATACGCATGCCCAGAGATGATTTTAATCAATGAGGGAGGAGAAACACTTGTTTATGGTCCCAAGACATTTTTTTATCCTAGTATTACTGATATTATAACACTTGAATTTTGGACCCTGAGATTAACATTTTTAGAAATATACAACTTTATAAATTGGCTAACTAATCTTCACTAATGTCCATGTTAATGTTTGGGATTCGTTCTGCAGTGACAGTGAATAGGAAAGCAGTTGAACTTTTGACAGAAGGTAAGTGGAGAGAGCCTTTTTATATTACTGCACGGACTTGGTGAGTTTATCTAAAATGGGGAATAAGGATAGATTATCTCTAAGGTGTCCCTGGTTCTCTCTCTGGTAAGTAGATAGAGGATGAAGCCCCTAGTAAGTCAAAGAACAGAATCAGAGTAACTCTATAGTTATTTTTCTAATCCATTGGTTGATTGATTGATTTAATAAGAATTTATTAAACAACATCTAGATGTCAGGTACTGTTTTAGACACAAGTGTTGGAATAATTAACAAACAGACATTGCCCATTTATCACTACAAACTTAATGTAATAAGATTTACATGATAGAAAGGAACAAAAACATATAATTACATAAGTAATTAGTTATAATTCTAGGTATTATGAAATTGCACATAAAAGGGGATTTGATCTAGTCTTGAATAGTCAAACGATAAGGTCACAGAACAAATGCCCCAAGGAAGTGCTCTTTAAGATGGGTTCTGAAATAACATCAGGAATTAAGGAAAGATGTGAGATGGTCTAGCCCAAGGAAGATGGAAGGAAGCTGCTCATGTGAAGTCTTAGACCAAAATGAGTCCTATATGTCTAAGAAATTTGAATTAAACCAGTCATTCTAGAGATCAGACAATGAACACATGAATGGCAAAGATGTGTCTGGAGAGGTGTGTAGGGGTTAATCAAGCAAGTTCCCTTGGAGCTATAGCAATCTTAACCTCTCTACTTATTTGATGGTAGAAAGAGATGGAAATTAGTTTGAGGAGTAAATAGTTTAGGTAAGAGATGGTGTTGGTTCAGACTATTGTGATAGTAATAGACTAGAGAGAAATAGAAAGACTTAAGAGGTATTTGGGAGATAGAATGAACAGAAATTTGTGGTCAATTGGATGTAGTAGGCGAGAAAGAGAAAGGGACAAAAGGTAACATCTAGGTTTGGGGTTGAGCAACTGGCTGGATGGGTTTAGATCCCAGAGAAGGGGTGGGTTTAGATGAAGAAGGCTTTGCTAAGACAAAAGTTACTGTCATGTAAAATCATTCCTGGTGGGAATGCAAGCTGGTGCAGCCACTCTGGAAAACAGTATGGAGGTTCCTCAAAAAGTTGAAAATAGAGCTACCCTATGACCCAGCAATTGCACTACTGGGTATTTACCCCAAAGATACAAAAGTAGGGATCTGAAAGGGTACGTGCACCCCGATGTTTATAGCAGCAATGTTCACAATAGCCAAACTATGGAAAGGGCCAAGATGTCCATCGACAGATGAATGGATAAAGAAAATGTGGTATATATATACAATGGAATATTATGCAGCCATCAAAAGGAATGAGATCTTGCCATTTGCAACGATGTGGATGGAACTGGAGGGTATTATGCTGAGCGAAATAAGTCAAACAGAGAAAGACATGTATCATATGACCTCACTGATATGAGGAATTCTTAATCTCAGGAAACAAACAGGGTTGCTGGAGTGGGGGGTGGTGGGAGGGATGGGGTGGCTGGGTGATAGACACTGGGGAGGGTATGTGCTCTGGTAAGCGCTGTGAATTGTGCAAGACTGTTGAATCTCAGATCTCTACCTCTGAAACAAATAATGCAATATATGTTAAGAAAAAAAAAGAAGAAGAAGAAGGTAGCGGGAGGGGAAGAATGAAGGGGGGGAAATCAGAGGGGTAGATGAACCATGAGAGACGATGGACTCTGAAAAACAAACTGAAGGTTCTAGAGGAGAGGGGGGTGGGAGGATGGGTTAGCCTGGTGGTAGGTATTGAGGAGGGCACGTTCTGCATGGAGCACTGGGTGTTATGCACAAACAATGAATCATGGAACACTACATCTAAAACTAATGATGTAATGTATGGGGATTAACATAACAATAAAAAAATTAAAAAAAAAAAAAAGGAAACAGGGCTTGACTCGCAGCCCGACTCGGGACACGGCTGGTCGCATGATGCATTACAGGGGCCTGCAGGTTGGGGTTTAGCAGTGGAGTTGCTTTTGCAAAAGAAGTCTCACCGGACAGAAGAGGAGCTCACTGAGGCAGGTCTGGGGCCACCCTAAAACCCCGCCTTGCCCCACACAACACCACAGCACTTGGGAGCTGCCACAGAGCCCGCCGAGATCCATGGATTTAGTGGCAAGGATGCTACTGCTTCTTCCACTTAGCAGCGTGAGCTTAACAAACTCACTTTACCTTGGCAGGCCTCAATTTTTTCATCTTTAAAAATGGTCAATGGACAGGGAAAGAAACAACAAATGTTGGAGAGGTTGTGGAGAAAGGGGAACCCTCTTACACTGTTGGTGGGAATGCAAGTTGGTACAGCCACTTTGGAAAACAGTGTGGAGGTTCCTCAAAAATTTAAAAATAGAGCTACCCTATGATCCAGCAATTGCACTACTGGGTATTTACCCCAAAGCAAAGATGTAGTGAAAAGAAGGGCCATATGCACCCCAGTGTTCATAGCAGCAATGTCCACAATAACCAAACTGTGGAAAGAGCCAAGATGCCCTTGAACAGATGAATGGATAAAGAAGATGTGGTCCATATATACAATGGAATATTACTCAGCCATCAGAAAGGATGAATACCCAACTTTTACATCAACATGGATGGGACTGGAGGAGATTATGCTAAGTGAAATAAGTCAAGCAGAGAAAGTCAGTTATCATATGGTTTCACTTATTTGTGGAACATAAGGAATAGCATGGAGGACATTAGGAGAAGGAAGGGAAAAATGAGGGGGGGCGGAATTGGAGGGAGAGATGAACCGTGAGAGACTATGGACTCTGAGAGAAAAACAGGGTTTTAGAGGGGAGGGGGAGGGGGGGATGGGTTAGCCCGGTGATGGGTATTAAGGAGGGCATGTACTTCATGGAGCACTGGGTGTTATACGAAAACAATGGATCGTGCATCACCACATCAAAAACTAATGATGTATTGTATGGTGACTAATATAACATAATAAAATTTAAAAAGAAATAAAAAAAATAAAAAATAAAATCATTCCTGAAAAGCCACCCTAGGGGATCCTTGCATTTGGGAATCTAGCTTTATTTAATATTTCAGTTTTTTCTTTCTCCTCCATGTTCTTCCACCCTCTCCCCAACATGGTTACTCTAAAGATAATTGAGACATATATATATATACCAAAAGAGAAAGACACCATTCTTTTCCCCCTCTCTTAAGCTCCCCTATGTAATTGTACCTATTTATTTTCATACCTCACAAAATTTTTAACAAGATCAGCCCAGTACTCATCATCTTCCTTTTCATCATATGTTGAGCTTACAAAATCTCTTCAGGAAACTGTGCACAAGTCAGTGTTCCAAAGGTATGAAAAATATATGTGAAATATATTTGAATATACTTTGAAATATAAATACTAACAATTATTTTCAGGCAATTTACATTCAAACATGGAGCTCATAGGCACACAAAAGAAAAAGCTGACTACTAAAATTGCTTTTTGATTTTCCACCTGTCTGATAGCAGGCAGTGAATTTCCAGCCTCTGTAATTCTCTTTTGCTTCTTTTTAATAATAAAACTTCATATTATTTGACTTGATGTAACCTGTAAATAAACCAAACAATTTGCTGTCATGACCAAAATCAATCAAGCAATCACCAAATATTGACTGAGTGCCCATCATGGCAAAATCAATACACTGGGAAGAGTGAGGAGCTACAAGGAAGTGTACAAGTTTTTCTCACAGAACTTTCTGTCTAGCTGGTGGGACAAGATCTGAACATATTTTAAAAAGGTGATTTTTACACATGAGTGATTACAAGGAGGGATAAATAAAAAGATACAGCAAGTAAGAACAGAGTCATAGTGCCATGTATACATTCTACGAGTTGCAAGAAAAGAGAAATTTTGTGCTTTGCAAATTTGGTAAAGATTTATGGAAAATAAAGGTTTTGAGCTCAATATTACAATACATACAGATTTTAGCTAGAAAGAGGAAATGAAAGTAAAGGATGGTATGATATTCCAATTATGAGTGGCTCAAGAGTAAATTGTGGTGTTGTGGGGGATGTATCAACAAGATTAAAAGCTAGGAAATCTGTTTTAACTCAACTTTAACAATAATTATATATATATATATATATATATATATATATATATATATATATATATATGCAAAAGCAGTAACCTTCTCTAGACCTCCACTCTCTCACCATTAAAATGAAGGAATTAGATTAAGTGTTCTCTGCAGAATCAAACATTAGTTTGTATTATAAAGAAAGAGTAAGTTCTTCTTACTTCTCTGGCATTATATGAAATCAACAAAAGGTAGAGCATTTGGAAATATGCAGATTATAGTTTAAATCTGACAGGTCAGGATTCAAATCTTGGCAGACCCATTTGTTATCTAGGAAACTTGGACAAGATACTTAACCCTGACATCCCTTTACTCTTCATCAATCAATTGATAGATGTTATAGATGTAAATATAGATATTAACATAGATAGTAAATAGATGTAAATATAGATATTAACATAGATAGTCTTTTCAATAGTGAAAATAATATGTTACAGTGCTGTGTTACATAGCTGGTTGTGTAGGAGACACTGAAAAAATTTTGGTTATATCCTTTGGTACCCATGGAGGAAAGCCCTAGGTCACAGTCATGAGATCCGAGTTCAAATCTCTGCTATGCAATAGACTCTGCTATGCAATAGAAATAAAAGGGGTTTGAACATGTTCCTAGTTTACATGTATCTCAGTACCACTCAATATTTTACAGGAAAACGAAAAGTCAAAATATATATGGGACAGCATGAATTGTATAGAATGTAGCAGTTGATAATGCTAAACAGTTAGAGAATGCTGTTGTTATCCCCGTTTCACAGTATTTTTTTTTCTTTTAACTAGACATATATTCCCCTCACACCATTCCCCACTGATGCTTGTGATAACTTACAATTGCTCTTCAGTGTGCCTTGAAATTCTTGGATACTGTTTAGGCTGCACAACATTTCCACTCCACTGTGCTAATTAACATCACAATGAATAATTATCAGCGGCTTTACAATTGTCTCTAGCATATTGTTTTTATTTTATTATTTTTATAGATTATGAGGAGAGCAACATAAAACACACCACCGGTTTTCATGCCAAGAATACTTCATCTAACTAAGAAATGCCATGCAGTACATTTCAGAAATAAATGCCACTCATAAACATAATATTTTAATGCATATTGAAGTTTCATGTACTAAAGATTAGAGTAGCTATCGGTAGTCAATGAATAATGGATGGGAATGATTAATGACTTTGTGAGATAAGGGATAATTAGATTTGGCATGTGCATCCACCATTTAAGCAAATTGGTATGTGGAATGCGTAGTTGAAAGAGATACAGACAAATGACATTAAGCTTCAATGATTCAAACGGGTCTCCTGAGAATGGATGATCCAAATTCTTTTCTATTTTTCCTCCAACAACTCAACACAACCATAAAGGTAACAATGGATCTTATTTTTACGCTAGCAATGGTTGCCTCAGCAACAGAGTGACAGACTTTGAAGCCCAGCAAGCCTCTTCACACTTTTCTGCCTTCAGGTCATTCACCCTTCTTTTCCCACATCTCTGTCATTTATTCAAATAATGCTCTACAGTCCCACTACCTGTGGACACAGTGATGTTGGGGAGCAATGAAAGCTCTTGGCAAAACTATGAAGAAAGAACAGTTTTCTATAACATCTCCTGCCAATCCCCCATCCCACCTCCTCAATGCATGCCCACAGCCATACACATAGGCAAGTACACCCGCTTATGTAGTACACTATAGCTACTCACCTCTTCTCAAAGTGGTACATTAACAAGGACTACCCTTTGCAGGTGATGGGAAGTTCTGGATCCTCTTTATTCTTAACAAACAATTGATGTCCCACGTCCCTTGTTTGAGCTTTCTAGTGAAATCAAGGAATTAATCTATGCCACTGTGTTAATGCTTCATTTCTAAATCTAAAGTAGAAACACATTGGTATGCCCTCATCAAGGGAGAGGCATGCCAAAAGTAATTTGTTATTAATATTAGATAAAATGCAAAAATGATATGAAGGAAACTTATTTAAATTAGAATTTCTTCAGTGTTATGAGTATAAAAAAAATGCTCATATGTACTGAAAGGTGCTTTTATTTTCTCCTAGTAGAAATGAAACAAGTGGAGTTAAAATTAAAATGCAGTAACCCGAGTGGGCTGGGGAGTAAAGGTGGATGTGGTGGTTGGTGGCACATAAAGAAGGTCTAAACTGTAAATATAAGTCTTTAAGGAAAAATGTTGGTGGAAGCTAATTGATAAATGGGCTTATTATTATTTTTTTTTTTTAGAGGGGAGGAGCAGAAGAAGAGGGAAAGAGAGAGCAAGAGAGAGAGAGAGCGAGAGAATCCCGGGCAGGCTCCACATACTGTGTGGAGCCCAACACAGGGTTCTGTCTCACAACCCCAAGATCATGTCCTGAGCCGCAATCAAGAGTCAGATACTCAACCAACCGAGCCACCCAATCACCCCATAAATAGTTATATTCTTAATAAATATTTATAATTTTAAATGGATTCATGTAAACTTAAGAAAACAAATGAATGGATACTATTAGGAATTAGGGTGAGGTATTCATTAAATCAAATGCCTACCCATCATACTTTCTTTTGTCTGTGTTTTTAGAAGGGCAAAACACAAAAGGAATAATCATGAATAGGAACCAAAACACATTATTATGTGCTGTACAAAAGCCTGGTACATTATACACAGCTCTGGTAAATTCTAGTTTCTAGTAGCCTATGTGGGACCTTATATGTTGCCCAAAAATCTTTACATTCAGAACTTACACCCTCAGACTGGTCACATAAATAAAAAAAGTAGAGACAAGAAGAAGTTTATGATGGCTAATTCTAGGAACCTAGTCCTTGGTGAGCTCTTCCACCTACATAATAAACATCCAGGAAGATAGAAAAGAGTTGGAAAAAGAGTAGAGATAGAGAAGATGGATGTGTATGATTTAATGCACACTCAACATTAGTGAGAATGACTTCATTATTGTTTGACTGTTGACTAACCAGATCAGAAATGTCTTCTTGGGCCATGGTGTGGGATTGGGGATGAGAAGTAAAGCTAGGATGGTTGTGGGAAGAAAAGAGCAGAAAACATGACCAAAAATATACCTTATGAAAATACTTAAAATAATGAGAATTTGAGGCTAGTAGAGGAGACATTTGGGAACAGAAGAACCATTCAGGACATTTAGATTAAACACACACACACTTATAGTATGTATGTGTGTGTATAAATATAAATACAAATATGTATGTATTTGTATATATACAAATATATAAATCATATATAACATAACATGTAGAAAATATAAAACATAAAATATAGCATATATAAAATATATAACATACAAACTATTATATATATTTAATATAGAAATATATAAGTAAATATTAAATATGATATACAAATATATCACACATATAAATATATATACATAATATATATGATATGATATATCATGATATGTCATGATATATGGTGTGTAAATATATATATATATAAATAAAACCTAGCCCATAGTGATACACACATACACACACCCCATGCATATTTAATAGTCACTTAGGGAAAAAGATTTATATCTATCTGTAAAGTAACCTATGAAAACAACCTATAGTAATCAAACTAGTTGTTTTTCTTCATGAAATAATGAATCATGAATCACCAAACATGAACAAAATATTAAAGAAAATACCAGGGTGGGGAAACATACAGCTGACTAGGCAGAAACAGAAATAATACAGAGAAGCAAAGAGCATCTACAAGATAGATTTAGTGTATTCAGAGGAAAATAAGCATTTATAGCATTTATAAAATAGACTGCTGTCAAAGAAAAAAAGAGTATTAAAAGTACCTAGACAATTTTTAAAGTCAGCATATAGAATGAAAAGATGAACAAAGCTAAGGATCTAGCTGTTGATGAAAGAGAAAAATTGACAAAACACCCCAGAAGACAAAAAGAGCAAAAGATAAAGAGAAGGATAATAAAAGGAGAGATTCTTCCCAAGGAGGAAAGACCCAAGACTCTAGATCTCATCAAATAGGAGGAGTCCTAGATGAAAAGAGCTGAGATGATGAATGGGAAGAAAGAATGGAATAAATAATAAAATAAAGATTGTCTTAGGTAAAGAAAGATAAATCTTCATATTATAGGACACATAGAAATGCTGATTAGAATGAAAAAGAACCATACCTTGTGATTTACACACCTTCATAGGATAAAGAGAAATTCCATGACCTTCCACAGAGAGAAAAAAGAGGTACAACATACCGCAAGAATCTGTTGACAGATTGACTTCTCATAAGAACACTACTGCTGGGATGCTTGGGTGGCTCTGGTCATGATCCCAGAGTCCTGGGATCAAGCCCTGCATCAGGCTCCCTGCTCAGCAGGGAGTGTGCTCTCCCCCAACTAGAGCTCTCCCCGCCTGCTAGTGCTCTCTCTCAAATAAATAAAATCTTAAAAAAAAAAAAAAACCACTACTGCTAAGCAGATAATAAAGACACAACTTGAGAAAAATGGAATCTACTCAAATTCTCAGTGAAGCATAAAGAAAAAACGAATCCAGTGTTTCAAATGTTCAAGGACCTCATACTGAAAATGACTCCTTCTTTCCCTGGCTATGACCCCTTTCAGGTCTGTGCATGCATTCCCCCACCTGCTGGATTGCTGACAGTTAGCAGCTGGTCTCCTCCCCACCCATCATCCCAATATTGTCCCGACATCATGCCTCCTCAGTGTAATCCACACCTAATGCCGACTCCCTTGTTCCAATTTTGGACAGTTCTGAAGGAGTATCTCTGGTCAGGAAATCCTCATGAGATCATGTGAGGCATTTATTATAACTACTTCACAGCCCAGCTTTTCCTTTTACCTCAACTCTGCTTCTTTATTCAATCCATCCTCCTTCCCCTCCATCCCACACCAGGCTGATCCTTAGGAGGAAGACCCAATCAATTCAATTTCCTGAACACAAATCTCTGTCTCAGAGTCTGTTACCTGGGGAAACTTACCTGCAACAGGAAACTACAGAGCAAGAATTTTTTTAAAAAGTATTCAAGAAGAAAATGACAAGATAATTATGCATTAGTGGTCCCTGAAATTATATATATATATATGTGTGTGTGTGTGTGTGTGTGTATGTGTATATATATGTATATATGTGTGTATATATGTGTATGTATGTGTGTATATATATGTATGTATATGTGTATATATGTGTATATATATGTAGATGTATATATTATATATGTATATATAAAATTTTACATATATATGTAAAAAGCTCAAAAGAAAGGAAAAGTCACTAGATGCAGATGTTTAGGATATTCTCCTTTGAGCATTGAAATTTCAGTATCATAAGATTACATTTCTTTACAGTTTTAATTTCAGTATTTGGGTTACATATTTATACAAGTTAATATACTTACATAATTTAAAAGCTATAAATTGTTTTTATGGGCCTTATATTTTTGGAATCAACCCATAGCAAAACTGGAATACAACTAATTGCACTACAGATGTGAAATTTATGAACTTAGAAATTTTTAAAATAATAATATAAGCAATAAACTTTAGGAGACAAGGGAGAAAAGAACACATAGTTGGATTAGTCACTGTATGATTAATTTTTCAAAGACTGGAATCAAATAATACTGTCAAAAATTAGTAAATCATGAAAAATATCAAAATATTTATTTTAAGCATATAAAGGACAGTCCCCAAAGAAATAAAATCAGAAACTATGAAAAGAAATTATACAGAGTTGAAATGGATATGAATGTGGAAGAAATTTTGCACTCTTAATTTGAGACTCATCTGTACAGACTTTTAGAAATTTTGTAGATAGTTCTTTAATTTAAAATATAACTTTAGAAAAATTAAAGAGCACCCACATCAACAAAAGACTAGGTAAATAAATTACAGTGAAATAAATTTTAATAGCCACTTATGGCCCTCAATTTAGATAATGCTCATACCTTCTGAAAGTGCTTTCACATGTTGTTGAAGCAAAAATCATTTATTGATTACTTCTTCTGGGCAAGCCATTGCTTTCCCTATGAAGTCATTTGTTTTCATCCCTGAGACAGGTAAGGGAAAATGTCTTTCATCCTTTTGACAGTTAAGAAAACTAAAACAGGGCACCTGGGTGGCTCAGTTAGTGTCTGCTTTTGGCTCAGATCATGATCCCAGGGTTCTGGGATCAAGCCCCACTTAGGGCACCCTGCTCAGTGGGGAGTCTGTTTCTCCCTCTGCCTCTCCCTCTACTGCCCAGCCCCCCTGCTTGCTCTCTCTCTCTCTGTCAAATAAATAAATAAAATCTTAAAAAAAAACCACAAAAAACCCTAAAACAGAGAGTAAGTTGCTTTGCCTAAGGTCATCAAACTCATCTTGGTGATACTTAAGCTCTGTTCCCTGTCCTCCCAAACCCAGATTCTTCTGGCTAGCCTCTCCTCCCAATTAATGGGAAATAAATGACAACCAAAGAAGTTAATCCAGAAGAGTCAATGTGAGAAGTGGATAAAAGTCGATAGGAGAATTGGGAAATGCATAAGCAATTAATATTTTCTACCTGACTTTTATTTGCCAGGCACTGTGGTAGGTGCTTACACAGATTTTATCTCATTAATCCTCACAATCCCTATGAAATAAATAGTATTATCCCTGGTTAATACGTTAGTCGAGGCTCAAACTAGCTACTTATGACAATCTACACAGCCAGAACATGGCAGCAAACTAACCAATTCTCTAACTTGTGTTTTTTCCCCTAAGCAGAGTTTCTCAGCCTCGGTATTATTCACTGTTTGGGCTGGGTAATTATTTCTTGTGGGGATGTTTAACAGCTTCTACCCACTGGATTCCAGTAGCATCCCCACCTCCATTTGCAACGACCAAAAATATTTCCAGATGCCCCAGGGGACGGGATGAAGGAATCAGTCTCAGCTGAGAACCACTGCTCTATAGGTACGGATTACCTTCTTGAGCTTTATTACATTGTGGAATGTCCCCCCAGTGGGATTCTAGTTCCTTGAACGTGGATTCTCTTTAGCTTTCTCTTTGTACCTTACTGTGAAATTCTTATTGACGACGTTGAATTTTATCTGGGTCTTGAGTGTGGAGAGCAACAATGATTAGACAATCCCTCCACCCCTTTGTGCTCAGGAAAAGACTTACTGCGAGGAGCCACCATTCCTCATTTGACTTAGATAAAACAACAGGTGATCCATTTGTTCACCTCCAAAAAGGTCAGATATGGACCCTCCAAATTCCCATTCTTTGTCTAACAAATGAGTAGATGGACTGTTTTGTTCCCACTGATAAATCAGAACAAAAGGCTGGTAACCAAATTAAGTTTCTCCCCTCCCAGGCCTCTGGAGTTGGATCTACCCTTAGCATGAGTCTACATATAACCCTTCTTTAAGGTCCCCACCCTGAGAATAGATAGATCTCTGGATAAAACCTTCTCCGATCTACTGCCTGGCCACCTTATCTTTGCTCATCCACTTCCTCAAACCTCATCTTTTTGTAGCTCTGTTTTAATCTTCTTTATGAAGAAAAGAGCTTTTCTGGCTAATCTTTGAGAAGCTGGCAATCTCCTGGTTAGACATTCTTCCTATTGCAACAGCCCCCTCCTGCTATTCATCCCCCCCACTCTACTGCAATAATTTTCTCAAATAAAGTTTCTCTTTACCTAGATCCAGATTTTTTATTTGATATTATGATAACATACAGAAAAAAAGAAAAAAGAATGCCAATGACTTGATATCTCTATCATTTAGGACAGAATCAAATTCCTGCACTTAACCTAAAATACTATTTTATTTTATTTTATTTTAAAATACAATTTTAATATAAAAAAGTATGTGGAATATACATTGTAAATATATAACTGAGTAAAAAAAAATAAGGTATTTCTTTCGTGACTTCAAAGGTGGCTCATATTCAGAGCCTTCTAAGTGGACTTGTTTGGAACCCTCAGGCTGGAAGCAAGAGTAAAAAGCTGCCCAAGAACTAACATCTATGGATTTGTCAGCATAAGACACAATTGACATGTCAGCTGAGTATTAAAATGGTCAGGGCAAAGCTAGCTGGAGTGACTCTAAATGAGAAAACAGTGTGATGAGATTCATTGCCTGAGGCATAGAACCTTTGTTTAAACTGCCTCCCAAAGGTCTGGATTGATGAGAAGCCAACTTGTCTCCAAGAGCAGTCTCAGTGACTAAGAAATGGCTCACCACTGACAAGGTTAGTTCAAGGGAGTAAAGGTGGAACAGAAATAAAGCCAAAACTTGATCTGCCGTGGAGAGGTTCCCTTTTGTAGCCATGTCAGAACTATCCCCTGAGTGTATTTCTTCCATCCTGAAACCACTTTAATTTATTCTGTAATTTAACAGGAGGCAGAGCCCATGTGGAGGTAGGGTGGGGGTTGAGGGTGAGGGAAGGAGAAATGGGGGAGCAAAACCAGTTCCACCAGTAGCTGAATTCTGTCTACAATAATTTTCTAACCATTTTTCATTTGCCTCTTCTGCTAATTATTGCCTTCAAAAATGATTGCTTCTCAACCCAAATTTTGGACTTGGTTCCAACTCTTCCTCCCCGCCCCTCCAGGACCGATAGTCTAGATTAGAATTTTCTGTTGCTATTTTAACATTAAACACCATTAATGACACGAATTCAGGTTTTTTTCCCACATAGCTAGGGATACCCAAATGGATGAAGAGGTGCCACTCTTCATAGAGGAGAGGGATAATCTTAGTTCCTTGAATCAACCTGTCAACCAATCTTCTAAATCTCTTGTCTCCATTTCTCAACCTTACACCCACACTGTCTTCCACTGATGAGTGGTCACACTAACATTGTCGTTGGGATTTTGGGACCAACACTGGTCACAATCTCAAGAGTATTCAGAAGCCTAAAAGCATATAAATGGATATGAAAAAAAATAAAGCTAACAGGCATGAGATAATAAGAAATGATAGAACCCATGACTGAACAATGTTGAAAGATACTAAATTTCAATTAAAATTTTTTTGCAGATTTCTGTTATAGTAAGTTTCTAATTTCCTTTTTTTTTTTTAAGATTTTATTTATTTATTTGACAGAGAGAGACAGCAAAAGCAGGAACACAAGCAGGGGGAGTAGGAGAGGGAGAAGCAGGCTTCCCCGTGGAGCAGGGAGCCCGATGCGGGGCTCCATCCCAGGACACTGGGATCATGACCTGAGCCGAAGGCAGACGCTTAACGACTGTGCCACCCAGGCGCCCCATATAATAAGTTTCTAATTTCTACACAGATCTATTTATAGGCTTAAAACTGGCTGTTGATAGTCCACAGTGATGTATCTTGTATGGTTTGTATATTATTCAATAATTTGAATTAGATCCTTACATTTAATTGAGAGTTGATGTAAAAAAACTATTTCTGACTTCTCTTCCTATGCTGGTAAAATCTAGTCCACATTTCAGCAGAGAAACAATTGCTTGACCTTTGCTGATGCTCTCTTTTTTTGAGGGAGCATAGACTTTCATGTCCACTACAGTCGATCGGATTATACCTGCCTGTTCAATCAGTTTATATTACCTTCCAAGCCTCTGCTGGCGTCCAAGTTTGAAAACTCTAGTCTACAAGTGCTATGATTCTTTGATCCTACTCCAGATTCATACATCCACAATCTCCTTCCCCCGTATATTTCATCTATGTCACTTAAGACACACATGTATTGATAATGAGTAGATTTTTTTTCCAGGGATAAATATCCGTGAGGGTCTATGTATAACCCTGGGAAACAGCCTGGTCAAAGAGAGAACCAGGACCATGAAAAATAAGGGGTGAGTCAATGTTACCCTGCATGGTCAGATTAATAATAACAATTATGACAAGATTAATTTTGTGTAATCTCAAAAGCTTATGTTGATCAAAACGTGCACACAATAATTTTCAGTAAAATAAGTGTTCTTTAACTTCGTTCCTCCTCCAAACAAAGTTGAGAATATATTAATATATTCTTTTTAAAAAGTGAATGTGTTATTTAAAATTTTGCATGTTCAGGTTTTCTTAAAAAAGAATTACTAGAAAAGTTCTATAAATCTTTTGAAATTATAATAAGCAAGACAGGAATGGCACAAATCACAAGAACTGTAAAATTGCCTTAGGCATTATATTTTCTAGAAATTAGCATTTTAGAGTACATTTTGAATTTATGATCAAGCGGTAATGCATAAGAGCATTTTGACTTAAATTTTAAAAGATGTTGCACTTTATATATAATATCTATCTATCTATCATCTATCTATTAATCATCTATGTACCTATCTATCTAGTTTGAGTCACTGTTAAAACTGTATCTGTCCAAATTTATGGGCCTGGTTTTTAAAATATAGGCTTTAAGTTTCTAGCTATCTGACATATAGTCAACCTTATGAATAGTCCTTAAAAGTGAAATAAAATAAAAATAAATCTGTAACCAATCCAAAAACATTTTTATTGCTCCTTCTTTATTATATTTCCTTTTTTCCTCTTTCTGTACTAAGTCATTTCTTTTTAAACCTAGAGTTCTAATATTTTAAGGAAATTCAGCTTTGTAAACAATTAGACTAAGCAATAGATTGTCAAATACCCAAATAAAGTAATATAAAAATCATCAAGACAAAAGACTTTTACATTTCTGTTACCTCACAAAATTCTGTGTTTGGAGTTATAATAATCTTTGTTAATTAGAGATTATCAGATTTCAGAAATTTTTTTTGAGAGAGAAAGCATCTTCCAATGCAGCTCTATTTTAGGAAACTTATTTCATTCATTTCTAATTTGTGCATAGAGTTTTCGCTTGGGACTAGAGTCCTTGCTTTGGATGCTGAAACAGCCATCTTGTAGGAAATCAGTCACTGTAAGACATCGGCACATAATAGAAAAATATTCCCATCCTACTTCACTAGAAGATGCTGTCTGTGGAAATTATCAGTAATTCTAAGCATTTATACAATCACTGCTCAAGGTGACATTATCAGAGACATGGCATTGACAGGAAGAATCGCAAAATGGTAAGAAAGATAAAGTAATTGCAGAAGTACAGTAAGCCATCACAATGATGCCAACATAGCTTTAGGTGATGGAAATTCTATGTATGCTCATGTCTTTAGATCTAGGAAACAAAGTTTAAGAAACTGGTTATGTCAGGAATTAATCTGACCTGTGCCTTTAATGTGTCTAAATTACACTAAAACCAAAATTAAAACCTTTATGTTGCTATTGGTATACAGTATCTCTTCTAAATAAGTTCACTTGTTTATTTGGAGTCTTTGCCTGTATATTTTTCCATGTAATCACTGAAAATTTGTGTAATGAAAACAACAACAACAACAACAAAACACAGAAGAGTGAATGATTCATCAGATATGTATGCTTAACTTCAGTACATATTTTGTTAGAAAATATAAATATTTAAAAAAAAAAGAAAATATAAATATCTTGTTTGCCAAGGATTGATATTAACAATAGGCTTTGGAACCTACTCAATGATCTATAACTGTGCTAACCAATTTTGATGTGTTAAAGCATATGGATTTTTAGAATCACAGCGTGGCCATCTAAGAGAAAATTTAAAAGGAAGCACAATCAATAGTGAGGAAGACCTAGACCCCGGAGTAGGTGCTAAGGATAAATGATAAAAATATAAAATCAGTTCTATGTCCTCTTAGGCAAGCTAGAGTCTTTCCTTGTAACCATGGGGAAATTCAATCAATTCAGGCAAACACTCATTTTATAAAACAGATTATTTTTTCTAAAAAAAGGTTGAGAAAATGTTTTCTTTAGTTGATCAGGCATTTTTGGTGTTATGTATAAATGTTGCAGGGCAGGGGTCTCTCACTGAGTTATTGGTAAAGAAAAAAAAAAAAGACTACCTCTTAATCACACTGATGAGACTTCGCTTAGTGTGGAGAACCAGAAAGATCACGTATGTTGTTACTAAAGATATAGTAGATTGCTTCTGTTTTATATGTATATATAAGATTCTCCAAGATCCTTTAATGTGGTCATGTAAAATATTGGCAAGACATGTATTTAGTTCTCAAAATATAATCTTGGCTGTGAAACACAGTAAAACAAACTACTTATTTATTCATATATTAAACGGTTATATATTGAGTATGTGCTAGGAGTCAGGCACAGCTCTAAATACAGATGATTAAGTGATGAAAGACAGACGTTAAACTCATAAAACTTATGTATTAGTAAGAAAGGGCAGGTATTAAGCAAGCAAAAACAAGAAATAAACATGATTATTTCTGATAGTGAGAAGTAGTATCGACAAGTCTAAAATGGAGAATGGTACCAGGAAATGGGGTGTTATTATAACAACTAAATAAACTACAGTAGCTTAGAGGTTGGGTAGCAGGCAGGAAGGGAACTGATGATATTGGAAGCAGTCCAGATGGGAACCAATGTATGTAGTTTGTAGCTGTAAACCATTTGATAAAATTGTTGCCCGTGATAATTTGGGAATCAGACCTGGTACCTCCTGAGCCTGTACCTCTAGAGAAAATGGTTGAAAAGGATAAGGGTAATATTGCGTATTGAGAATGTAATATAATAAAAAGGTTTATCTGGGGAAGGATTGGCTGAATTGCCAAAAGAAATAAAAAGGAATTAAAGAGTCCAGATTTGAGAGTGCTAAATGGTTACCAAAATTTACAGCTTAGACCACTAATAGTAACTGGTAAAAGGCAGAATGCTTTGAATGATTAAGGGCTATTCATATGCAGCCTGGAACCAAGGATCAGATTACAGCTGTGGCCATCTCCTCCAAAACCATTGCGCCAGAAAGCCCCTACATCTCCACCATTAACTGAAATATAAAGTGAGAAGGCAAACAATTAAATCAGTCAATCTGGCTTGAGAAACAGATCTGGAAAAAATTTTGGATGGGATTACAAGTACATGGAACAGGACTGGAATAAAATAGATCATATACCTACTAAGTTTTTGAAGAAATTGTATTGCCAAAACTTCTATAAACTCAGTCTTTTAAAAAGCTTTTGGCACTGGCAGCCTGGAAACAACTCTTGGACTCATAATCTTCCAGGAGCTGGAAGCATGTGGTGAGAGACGTTCTTCCCCTACATGCATTTTTAGAAAACACTGTAGATATCATCACGGAGAGTGGAATCAAGAACCACAGAGAACAATAGACAAAAGGAATTTCTGAAGGAGAGCAGAATCAGGATCTGATGAAGAATTTTTCCACTCCCAATTTAAGAAGCCTTTATGACTCATAGAAGAGTTCATAAATGCTACGGACCAAGAATTGCTTTGTGTTTCTTCCTTTACTGAATGAGGTAATCACCAGTTATTATCTGCCGGGTCCATCATTGTCCATTAGGTCATGATACAGACAATTTTTACTTTGGTTGATAGTTTGCTACATCATGAAGAGCCACACCTGGATCTGAAAAAAAAAAAAAAATGTACCTCACCTGAAAATTCTGAAATTTGAGTTGGTGGCAGTAGCTGGGTGGAACTTAGGGTTGTCTCTCTTTAGAAGGTGTTTAATATGTAGAGAAAGGTAGCAGAGGGATATTTGAGGCACATGAGAATGGACTGTGACATCTCAACTAATTACACCTCTTTCTAATTCTTTCTGGAAAAATAATTTCTCATTATCGATTGCATTTCAGACTAACCATATGGTCTAGAGAATGTCAGCAAAATGATATATGCTGGTTCTAGGCCTAATTTATTAAAAACCTCCTCTGTATAATCTTCCATGTTCTTTCCCCCATTCCTACTGCTGGAAATGAGGTGATCCCCATGGTAATTTCGAAACCAAATTTTGAAGATTGGTGGAGCCAAAATTTGAAGGAAGTCATGGTTCCACTATCATTGTTTGGAGGAGAGTCACCTGACTGGAATCACCCTGATTTAACTGTCAAGTGAGAGAGATGTAATTTGTATGGTATCAAGCTATTGATATTTTGGAGTTCATTTGTATAGCATGTATTGTTGCATTAACTAATTCAAACGGCTAGAGCTTTAAATAAGAAAAATCTTCTTAGTGTAATAAGAACTCCAGGAAAGTTTTGCTGCTCAAGGATATCATCAATATCCCGGGAGACTATCATCCTTCAACCATTTTTAGTGCATTGCTTCTTTTGTCCTTGTGTTTATCGTTACATGGACACAATACAGAAAAAATAACTTTTTTCTGTATTACTTTCTCTTTTAGTCAATGAAGGAAATCTTTACCAGAGTTCCTATATATTGTGGACTGAATATTTGTATCCCTCTAAAGAAATCATACGTTGAAGCCCTACCCTCTGAGGTGATGGTATTTAGAGGTGGGGCCTCTGGGAGACGATTAGGTTTAGATGAGGTCATGAGGGTGGGGTCCTCATGATGGGATTACTGTCCCTACAAAAAGAGGAAGATCTATCATCGTTCTTTCTCTTTGCCATGTTAGAATACTGAGAGAAAACAGTGATCTTTAAGACAGGAAGAGAAATTTCACCAGGAACCACATCCTCTGGCATCTTAATCTTGGACTTCCCAGGCTCCAGAACTGTGAGAAATAAATGTCTATGTAAGCCATCAGAGTATGGTACTTTGTTACAGTAGCCTGAGCAGACTAACACACTTTACTACATATTTGCTGTCTTGACCCACTGCTATGTTAACTTCCCCATTCTTCCTATTCATAATTAGTCAGAAGAAATCTGGGCCACATTCTTTGCAGAATTGGTTCAGGTACCCAGACATTTTGATTAGCTCACTATATCAATGATATCATGTTAATTGGACAAGAGTCCCAAGAAGTTACAAATGTATTGGGGGCCTCAAAAAGATACATGTGTGCCAGAAAATAACAAAATAAACCCTATGAAGGTGTAGGAACCAACCACATCAGTGATATTTTTAGGAATCCAGTGGTTTGGGGCATGTTGGAACAATCTAACACAATTAAAAGACAAAGTGATCACACCACTTTGGATTCTAGACACAGCATGTATCATACTTGGGAGTATTTCACTGATCCATTAACCGAGTGACAGCAAAGGTTGCCAGTTTTCACTGGATATGAGAACATAAAATAAGATCTCTGTAGTAGGTCTTATGCAGGTGGTTCTACCATTTGGAGCATATGACCCAACAGATTGTATACTATTACATGTATCAGTGATGGGAAAGGATGCCATGTGGAGGTTTACTGTAAACTCTAATAAAAGAATCACAACGTAGACTCCAAGGGTTCTGGCACAAGATTTTGCTACCTGAAGTGGAGAACTGCACTCTAGTCAAAAAACATTTCACAGAAGTTATGGGTCAGCTGACCATGAGATATTCAAGTGATCACTTAGCCAGACCTTTCTATCATTAACGGATTCCTGAAAGACCCAAAACGTCCTAAGGTGGGATGAGCCCTAAAGAAATTCATCCTTGGATGGAATTGTACATTTGGATTGAACTAGAACAGGGACAGAAGGCACAAGTAAGATGCACAAGCAGGTAGCTTAGACCTCCTGTCATCTATCACTCTTATACCCATATTTCTCTCTCGGCTCACACCTATGGCTCACAAATACAGGCAGAGGACCATTACAATTAGCTAACAGATGAGCAAATGATTGAGTTCTGCTCTAGGTAGTTGGCTAATTATGAGAGTGCAAATTAAAAATGACCCTGAAAAACAGCTGTATGAGTAAATCTTCCCAAAGTTTCCCAAACAGAGCTTTGGGTGGTACATCTGCTTTTCTACTTGGTGTGTTAAGAACAATGTGTCAAGGGAAGAATATATATAAGGACTCATGGACTATGGTGAATAGCCTAATTGGTTGGGGGCATGGAAGGAGGGAGATTTAATGACTGAGATAAAAAGTATATGAGGAATAGGTATGTGGATGCATCTATGGGGGTAGTCACAGAGTGTGAATACCTTTTTGTCATAGGTGATCAACAGAGAACATTGAACATAGATGAAGCACTTATCAACCAAATTGAAGTGAGCTGGTTCAGTTCAGCCAGGCTTTCTCATCTGCCATCTCAGTGCTGGTGCAATAGGCAAATAAATAGAGCAGCTGTGATGACGGGGATAGAATCTGTGCATAAGTCCAATGGTATGGGCTCATATTCACCCAATTTGATTGAGTTACTACTACTTTTAAATATCCAATCTGCTAACAACAGAAACCAGTGGTGCACCTTTGAAATGTCACCATCCTTTGAAGATACCAAAGCATATTGGTAGTACATTGATTGTATTAGATCCCTTTTACCCTGGAAGGAGCAGAAATGCATCTTGACTAGAATTGTCCATATACCAAAGAGTGGATTCGTCTTTCCTGCCCAAAGGGCTTCATCAGCACCTTTATAAAATGGACTAAGAAGTGTTTGATATTACCAACATGGATTCCACATAACATCATAACGACCCAAGTAATCAACACTTCAACAAAAGGGATGACTGTGGGATTCACTGACTCCATCACACACCACAGCACTCAGAAATTTCCAGCCTTATAGAGCAACAGGAGACCTGATAACGGCATGGTTGAGACTTCAGCTTGAGAGGATGGGGCCCCAATCTTCCAGTGGATAAAGTATGCCTTGCAACAATGACCATTATGTATAACTGTGTCCTCAACCGATATAATACATGATATGGGAACAAAGGGATGGCTTTACTTACCATTACTCCCAGGGACTCACTTAAGGAACCTGTGCTTCCACAAATCTTGATTCCTTAAGTTTAAAGAGCTAGATCGCAGAGGGTCACAAAAGCCTCATTAAAATTTAAGCTATAGCTGCTACCAAGTCACTCTGAGCTTTTCATACCGACAGACCAGCAGATGAAGAAAGAAGTCAGTCATTATCCTGGGACGACAGTTTGCCCTGATCATCAGGAGAATGTAAGGCCACTATTACACACTGGGGACAGGGAAGAGACTGCATGACCCCCCACATGATTTACCTGGGGATTTACCAGGCATCTCTTCATATTCTCTTGCCAATTTTTTATGGTAATTGGACAGTGCAACAGACAAGGCCTGAGAAGCTTATAGTAAGTAAGCCCAAACCCCTCTGGCATGATGTTCAGTGACACCCAGTCTGTAAGGCACCTAGATTAGCAGTGACACTGAAGGGCAGGGGAATCTAGAAATGGTAATGGAGGAGGGAAACAATGAGCATAATTTATGGCTTTGGACTAGCTGTAGGGTGTGGGCTATAGCTCATCTAATTAACCATTTATAAGCTTCCCCAGGAATTTTGGAGGAGCTGGTCCCAGAATTTAATGTATGAAGCACCAGGATTTGAGTAATGCAGGAAGTGGAATGCGATGGATGCTCTTGTACACCCTCATTTCTCTCCACAGGACCGAGGCTCTTACTTCCCTAGCTTGTGGGAGTATTTTTGGCTGATAGCTCTTAGCCAGGACCCTCCTCTGGGATTTACCCTCAGCCAAAGAGAGCTGATATACCCACAATTATGCCCCCACTGCTCATTCAGTGCTTGACTGATGAGGAGAAGTAAATGTTTTTCTCCTTTGCAACAACTTGGGATAATTCTTTATTAACATCCCAGTGCCAGAGCTTGTGGGAAAGGTAAATCTGCTGAGGCCTTGATTCTGACTGCATACCTCTGGTTTCCTTCACTCCTCCGTGAGTGTTAATTCCAAGGACACTGACCAGTAAACTTCCTACATATACATCTCTGTCCCAAAGTCTAATTTCTGGAGAGCCTTATCTAAGTGATCAATACTGGTCTCCCTACAAATGTGGTATTTGAACTGAGACCTAGTGACAGGGATTCAGCTATAAAAACTATCTAAAAAAAAAAAAAATCCAAAAACAAAATAAAACAAAACATTTCCAGGTAGCAGGATAGACTTTATTGTTTATCTGCAATCATTATCCCACTCAGGGTACCCCAATCATACCACTACTTGCTACCTGAGAAAAGTCAAATAAGGTTTCCAAGAAGTTTTGGAGCCTTAATATGCTTTAAAAGTTGTACCCAAATGAATTTTGAGCAACACTTGTACATTTCATTAATGCCATACTTTAATCAATTATAGGCAGAAAGGAAAGTGATACTTTTATCATTTAGAGATTTGGGGTCATGTTTATTGAGGGATTAATGTATTATATGTTCATGATATAGTTTGTTAACTAGACAAGGGCAGTCATCATCTAAAGAAATTCTTCATTAGTGAGATTTCGGTGATCTAAGAGTACTTAAATGAGAATCAATATTTCTAATCTCTTTCAAAGTATTCTAGCAAAGATCTTCACATTAGAATTCAATACAGATACAGATCTGAAGTATCTATATTTAAAAAATCTGATCCTTAACTAGGATCAGAGACGATCTTTAACATGAAGTTAGGGGAACACTGATTAAATGGAAAAGATTTTTTGAGGGTCTCTGCTAGCCAGACTGCAACAGCCTTATTACTATTATCACCTTTAATTATATAAAGAAATTGTTCCAGTATCTGGGGTCTTGATAATGTGGCCAGTTGGAATATCAGCCACACAGTTACATAGCTGTCTCAGTTTAATCTCTACCAGACTGGGCTATCTCCTTACTATCAAAGAGGTTATTTTCACAAGAGTATAATATCTAGATTAGGTGGGCATTCGACTTGAGCAAAGGCTGGAAATTTTATTGCTATTTAAGAGATAGCACCAAGGGAATGAATTTAAACTTGAGAAATAGGTTTAAAATGAGCATTCATTGATTTATTTATCTGAAACACAACTTTCAGAGAAATATAAACTAGATACTATCATATCTGAAATAAGCATTGCCACAAATATAGAATGAATTTGCTAGCAATGATTCTTAGAGAAACTGACATAAAGACATACAAGTATACATATGTACATAGAGGTGTGTATTATATACTAAACTTATTAAGCTGTTTACTCTAGTGGTCCTCATTCCTTTTGACCCAGGCTATCATTAATCTACCTCCTGTCTTCCTTGTCCCCATTCTCCACTTAAGTATTTATTTTTCATTCTATCTTATTCACCAACCGGGAAACTCTTCATATATTTGTACAATGTGTATCTAAATATCTATGTATCTTTTTTTTTAAATTTTATTATGTTATGTTAGTCACCATACAATATATCATTGGTTTTTGATGTGGTGATCCACGATCTATTGTTTTCATATAACACCCAGTGCTCCATGCAGTACGTGCCCTCCTTAATACCCATTACTGGGCTAACCAATTCCCCCTTCCCCCCTCCCCTCTAAAACCCTGTTTGTTTCTCAGAGTCCATAGTCTCTCATGGTTCATCTCTCTCTCCAATCCCCCCCCCATTATTCCCTTCCTACTCCTAATGTCCTCCATGCTATTCCTTATGTTCCACAAATAAGTGAAACCATATGATAATTGACTTTCTCTGCTTGACTTATTTCACTTAACATAATCTCCTCTAGTCCCATCCATGTTGATGTAAAAGTTGGGTGTTCATCTTTCTGATGGCTGAGTAATATTCCATTGTATATGGACCACATCTTCTTTATCCATTCATCTGTTCAATGGCATCTTGGCTCTTTCCACAGTTTGGTTATTGTGGACATTGCTGCTATGAACACTGGGGTGCATATGGCCCTTCTTTTCACTATATCTGTGCTTTGCGGTAAATACCCAGGAGTGCAATTGCTGGGTCATAGGGTAGCTCTATTTTTAAATTTTTGAGGAACCTCCACACTGTTTTCCAAAGTGACTGTACCAACTTGCATTCCCACCAACAGTTTAGGAGGGTTCCCCTATCTCCACAACCTCTCCAACATTTGTTGTTTCTTTCCCTGTCCATTTTTGCCATTCTAACTCATGTAAGGTGGTATCTCAGTGTGGTTTTGATTTGGATTTCCCTGATGGCTCATGATGATGAACATTTTTTCATGTGTCTGTTAGCTATTTGTATGTCTTCTTCAGAGAAGGGTCTGTCCATGTCTTCTGCCCATTTTTTGACTTGATTATTTGTTTTTTGGGTGTTGAGTTTGAGAAGTTCTTTATAGATCTTGGATACCAGCCCTTTATCTGTAATGTCATTTGCAAATATCTTCTCCCCTTCTGTGGGTTGCCTCTTTGTTTTGTTGATTGTTTCCTTTGCTGTGCAGAAGCTTTTTATCTTGATGAAGTCCCAAAAGTTCATTTTTGCTTTTGTTTCACTAGCCTTGGAGATGTATCTTGAAAGAAGTTGCTGTGGGTGATGTCAAAAAGGTTACTGTCTATGTTCTCCTGTAGGATTTTGATGGATTCCTGTCTCACATCGAGGTCTTTCATCCACTTTGAGTTTATATTTGTGAATGGTGTTAGAGAGTGGTCGAGTTTCATTCTTCTGCATGTGGCTGTCCAATTTTCCCAGCACCATTTAGTGAAGAGACTGTCTTTTTTCCATTGCATGTTTTTTCCTGCTTTGTCAAAGATTATTTGACCATAGAGTTGAGGGTCCATATCTGGGTTCTCTATTCTGTTTCATTGGTCTATATGTCTGTTTTTGTGCCAGTACCATGCTGTCTTGGTGATCACAGCTTTCTAATATAGCTTGAAATCAGGCAATGTGATGCCCCCGGCTTTGTTTTTCTTTTTCAACATCTCCTTGGCGATTCAGGGTCTTTTCTGATTCCATACAAATTTTAGGATTGTTTGTTCCAGCACTTTGAAAAATGTCATTGGAGTTTTGATCGGGATGGCATTGAAGGTATAGATTGCTCTGGGTAGCATAGACATTTTAACAATGTTTATTCTTCTGATCCATGAGCATGGAATATTTTTCCATCTTTTTGTGTCTTCTTCAATTTCTTTCATGAGTGTTTTGTAGTTCCTAGAGTATAGATCCTTTACCTCTTTGGTTAGGTTTATTCCGAGGTATCTTATGGTTTTTGGTGCTATTGTAAATGGAATCGATTCTCTAATTTCTCTTTTGCGTTGTTAGTGTATAAGAAAGCAAGTGATTTCTGTGCATTGATTTTGTATCCTGCCACATTACTGAATTGCTGGATGAGTTCTAGTAATTTGGGGGTGGAGTCTTCTGGGTTTTCCACATAAAGTATCATGTCGTCTGCGAAAAGAGAGAGTTTGACTTCTTCTTTGCCAATTTGAATATGTTTTATTTCTTTTTGTTGTCTGATTGCTGTTGCTAGGACTTCTAGTACTATGTTGAACAGTAGTGGCAAGAGTGGGCATCCTTGACATGTTCCTGATCTTAAGGGAAAGGCTCTCAGCTTTTCCCCATTGAGGATGATATTCTCTGTGGGTTTTTCATAGATGGATTTTATGAACTTGAGGAATGTTCCCTCTATCCCTATACTCTGGAGAGTTTTAATCAGGAAAGGATGTTGTTTTTTGTCAAATGCTTTTTCTGCATCAATTGAGAGGACCATACGGTTCTTCTCCCTCCTCTTATTAATGTGTTCTATCACATTGATTGATTTGCGAATGTTGAACCACCCTTGCATCCCGGGGATAAATCCCACTTGGTCGTGGTGGATGATCCTTTTAATGTATTGTTGGATCCTATTAGCTAGGATTTTGTTGAGGATTTTGGAATCCATATTCATAAGGGATATTGGTCTGAAATTCTCCTTTTTGATAGGGTCTTTGCCTGGTTTGGGGATTAAGGTAATACTGTCCTCATAGAATGAGTCTGGAAGCTTTCCTTCTGTTTCTATTTTTTGAAACAGCTTCAGGAGAATAGGTATTATTTCTTCTTTGAATGTTTGGTAGAATTCCCCAGGGAATCCATCAGGCCCTGGACTCTTGTTTTTTGGGAGGTTTTTGATCACTGCTTCAATCTCGTTACTAGTTATTGGCCTATTCAGGTTGTCAATTTCTTCCTGTTTCAGTCTTGGCAGCTTATAGGTTTCCAGGAAGGCCTCCATTTCACCCAGATTGCTCAGTTTATTGGCATATAGTTGTTGATAATAATTTCTAATAATTGTTTCTATTTCCTTGGTGTTAGTCGTGATCTCTCCCCTTTCATTCATAATTTTATTAATTTGGGTCCTTTCTCTTTTCTTTTGGCTAACTCTGGCCAGTGGCTTATCAATCTTATTAATTCTTTCAAAGAACCAACTTCTAGTTTCGTTGATCTGATCTACTGTGTTTCTGGTTTCTAATTCATTGATTTCTGCTCTAATTTTAATTATTTCTCTTCTAATGTGTGGCTTAGGTATCGTTTGTTGCTTTTTTTCTAATTCTTTAAGGTGTAGAGTTAGTTGGTGAATTTGGGATTTTTCTATTTTTTTTGAGTGAGGCTTGGAAGGCTATGTATTTCCCCCTTACGACCGTCTTTGCAGTATCCCATAGGTTTTGGACCTATTTTTTCTCGTTCTCATTGATTTCCATGAATTGTTTAAGTTCTCCCTTGATTTCCTGGTTGACCCAAACATTCTTGAGCAGAGTGGCCTTTAGCTTCCAAGTGTTTGAATTTCTGCCAAATTTTTTCTTGTGATTGAGTTCCAATTTTAAAGCATTATGGTCTGAGAATATGCAGGGAATAATCTCAATCTTTTGGTATCAGTTGAGAACTGATTTGTGACCCAGTATATGGTCTATTCTGGAGAAAGTTCCATGTGCGCTCGAGAAGAATGAGTATTCTGTTGTTTTAGGGTGGAATGTTCTGTAAATATCTATGAGGTCCATCTGGTCCAATGTATCATTCAAAGCTCTTGTTTCCTTGTTGATTTTCTGCTTAGATGATCTTTCCATTGCTGAGAGTGGAGTATTGAGGTCTCCTACAATTAACGTATTGTTATCAATACGACTCTTTATTTTGGTTAACAGTTGGCTTATGTAGATGGCTGCTCCCATGTTGGGGGCATAGATATTTACAGTTGTTGTATCTTCTTGTTGGATAGACCCTTTAAGAATGATATAGTGTCCTTCTGTGTCTCTAATTACAGTCTTTAGTTTAAAATCTAATTTGTCTGATATAAGAATTGCTACCCCAGCTTTCTTTTGAGGTCCGCTGGCATGGAAGATGGATCTCCATCCCTTCACTTTCAGTCTGGATGTATCTTTAGGTTCAAAATGAGTCTCTTGTAGACAGCATATGGATGGGTCCTGTCTTTTTATCCAATCTGCAACCCTGTGCCGTTTTATGGGAGCATTTAGGCCATTCACGTTGAGAGTGATTATTGAAAGATATGAATTAATTGTCATCATGTTGCCTGTGAAGATGTTGTTTTTATAGATTGTCCCTGTAAATTTCTGTTGTATATCACTCTTGGGTCTTTCTCCTTTTATAGAACCCCCCTTAATATTTCTTGCAGGGCCGGCTTAGTGGTCACATATTCTCTCAGTTTCTGCTGGTCGTGGAAGATCTGCATCTCTCCATCCATTCTAAATGACAGCCTTGCCGGATAAAGTATTCTTGCCTGCATGTTCTTCTCATTTAGTACCCTGAATATGTCTTTCCAGGCCTTTCTGGCTTGCCAGGTCTCTGTGGATAGGTCTGATGTTATTCTGATGTTCTTCCCTCTGTATATAAGGAATCTCTTCCCCCTAACTGCCCTGAAGATTGTTTCCTTGGTTCTAAGATTTGCAAGTTTTACTATTACATGCCAGGGTGTTAGCCTGTTTTCCTTGATCTTGGGAGGGGTCCTTTCTTCCTCTAGGATGTGAATGTTTGTTTCATTCCCCAGATTAGGGAAGTTATCAGATATGATTTGCTCAAATACATCTTCCAGTCCTCTCTCTCTCCACTCCCTCTGGGATTCCAATTATTCTGACATTGGAATGCTTCATGGTGTCACTTATTTCTCTGATTCTATTTTCATGGATTCTGAGTTGTTTTTCCCTGGCCTCCTCTTTTCACTTTTTATCTATTATATTGTCTTCCAGGTCACTTATTCGTTCTTCTGCCTCAGTTACCCTAGCTGTTAGATTATCTAGATTGGATTGGATCTCACTGATAGCATTTTTAAGTTCTGTCAGTTCACCTTTCATTTCTGCCCTTAGAGACTCTATGTTGCCATTAGTTGATTTCTCCATTCTAGCTATTGTCTTCACAATTGCTAGCCTGAATTCCATCTCCAACATCTTGGTTATATCTGCATCCATTTGTAAATCTGTAGCATAAGTCATAATCTCTGAGTCTTTTCTATTTTGGGGGCTCCTCCTCCTAGTCATTCCGTTGATGGGTGTTTGAGGGAATGTATAGAGTCCAAATTATTGACCAGAACCCAAGCAAGATGCACCTGTTTTCTTGGGACCTTAGGGTTGCTGGCCTCTTGTTTTCCCAGCCTGTCTTCTGGGGGAAGGGCCTGCTGCGCTGTTACTCAGGCAACCCTGTTTGGGCGGTGTTGCCCTGCACCCCCGTGGTGGGGGATGGGCTCAGCGGGAATCAGTCTTTGGAGCTTTGGTTCTCTGGTGGCTTTCCCTGGTGGCTTTCCGCGTCTCTTCCACGAGTCAGAGCAGAAGATACCATTTCCAACCCTCTGCCTCAGAGCAGAGAGACCACAGTCTGTTCTTCAGTGAGCTCTCCAGGCCACAATGTCTCCATTTCTGTCCGTGCTGCTATAAACTGCAGCGTCCTGGGTTGTGCGCCTCTCCGTAGGGCTCCCAGTCCTGCCTCCAGGTCGGGGCATGTCTCTGCCCTTTGTGCTTCTAAAACTGCCAGCCGCTCCCAGTTCGCACGCGCGACCCCCATCCCCACCCACCCGCTCCCTGTTTCCATCCAGGGGGCTGCCCTAAAGTCCTTTCCCCACTACCGGTCTGCGAGTCTGTGCCCTGTCCACAGCGCACGAGGCTGTCACTCACCGGTGGTGTAGGATCCCCATGTCCAGGCACCCTCCCGCTGCCGTTTATCCTCCGATATCTACCCGCAGAATCACGGCTCCCCACTTCATACCTTGAAACCAACCACCTGCGATATTCTGTTTGTAGAGATCCAGATCTTCTTACATCTCAGGCTGGTTTCGTGGGTGCTCAGAGTGGTCTGGTAGATATCCAGCTCAGTTCTGGGGACCAGTTGAAATAGGGTCCCCTACTCCTCCGCCATCTTTCCCCCCCTCTGTCTAGCATGCTCATTTAAAAAATATATTATTTATGGTTGTTTTTGTCCTACAACAACAGAGTTGAGTAGTTGTGTAAGAAACTATGACCTCAAGCCAAAAATATTACTATGTGGCTGTTTCAGAAAAAAGTTTGCTGACCCCTGATATATACACATTGTATTAGTTATTTTCTGTTGTGAAACTAATCATCCTGAAACTTTATGGGTTAAAACCCTAGTCCTTTATTTGCTCTAGATGCTGAATATTGGCAATTTAGGCTGAGTCCTTTGGAGAGTTTTGCCACAGGTCTCCTCGAGGCTCTCTCACTCCAGTTGGTTGTTCAGCAGGGAGTTGATAGTCCAAGAGAGACTCTCCCTTCTGTTTAGTGGTTGGTGCTGACTATTGGCTGGGATTTCGCTCACTTGGTCTCTTATTCTTAAGAAGGCTAGCATCAATTTTTTTTCTCAAGGTGCTATCAGGGCAACATTTTAAGAAAACAAGTGCAGAACCTGGAAGGTAGCTTAGAGTCCTAAATTTGGAATATCACATCCATCAAATTATAATGGTCAAATTAAGCCATAAGACATTAACTGAAAAATTGACTATTTCTTTTTTTTTTTTTTTAAGATTTTATTTATTTATTTGAGAGAGAGAATGAGAGAGAGCACAGGAGAGAGGGGAGGGTCAGAGGGAGAAGCAGACTCCCTGCCGAGCAGGAAGCCCAATGTGGGACTCGATCCAGGGACTCCAGGATCATGACCTGAGCCGAAGGCAGTCACTTAACCAACTGAGCCACCCAGGCGCCCAAAAATTGACTATTTCTTACTGGGAGAATTAGAAAAATCACATTTTAAAAATCACATTTTAAAAGCTTGTCATGAAGAAACTGAAGAAATTTATGATCTGCCTGCCCCCCCTTTATTTTGCAATGTCCCCTCATATATACCATAGATTATATTGATACTGTATTATGTGGCAATTTCAGGAAATGAAATGTTCCTTATAAAAATGCTTTCCAGGACCTCAGAAATGAATCTATGAAAACTTGGAAATATTCATGATAGAGCATTTTCACTACTCTCTGGCATTTTATCCTATCTTCCAATAGAGAATATGTTGATTATAACTTAACCTATATTCATGAATAGCTTTGTCATTCTCTAGTGTCATATATAGGCCTCTAATATAGCAGGGGCCTTGGGAATTATTGATGGGTGTAGTTGTATGGAACAGTTGTCCCTAAACCAAGTGATTAAATAGCTCTTTTTAATTTTCTATGATTGTTTAACAATATCATCAGATTTTCTTTCCTCTTTCCAATTTTTAGCTCTCAGATATTAGCTGGAAATTTACATTTAAAATGATGTTAGGATTGTATCTGAAGCAAAAATATATAGTTTTGTTATTGTTATTTATTTAATTATTTTTAAAGATTTTGTTTATTCATTTGAGAGAGAGAGACAGAGCACAAGCAGGGGGAGAGGCAGAGGGAGATGGAGAAGCAGACTGCCCACTGAGCTGGGAGCACGATGTGGGGCTCAATCCCAGAACCTGAAGATCATGACCTGAGCTGAAGGCAGACATTTAACCATCTGAGTCACCCAGGCACCCCAATATATAGTTTTTTAAATGAAAGCCTTCCCTAAACACTCTTTAGTCTTAAGGCAATTTGATTAAGTCACCAAGAATTCTCAGACAGGACTTTGTCTGGTTCAGTGGTCAGGTGTGAAACTGATGTCTCTCTAACAAGTAGCTTGGAAGATATTGGGAAAAGCCCAAAACTTTATCAGTTCTATGGTCTGAATGACTGTGTCCCTCCCCCCTGACACACACCAAATTCATATGTTGAAATCCTAATGCTCAATGTGATGATATTAGGAGGTAGGGCCTTCGGGAGGTAATTAGGTCATTGAGGTGGACCCCTTATGAATGGGATTAGTGCTCTTATAAAAGAAACCCCTTCCACCATATAAGGACATAGCAAGAAGTTGACAGTCTCCAAACCAGGAGAGGGCCTTTACCAGAACCTAACTGTGCTGACACCCAGATCTTGGACTTCCAGCCTCCAGAACTGTGAGAAATTCATTTCTGTTAAGAGTTACCCAGTTTGTGGTATTTTATAACTGTCCATACAGACTAAGAAAATAAGTATTAGTGATGAATTGGAAATTGTACTAGCTCTCTTTCTTTACGCACACATACGTGCATTATGTTTTATATAATACCAAACTTGTTTATCAAATAACCATTAATCTTTATATACTAGTATTGATGAAGTCTTTCAGCAAAAGGTATGCAAAACCAAAATTTGACTTTGATCTTCCTGTGTCTGTGTGATCTTTATGGTATTCGAAATTTTGTTTTCAATTAGTTGTCAATATATTAAGATTATCAGATTTCACATAAGAAATGTAGATATCTGGCTTATCTAAAGTTAGAAGATCTGACAAAGAGGGTACTGCTTTCCCACCTCACAATCATCTAAAAAAGCTGAAAAATTGCTATCACATTTGACACATTTGAATCAACACATTTGAAAATTCTCTGGTTCAGTGCTCTTTCCCACAACCCATGTCCTCTCATTCTTCTTGCCCATCCTATTAATGTGGCATTCAAGTCCAAGAGCCCAGTTTTATACTAACCTTTCCTTGTGTCCTCACTAACATGGGTTTCTTTACTCATATCAATGCCCTAGGAATTTACATCATGTGGGGCTCTTCTGACTCCCTCTGTACATAGTTAAGATCAATTCTTAAAACACCGGCCTTTCTGCTGTTGCTGATTTTCTATTTCTCTGACTTATTGCGGGCTAATGTTTATTCCTTTGCACCTGCACATTGCATGGCATCATGCTGCTGAAAAAGAGATATTTTTCTCAGTCTATTTAGGAAAGCAATGACCCTTCTTTGGTTTTGTGTGTGTGTGTGTGTGTGTGTGTTACTTTGGCCCACATTTTAATTTCTGCTGCGTTTAGTTTCCCATGTATACTGGGTACAGTTACTTCTGATGTTAGAATTTTCTCTAGCAGGAAGCTCAATCTTTGACAACTGGTACATCAGTCTGAAGGTCTAAAGGTGTGAAGTTTTCCTTTCCCTTAAGGAGTACCCATACCTTCATGGAAAGGACAATTTACTAGCTAGTCACATCTGTTTTTTCATTTTAATGATTGCCTGCCCAGGAAACACACTCACAAATGGGACCTCACCCTAACAAATTCATGCAGATTGCCCGTTCAGATGTTTAATCACCAATGATTCTCTTCTGCTCACTTTCTTTCTCTACCCTCCATTCATCCCACACTTTTAAATTCTCATCATACTCGTAGGAATGCCTAGAAATACAGTATAGTACTAAAAAGATTATAATGAATGTAAGGTCTCCTGTGTATCACTAAAATTCCTTCCCCTTCCCACCCTGCTACTACCATATTATTACAGAAAAATGGTGTTTTAGGGTTGCATGCGATTTTTTTTTTTTTTTTTTTTGCATGCGATTTTTTAAGAACCCTCATCTCTCGTGGGTCTGGAGTTGTTTGTAAGTCTATGTGGCTTTGTGGTTGCAACAGTGCAGAAAAAAAGCAAATGTGATTGAGTTTTTAAATCACAATCACTCTGACAGTAACCCATTAGCCTCAGGAAATCAAATGTACTAGAAAGACATGACCAAGAAAGGATGTATACATCCTCTGAGTAATTCCCTAACCTTCTTGATTCACAATATGCTTAGTGGCTTAGTAATAATTTTCAAAAGTAATGATTGCTTATATCCTAACAACCTGTTGAACATCATGCCACGTCTCAAACCTTGGAGTCAGATTGTACACCACCCTTTGTTTCCGGTTCCACACTGACTTTCACATGCCCAGAGCACCTGCCAAAAAGCCAGTGCCTAAAAGATAGGACATGGTTAAAAGGAACAAGATGGGAGCGCCTGGGTGGCTCAATCGGTTAAGCTGCTGCCTTTGGCTCAGGTCATGATCCCAGGGTCCTGGAATCGAGCCCCACAATGGGCTCCCTGCTCAGCGGGAAGCCTGCTTCTCCCTCTCCCTCTGCCTGCCTCTCTGCCTACTTGTTCTCTCTCTCTCTGTCAAATAAATGAATAAAATTAAAAAAAAAAAAAGGAATGAGATGAAACTGAACTACAGGTATCTCTCACTTCTTGCAAGTTCATGTTATGAGGCCACTTTACTTTTACAAAAGACCTGCAATAGTACCTGTTTTCTCTAACCAAAAGAAACCTCTAAAGAGGATTTTTGCTTTTACAAAAAAAAAAAAAAAAAAGGCCAAAAGCAAAAACAGTGTTCAGCATCGGTTTTGCAGTGATCTGCTAGAGAGGCAGCGTGCACCCTGAGCTGTGTGCATGGCCCCGCCAAGCTCCTCCAGGGGAGCAGAGTTCAGCATCTCAGCATCAAGCTGCCATAGCTTAGAATTATGTCTCTCAGCATCTGCACTTTATATCAATTTATTTTGTATAACTGTTAGCAAGATATTAGCATCTCCTGATGATGTCAGGTATCAGAAAAGCCTAAGAGGGATTACTTTTTGGGTCTGGGAATGATCAAAAATTTTTCTATTTAAATCAACAGTAACTGCTTCTTTGCTTTATACTATGAATAAAAAGCAAACTGCTTTTTGCTTATGAACAATTTCATAGGAATGCTCTACTTTTAAATAGTGCGGGAAACCTGTATATCCATGGAAAAGTTTGCACAATGTCCAACAGATGTCTCTGTGGGTTCCCTGCGGTGCCCTAGGACCCTTTGACATGTGGTTTGGGAACTAAGGGTCTAGGTGTTGAATGAGTACATACAGTTACATCTGTGTATCTTGGGTGGTTTGGTGAGTAATTTTGCACTTCAGACGTGTAACTTATAGAAAGTTCATGGCTTCCTGGCATTTCAGAGATGAACAGGTTATTAGCAATCATTAAGTAAATCTCTTCACCTGACCCATGAAGAGCTAAGGCTCCAAAAGGTTAAGGGCCTTGCCTACTTTCATAGTTTTTCAGTTTTTCTTTCAAATTTTATCATTATGCCACTTGAAGGTACTATATGTAAGATATTTTACAGTTTGGAAAATGGCATTGTGACTCCTTTTGTAATGCAACATTAATGGAACCACAATCTAATCTCATTTAAAATACAGAAATGAGTTGATTACAGTTCATTTCCATTGCTCATGTGTGTTCTTTTGCACATATTGTTCAGTTAGAAGTGCAGAATTCTGGGGCGCCTGGGTGGCTCAGTGGGTTGAGCATCCAACTCTTGGTTTTGGTTCAGGTCATGATCTCAAGGGTTGTGGGATCAAGCCCTGTATAGGGCTCTGTGCTCAGAGGGGAGCCTGCTAGATATTGTCTCCCTCTTCCTCTTCCTCGCCCTCTCCCTCTGCTTTTCCCCCTGCTCTCTCTCTAAAATAAATAAAATCTTAAAGAGAAAAGTGCAGAATTCCTTTTGGCAAAGCGTAGCACAGTTTCCTCATTTGGGCTTAATATTTCCTAGTGCTAGATGCTCTTATGTCAAAAGTCAGACCCCAAGGACAATGGCCTGATATGCCCACCGAGCAAACAATGGCCTCTGCTCCAACTATCTCATGCTCACATTGTTCTCAAAGTCCATTTGCTTATGTACTTCTTCCTACTGCCGGGAAGGGTATGTTCCTTTATCTAAATCCATCTGTTTTCTAAGGTGCACTTTAAACTCCATCAATTTTTTTTTCTCTTGATGATGTCATTCTCAGTAGAATCTCCATATTTATTTAGGCCCTATTATCCACATCACCCACACAGCTCCCAGAATTTGCTAATTTATGTGCAAAAGAAAGGTATAATTAAACAATTCAATTGTTTACTGTGAATTCACAAGAAATTGATTTCAATCCATATCCTGATTACCATTTTGTCCATAAATTTGCCTTGTGAAGGACCAAATCTATAGAAATATTTAGGTCGGCTCTGTGAACAAAACCTTCAAATTTATTGCATAAGGATCTATTTCAGAGGTCAGCAAACTATAGCCCATGAACCAAATGTGCCTGCTTCCTGGTTTTGTATGGCCTGTGAGCTAAGAATGATTTTTTTTTTTTTTTTATGATTTTAAATGGTTACTTTTTTTTTTTCCCCCTTAGAGAGAGAGAGTAGGGGAGAGGAGCGGAGAGTGAGGGAGAGAGAGAATCTTAGGCAGGCTCCACACCCAGCGCAATGCCCAACGCAGGGCTCTATCTCACAACCCTGAAATCATGACCTGAGCTGAAATCAAGAGTTGGATGCCTAACTGACTGAGCCACCCAGGTGCCCCTTAAATGGTTACAATGGCCTCAATTTTGCTTTTTGATACTCTAAGCTTAACATATTTACTATCTGGCCCTTTATCGAAAATGCTTGCAAAACTTTGGTATACTTATTTCAGTGCCCATTTTAATGCTGTTTGTCACCATCAGCTAAGTATAACTAGTTAAGCTAAATGAATTGCTTAGGTAATTCAACTACATTTGAATTCAGATAGTTAAATTCTGTGAACTTCAATAAATACTCATGGAGCTTCTATTTCAAAATAGGCATTGTGCTAAGTCCAGGGGATGTACAATTTAATAAGATAAGAACTCACAATTCAATAAAACCTCCTCATTTTGCTCAAAGAACATCTCTTTTACATTTCATTTCATATATTACAATTGAAGTAGTTTACCACCTGTTGTGAGATAGAGGATTGAGGATTGCCTTTTGACTCTTATGATCAATGAGAAAGTTTGCTGAAGGTAGGAAAATAATTTTTCTTTCTCCCAAGATATATATCCAGTCCAGATATTTGACTTCTTTTATCACTTTCACTCAGTTCACACTAGAAATTGAATAATATCCAGAGGGTTTTTGTTCCAGTAAAGTGTAACCATAAAGGTCAGTTGCTGTCATATTTTTAACTCTGAGTGGAATAAACCTATTTAAATGACATGATCTTGATTTTAATTGGCACATCACTATGTAAAGTAACAGTGATTAAACCTACTATATGAACATTTTTCTCTTTACATTTAACAGAAACATGAACTCCATCATTCACAATTCACTACTTAATACTTCAAAGCTACCTGATACCCTTAAAAAACAGTAGGTAAGTCTCAAAACCTCCCACTCATTTTTAGAAGAAATCATACTGTAACTTATGTGACATTTTTTTATCCCTAAATTACCCTTTCAGTTTCATAAAATATCACTGAAAATGTATGTTTCATGAACACAAAGAATTTCTCCTTTGTTAGAAAGTTAAAAGGAAAAAGATGATCTTTTTAAAGTAGTTCACAAATGTGTCCACACAGAGACAAGAGACACTCTCATAAATGACAACAAATCTACCTAAGAGTACAATGAACATATCAGGTGACATACAATGCATTTCCCTAAAGCTTACAGTTTTTTTTAAAAAAAATTACTTTTTAAATATAAATTAATGTTCCAGCACTCACTGGTCAAAAGAATCCTTATTTCAGCCTTGTCATTTACCCAGAAATGTTGCCTCGCTTATATTCCAGTGGCTGCCATTCACTGATTCACTCAACAAATATTCATTAGGTATATACTGTTTCCCAGACATTAGGTGACATGAAAGTATTGCCATGTCTCCAAATTTGGTTAACCTCCAAAGCAAAATAAATAAACTCTTTATAAATATCCATTTTAAAGTCTGGATTAAACATGGAAAGTTTCATTTTTAATTATAACCCTCTCTTAGAATTGGCAAGTAATAGTATAAAGGATAGTGTAGTCCTTCACAATAGTATATTCTTCATTTTAGTCGAATTGACATATAATTCATTGTTGATATTTACAATACCGTCTTGTGATGCATATCATCGTGTCTATGTGACTCAGTGCACATTAGCAGATCCGACAGGAGCACCCCTATGTCAATTGTTTTATGCAACTGTATCCCTCTGTAGTCAGTCAGTAACAGCTTTCACAGGTCTTTTACTCCCTGTCTAAGGTGGGTCTTGACTTATCATGGTTCGTTTCATTGAATTCTAGCTAGACTTTTACCTTACATCTACAGTTTTTCCTGATTTTTATCTTCTAGCCTTTTTATCTTAATCAGCGGTGAAAAAGCCCAGAGGCAATGTAGAGCCAAGTCACTTCAGTTGAAGGAAAGACAGTGTCAACAACTTCTACAACTGTATTTCAGGTTCACAGTCTTGGCTTTTAAGATTTTTTTTTTTTTTTTTTACTGTCTACTATATAGCTGCCTAAAAGTCACTTCAGTAATTAGTCAATGGTTTTTTGGTAGCAATGATAAAATACAATTACATAGCACATTATGAGTTATAAAACACTTCCACATCCATTATTCTATTCAATTCTCTCTTAAAGTGAAAAGTAATCCAGTATTGTTGTTATTATTACCATTTTTTCCCCAGAGGACAGTAAGATTATGCAATACCATTGCATTTGCTAACATTACACTGCTAAGAAATGCTAGAATTGAACTTAAATCTTCTTATGTCAAGTGCTATGTTATTTTTTTTTTTTCGTTTTATCATGTCTCCTCTCTTCACATTTTATTTTTTGAAATCAAGTATTGAAAACAAAAATGAAAAATAAGCATGTACCAGATAGAGTGGGAGATGCAAAATACAACTCTTGAGACCTAAAGATGGTGTTTTTCTAACATGAACCGGTACGTTAAAAATAAGCATTAGAAATAGACATAACTTAGTAGAATAGAAAAAAGAAACATTACTTCATTCTGAGTAATCAGGGGGACAAGATACAAGATGAGATATAAACTAGCTCTTTAAGACTGGATGGGATATTTTATCTTAAAAAGAGTGGTAGAACCATTTTGGAATTGAGTAATAAAATGAACAAATTAGTGAAGTGATAATGTGTGAATCACATGATAATAGACACAAATTGTTTGGAAAATGAGTTATTTGGTGTTAGTTTGGACAATATTCAAGAATATAGACTGGAGTCAAATAAGGGGAGTCCACCGTCTAATAGTGAAAGGAGGTAGTATAAATTATTTAAGCTTTCTGCGGTTTAGGTTCTTTTTTTTTTTAAAGATTTTATTTATTTATTTGAGAGAGAGAGAATGAGAGACAGAGAGCATGAGAGGGAGGAGGGTCAGAGGGAGAAGCAGGCTCCCTGCCAAGCAGGGAGCCCGACGCGGGACTCGATCCTGGGACTCCAGGATCATGACCTGAGCCGAAGGCAGTCGCTTAACAACCTGAGCCACCCAGGCGCCCGAGGTTTAGGTTCTTTATTAAAAAATGCTACGAGACAAGTCCCAGGCTGCTGAGGTGATTAAAACTTATAAAAGCCCTTAGCAGAGTGCCTGGCATGACACATGCACTCAATGACACTTACTACTAGTAGCAGTATCTTTGAGTAGCTAGAGTCAGGATCACTATTTTTTTTTAAGATTTTATTTATTCATTAGAGAGAGAGAGAGAGAGAGAGCACAAGCAGGGGGAAGGGCAGAGGGAGAGGGAGAGAGACAAGCAGACTCCCTGCTGAGCAGGGAGCCCGATACGGGGCTCATTCCCAGGACCCGGAGATAATGACCTGAGCCGAAGGCAGATGCTTAACCAAATGAGCCCCCCAGGTGCCCCCAGGATCACTATTTAATGGCATTGCCCAGAAAGTCTCAGAGCACCATTGTGACCATTTTCGGTTTACACTAATAACAGGATGTTTTTCTCAGTACTAAATGACAAACAAACTATAACACCAGATAACACAATGAAGAGGCAGGTGGGCTGCACACGTACAGTGGTCCCCCCTTATCCACTTGGGAGTATATTCTAAGACCCCCCCAGTGGTGTCTGAAGTCATGGATAGTACTGAACCCTGTATCTACTGTGTTTTTTCCTGTATATATATATATCTATGATCAAGTTGAATTTAGAAATTAGGCACCATAAGAGATTAACAATAACAGTAAAATAGAACAATTATAGCAATATACTGAAATAAAAGTTAAGTGAATGTGGTCTCCCTCTCTCTCTCAAAATATCTTATTGTCCTGGACTCACCCATGTTGTGATATTGTGAGATGATAAAATGCCTCTGTTATGAGGTGAATGACCGGGTACTGTGACTTAGCATTAGGCTTACTGTTGACCTTCTGACAATTCCTCAGGAGGAGGCTCATCTGCTTTCAAAAGGCAGTGGACCACAGGTAATGAAACTGCGGAAAGCGAAATTGCAGATAAGGGGTACTACTGTACACGCCGAGAGGAGAGATACTGAACTGAGCTGCAGGTCAAATGAAAACAAATTGGAGCCTTTCCCAGAGCAAAGTATAACTACAAACTGGTTTCATTTTTTTCTTTGTAATTCTACCTCTTTAGTTCATTGTTCATAAAGACCGTTTCAATGTAGCTTGATGGGACTTCCAGTGAAAACAGCAGAGTTAAGTCATTTTTTTTCTACCCCCTTCCCTCAAGTCTCACTGAACAAATATATGCACACAGAGGGGGAATAGAGGGGGTACATTTTTTTCAAAGTGTCAAAAAAGGACCCTCACTGCAAACCTAAAACTGAAAAATGTCCTTGTTATACCTTAAAATTTGGACCAAACTGGCTATGGCTGCTTAGAGTCAATATTTATCTTCTCACACTTTGGATAACTGCAGCCTTCTCTAAAAGAGAGTAAGACGGTCTTGAAAAGGTGACTTAAAAATACTTTGTAGAGAGTGTTGACAAGGTCTAGAAGTGTGCATGGTCTGAGGGAGGAAGGGAGAGTCACCCTGTGCAGACCCAAAGCTTACAAGGCGGAGCAGGAGAGGGGCGCCTGCAATGTGGATCCCCACTGATGTGCCATTTTATGATCTTCAATCCTGCTCCCGAGCACAGGGCATAAGAGAATAAGGACCGAGGGGAAACAGTGATCAACTGATTACATCAGAGGACTTTACTGTGAGCTGAAGTTTTGCCCTAACAGCTAAATGCTAAAACAGAGACATGCTCCTAAATCAGAAAACATACTAGACTTTGTGAGAGAGAATTTGAAACAACAAACCTGAATGGAAGTTTCAGTTTATTTCAAGTCACCTGCCCCCTCCCCCCCACTTTACTCTCTACTCTATTCATCTTCCAATAGCTACTCCAGGTGGCATTCACAACCATGCCACCACCTCCTTTGAAACAGGGATAATAACCAAAAGAAACCAGCAGGAGACCCAGGGACGACACATTTTAAATATGCATAGAGTTGTGTTCAGAATGTCATCTAATGAATGCCAGCAAAGGTCACCTCTGGGTGAGTAGAATCCTTCTTTGAACTTCTATGTCTTACTTATATTTAAAAAAAAAAAATGAGATGTAAACACTTGGCTAATGGATATGGAAATGAAGCATCATACAAAAAGTAATAGTGAAGAAGAAAAAACTAAGGGGAAATAAGTATGGGGCACAAAGTGAGAATCAGGAAAAATGAGATGATGAAAAAAGAGGATTCACCCACGGATTCATTTATTGAGCAGTCCCTGTGATGTCCCAGCTCCTGAGCTAGTTGTTGGAATCAGAGGTGGAGGACGAGAGTCACGGGGAACCAATAGTTCACAGTCTAGTTTAGGAGACAGGCCAGGAAAGAAATGATTTCAATAGAGTGAGGTTTTGTTTTTGGTTTTGTTTTAATGATAAATGGAAGGGCAGACTGCTATGGGTGGGCCCTGTTTCTGAACACTGACGTGTTGCCTACTTTCTCAGGTACTACCCTGGTGATGGGACATAATGAAATGGGGTACTTACCCAGCACTACCCATGTGCTGGCTCTTGTCACTGCTCTGTGTTCCTCTGAAGCAGGAAGCAATGAGGCATAGACTAGTGAAGACAAAAATACCAGCATAGGGAAGGGTGAAGGAGGTTGAAAGGGACAACTGACTGGTGGCTATTATTAATATTATTTACTTTTACTATTACTATTATTTTAGGTGGCTGGCATGGGAGGAAAAATCTTTGTTTACAGAGTGTGATGGACAAAGGGACTTCAGGGATGAGAATCTGAAATAAGGATTGTGAAAAATGACAGGAAGTGCTATCAGGGTCATAGACAACTACTGCCCAACTAATATTGGAGCTCACACATTTCCAGTTGCAAATTCACATGATGGCTATACCGTCCATTTCTAGCAATAATCAGTAATGTAGAAGTCAAAGGGAAAAAAGATGATTGGATTGGCTTATTTTGGCCACGCACAGGAATGACAAGAAAGCAATGACATTTTTTTTTTTTAAGATTTTATTTATTTATTTGAGACAGAGAGAATGAGATACAGAGAGCATGAGAGGGAGGAGGGTCAGAGGGAGAAGCAGACTCCCTGTCGAGCAGGGAGCCCGATGCGGGACTTGATCCCGGGACTCCAGGATCATGACCTGAGCCGAAGGCAGTCGCTTAACCAACTGAGCCACCCAGGTGCCCTGACATTTTTAATAATAGAAAGAAATGGTCATTTTTTTGCGATTGTGATGATTGTCCATAAAGTCTAGGTGTGTTCAGAAAAACAAAGAAGGCCAAAGGGAATGAAGGGAACTTCAGAAAAGAGGGGAAAAAAGAAAAAGAAGAAATCAGTCTGGAAGCTTCAAGGAGGTAAGAGGATGGCATATCAGAATTTAAAACATAAGAGGCGGAGGAGGTTTGCATAATGACAGTTTTCCAGGAGGTTACTCTGGGGATGAGTACCCAAAACGGGACAGCAGTAATGAGTGTGGAAGTCTACTGTGTGCAGGAATTCAGATCATGCTAGAATTAAGATTTTTTCCACTCATTGTTCAGTGGAAAAGGAATGTAAAATTAGTATAAACCCCATTTTATATATATATATATGTTTGTGTGTGTGTGTTGTTTTTTATTCCTTGTGAAAGTTAGCGAGGTAGCACCATTTTTGTTTTTCTCAAACAATTCCCAAATAATATTTTAGTAATTCTGATGCAATCTAGGTTGAAGAACCCTCTTTAATAGCTATTGATCTAGGGGCGCCTGGGTGGCTCAATCGGTTGAGAGTCCAACTCTTGATTTCAGCTCAGGTCATGATCTCGGGGTCATAGATCCAACCCTGTGTTGGGCTCCAAGCTCAGTGCGGAGTCTGCCTGATTCTCTCTCTCCCTCTCCCTCTGCCCCTCCCCCCACTCGCATGCTTACTCTAAATAAATAAATAAGTAAATAGTTATTGTTCTAGAAAAATGGTTCTCAAAGTGTGCTCCACAACTAACAACATCAATATCACCTAAGACCTTGTTGGAAATAAGTATTCTCAGGCCCTACCCTAGATTTACTGAACAGAAACTCAGGAGATGAGGTCAGCAATCTGTGGTTTAACCAGACTTCTATGTGATTCTGATACATGCTTGAGTTTTAGGACCACTGTTCTAGAAGTTATTTACACTAATTGATCGAGTGACTTTTTTTTGACACCATAATTTTCTACCAGTCTTTGATATTCATCTCTTCCTTAAGCTATTTTCTTGAAGGTACCTACAAACATCATAACACTACTATTTTAACATCCAGCTGGATCTTTCAGTTTGGCATATTCAGCTTCTTTTAACCATGATGGATCAAACCTGTTTACTATAAGATAAGATAAATGGCAGTATTATGAAAGAGGGCAGCAAAATAAATAAAATACATTAAACTCAAGTTAGGACACACAAAGTGCTTATTGGCTGAGGATGTTGGTCCCATGACTGGTTAATATTCATGGGATTAGAGAAAGCTACACACACCAAAGTGCTTGCTATCATGGGTTAAGGGTACAGTTTGGAAGATAGTGTAAGGTATCTTAGCTATTTATAAAACATATTTTATATTATAAAATAGTTTGGATATAAACAGCATTCTAATGAGCCAAGACTAAGAAGGCTGATTTAAGTGGGATATTTTTTGGAGGAACACTTTTTTTTCTTTTTTGATAGAGGTTGGGGGAGAAACACTGAGATTTCCTACCCTATATCTTAACAGCTTTGGCCAAATACTCAGGTTACATCTACTTCTGATTTTTCAGTTTAAAATTCAGCTTTTGAGAAGTATTATGTTCTTAGAATGCTTCCTTCCATGTATTTTCTAAATATAGTACTATAAACTCATTTATTCAGATTAGAGTAATTTATTAAAACTTGGAAATGACTGGGTTGAAGTTAACACTTCTTTTTGAAAAAGATTTTCCAAACTTATTTATATTTAAGGGGAAATATTTAACCTGCTTCAGCAAATGGCATGCTTTCAATTATCGTAACAGAATGGATATGAACACACACACACCAAAACTATATACACAGGAAATCAGGGTATCCTATCTAGGACATACCTTCCCTGATAAGCTAACTAGAAATTAGTGTTTGAATATATTAACACTAGTCTTTATTCTCTCAGTCTCTTTAAGTATGGTCTATGTAGATTTGAATAAAACTACTTTTAAAAATCATTACATATTTTAATCAGAATATTTTCTTATTTCAACCACTCTCCATTGTTAATTCATTATTATAAATAGATGCAATATTCATATAACACCATTCCTTCTAATACAAGTTAGTAAAAATCTTTCCTTTTTTAATTTAGTGTTTTTCCCTAACTTTTGATATGCTTTTTACTATTGCCAATATTTTCTTAAAATTTCTTCCCGTGCAATATTTACATGTTTACTAACTTATTTATCTTTGCGAAGTGCTAGGAAACTAACCTTTATTCTTGTCTGGAAGGTATCTGAGTATAGAAAATTCAAGTTACAAGGTCTATTATATTCACTCAACCAGACAGTCTGATTTATATTAAATATATACATATGCAAATGGTATATATTTATATATGTATCAATTTATAGATACATATATAGCTATATGTGTAGGTGTATGTAAATAGATATATATCTATTTATGTATCTATTTCCATTATGTATCTACTTGTAGATACATATATAGCTATATATGTATTTATGTATATGTGTATATATAGCTATATGTATATGTGTATACATACTTATATATATACATATATTTATATATGTATCTATTTATATATATATCTACTTGTAGATACATATATAGTTTATAAATTTAATTTATACAAACACACAAACATACAGAGAGAGAGAGAATGAGAGAGAGGAGAGGAGAGAAGGGAAGGAGGAGGTGAGGGAGAGGAGGGGAGGGGATTGCTTGGGTAGATAAAGCAAATAGTACAAAGAGCACATAAAACAAGTCAAGTAAAAGTTTTGTATTCTCTTGGGGCGCCTGGGTGGCTCAGTCGTTAAGCGTCTGCCTTTGGCTCAGGTCATGATCCCAGGGTCCTGGGATCGAGCCCCACATCAGGTTGGCTCCCTGCTCCATGGGAAACCTGCTTCTCCTTCTCCCACTCGCCCTGCTTGTGTTCCCTCTTTGGCTGTGTCTTGCTGTCAAATAAATAAATAAAGTCTTTAAAAAAAAAAAAAAAGTTTTGTATTCCCTGAGTAAACTATTGGCTCAAATTCAGTCTATTATAATAAATAAATGAATGAATGAATGAATGAATGAATGAATGAATAAATAAATAAAAACTCACAGGTAAATACAGATTGCACTTTCAGGATGTTATTCATTTCAGGTGGTCTTAGCCCGGATGCAAACTCTTTTTACAAGAGATAAGCCAAGAGACAGGATTTTCTCTATCTCTACAGTCTGTGCTATGTGCTCTCCCCAGAATAAATGTTGCACCCAACTGAACAGCAGTGTGGTGCAAAAACAGAACTCTTTCTGAACCAGTGAACTTACAACTCTGTAACCAGGAAGAATAAAAATAAACTCTCTTCTTAGAAGTGCTAATCCATTTTTTTGAGGCTGTGTTGTCTAACAGAGTACATTTAGATATGCTTGAAACTGTGAGCCCTCTGGGGGAATATCAACCCCACACAACTTGAGGCAATCATTATTACGATGGCAGCAGCTCTCTGGGTCCAGCATATGGACCACAAACTGGCAGAGAGCCTGAGCTCTCTGAGGAAGGACACCAGTGCCCCTCTATCGTTTCCTTAGCTGTTGGGAGATATTTCAGCTCTTCAGCAGTTTCCCTTCCTGACCAGCTTTTCCCAAGATAAATCTTAGCTAGCACCATATGTTTCAAGAACAAAAAAACAGCTTCTGAAGTATTACAGCATAGTGTACTCTTGCCCAGGAAATTCAAGCTGCTTAGGCACTAAAATCATAGCACCAGGCAGAATTTGAGAGAGCAGTGAACCTGATTTCACAACCCTTTGTCAAACAACACTTGTCTTCAGAGCATAGAACTCCTTGGGAATTTCCCCGAGATAAGAGAAAATGTTGCTGATAGCCCTTAGTTATTTTGGAATCATAATCCTGGTGGAATGACCAATTCTCAGGTGATGTTGAGTCCACAAGTATTACTGGAGTTTGGAGAAGTCAGAGTTTTCCTTAAGTGGTTTTGTTGTTGTTTATTGTTTTTATTTTTTCTATTTTAGAGATACTGAATGACTATAATTATCAGGAACTGTGCTAAATGTTGGGAATATAAAGACATTTAAGGTACAATATTTGACTTCACATAGTTCTAATAAGACAAATGGACACATCATCAAAAAAACTGTGAAATTGTATATTTACAGGGATCCCTATGGGGTTGGACAGGATCACAAAAGAGGACAATCTAGATGTTTCATCAAAGGCCACCAGAAAGAAAATAGAGTTGAATCTTAAAAGAAGTGCAATGGTACATGGAGTGAATAGTAGAAGAATGGCTGGACATTCCTGGTTGAAGACACAGCATCAATAGAAACAGGGAGGCAAAGAAAGGAAGATAGAGGAGAGGGACAGCAGGTGGTTGGATTTTTGTTTGTTTACTTTTGGGTAAAGTGTTCAAGAAGGAATAGAAATATTAATTAAGAACCTATGTAGTGGGGGGCGGAGCAAGATGGCGGAGGAGTAGGAGACCTGGATTTCATCTGGTCTCAGGAATTGAGCTGGATAGGGATCAAACCATTCTGACCACCTACGAACTCAACAGGAGATCAAAGAAAAGAATAGCAACAACTCTCTGAACAAAAAAGCGACCACTTTCTGGAAGAGTCATATTCCATCCCTTCATAGTAGTTACCCTTATTTTTGGCATATATGTGTAAGTTGTCCTCTCTTTAAAATTTTGAGATAGTTTCTTGTAACAGATCAAAATATGCCCTAAATCTCTAGTGTATGGTTTTGTTCTATTCTCCTGCCTGATCACATTCTCTCCCTTTTTTTTTCTTTTTTTTTTTTAATACTCTTCTTTCTTTTCTCAAACAACTTCTTATCAATTCCTTTTATAAATTTTTTTATAATTTTTCATCTTTACAGTCATATTCCATCCCTTCATCATATCAACCCTTATTTTTGTACATATATAAGTTTTTCTTTCTTTAAAATTTTAAAAAGAAGCACTTTCTTATAACAGACTAAAATACACCCAAAATCTAGTTTGTGGCACTGATCTGTGCACCAGCCTGATCATATTTGATCATATTCTGTTTTTTTTTGTTGTTCTGTTTTTGTATGTTTTTATCTTTTTCTTTTTCTTTTCTTTTCTTTTTTCCTTTCTTTCCCTTTTTTTACCCCCAGCTTCAGGTCTTTTCTGATTTGTTTAGTGTATATTTTCTGGGGATGTTGTTACCCTGTTACATTTTGTTCTCTCATTAACCTATTCTACTCTGGACAAAAAGACAAGACAGAAAAAAATCACCTCAACAAAAAGAACAGCAGGCAGTACTGACTGCCAGGGACCTACTCAATACGGACGTTAGTACGATGTTGGATATAAAGTTCAGAATCATGACTTTAAAGATACTAGCTGCGCTTGAAAAAAGCATGGAAGTAATTAGAGAAACCCTTTCTGGAGAAATAAAAGAACGAAAAATCTAACCAAATTAAAATAAAAAAGGCTATTAATGAGGTGCAATCAAAAATGGGGGCACTAACTACTAGGATAAATGAGGCAGAAGAGAGAATCAGTAATATAGAAGACCAAATGATGGAAAATAAAGAAGCTGAGAAAAAGAGAGATAAACAACTACTGGATCACGAGGGAAGAATTCGAGAGATAAGTAATACCATAAGACGAAACAACATTAGAATAATTGGGATCCCAGAAGAAGAAGAAAGAGAGAGAGGGGCAGAAGGTATATTGGAGCAAATTATAGCAGAAAACTTCCCTAATTTGGGGAAGGAAAAAGCCATCAAAATCCAGGAGGCACAAAGAACCCCTCTCAAAATCAATAAAAATAGGTCAACACCCCGATATCTAATAGTAAAACTTACGAGTCTCAGAGACAAAGAGAAAATCCTGAAAGCAGCTTGGGAGAAGAGATCTGTAACCGACAATGGTAGAAACATTAGATTGGCAACAGACCTATCCACAGAGAGCTGGCAGGCCAGAAAGGACTGGCATGATATATTCAGAATACTAAATGAGAAAATATGCAGCCAAGAATACTATATCCAGCTAGGCTGTCATTGAAAATACAAGGAGAGATAAAAAACTTCCAGGACAAACAAAAAATAAAGGAATTTGCAAACACGAAACCAGCCCTACAAGAAATATTGAAAGGGGTCCTCTAAGCAAAGAGAGAGCCTAAAAGCAACATAGACCAGAAAGGAACACAATATACAGTAACAGTCACCTTACAGGCAATACAATGGCACTAAATTCCTATGTTTCAATAGTTACCCTGAATGTAAATGGGCTAAATGCCCCAATCAAAAGACATAGGCTATCAGATTGGATTAAAAAACAAGACCCATCGATATGCTGTCTGCAAGAGACTCATTTTAGAACCAAAGACATCCCCAGATTGAAAGTGAGGGGGTGGAAAACCATTTACCATGCTAATGGACACCAAAAGAAAGCTGGGGTGGCAATCCTTATATTAGACAAATTCGATTTTAAACCAAAGACTGTAATAAGAGATGAGGAAGGACACTATATCTTACTTAAAGGGTCTATCCAACAGGAAGATCTAACAATTGTAAATATCTATGCCCTTAACATGGGAGCAGCCAATTAGATAAGGCGATTAAAAACAAAATAAAGAAACACATTGTCAACAATACAATAATAGTGGGGGACTTTAACACCCCCGTCACTGAAATGGACAGATCATCTAAGCAAAAGATCAACAAGGAAATAAAGACTTTAAATGACACACTGGACCAAATGGACTTCACAGACATATTCAGAACATTCCATCCCAAAGCAACGGAATACACATTCTTCTCTAGTGCCCATGGAACATTCTCCAGAATAGATCACATTCTAGGTCACAAATCAGGTCTCAAACAGTACCAAAAGATTGGGATTATTCCCTGCATATTTTCAGACCACAATGCTTTGAAACTGGAACTCAATCACAAGAGGAAAGTCAGAAGGAACTCAAATACATGGAGGCTAAAGAGCATCCTACTAAATAATGAATGGGTCAACCAGGAAATTAAAGAAGAATTTAAAAAATTCATGGAAACCAATGAAAATGAAAACACAGCTGTTCAAAATCTTTGGGATACAGCAAAGGCAGTCCTAAGAGGAAAGTATATAGCAATACAAGCCTTTCTCAAGAAACAAGAAAGGTCTCAAATACACAACCTAACCCTACACCTAAAGGAGCTGGAGAAAAAACAGCAAATCAAGCCTAAACCCAGCAGGAGAAGAGAAATAATAAAGATCAGAGCAGAAATCAATGAAATAGAAACCAAAAGAACAGTAGAACAGATCAATGAAACTAGGAGTCGGTTCTCTGAAAGAATTAACAAGATTGACAAACCCCTGGCCAGACTTATCAAAAAGAAAAGAGAAATGACCCAAATCAACAAAATCATGAATGAAAGAGGAGAGATCACAACCAACACCAAAGAAATACAAACAATTATAAGAACATATTAGGAGCAACTCTATGGCAGCAAATTAGATAACCTGGAAGAAATGGATGCATTCCTAGAGATGTATCAACTACCAAAACTGAACCAGGAAGATATAGAAAACCTGAACAGACCTATAACCACTAAGGAAATTGAAGCAGTCATCAAAAATCTCCCAAAAAACAAAAGCCCAGGGTCAGATGGCTTCCCAGGGGAATTCTACCAAACATTTCAAGAAGAATTAATACCTATTCTTCTGAAACTGTTCCAAAACATAGAAATGGAAGGAAAACTTCCAAACTTGTTTTATGAGGCCACTATTACCTTGATCCCCAAACCAGACAAAGACTCCATCAAAAAGGAGAATTACAGACCAATATCCTTGATGAACATGGATGCAAAAATTCTCAGCAAAATACTAGCCAATAGGATCCAATAGTACATTAAAAGGATTATTCACCACGACCAAGTGGGATTTATCCCTGGCCTGCAAGGTTGGTTCAACATCTGCAAATCAATCAACGCGATACAATACATTAACAAAAGAAAGAACCAGAATCATATGATCCTCTCAATAGATGCAGAAAAAGCATTTGACAAAGTACAGCATCCTTTCTTGATCAAAACTCTTCAGAGTATAGGAATAGAGGGCACATACCTCAATATCATAAAAGCCATCTATGAAAAACCTACAGAAAATAGCATTCTCAATGGTGAAAAACTGAGAGCTTTCCCGCTAAGGTCAGGAACGTGGCATGGATGTCCACTATCACCACTGCTATTCAACATAGTATTAGAAGACCTAGCCACAGGAATCAGGCAACAAAAAGAAATCAAAGGCATCCAAATCGGCAAAGAAGAAGTCAAACTCTCACTCTTTGAAGATGATATGATCCTTTATCTGGAACCCAAAAGACTCCACCCCCAAACTGCTAGAATTCATACAGGAATTCATACAGGAATTCAGTAAAGTGGCAGGATATAAAATCAATGCACAGAAATCAGTGGCATTCCTATATAGCAACAAGACAGAAGAAAGAGAAATTAAGGAGTTGATCCCATTTACAATTGCACCCAAAACCAAAGGTACCTAGGAATAAATCTAACCAAAGAGCCAAAGGATCTGTACTCAGAAAACTATAAAATACTCATGAAAGAAATTGAGGAAGACACAAAGAAATGGAAAAACAATCCATGCTCATGGATTGTCAATGCTACCTAGAGCAATCTACACATTCAATGCAATCCCCATCAAAATACCATCCACTTTTTTCAAAGAAATGGAACAAATCATCCTAAAATTTGTATGGAACCGGAAAAGACCCTGAATAGCCAGAGGAATGTTGAAAAAGAAAAGCAAAGCTGGCACCATCACAATTCCGGACTTCCAGCTCTATTACAAAGCTGTCATCATCAAGACAGTATGGTACTGGCAAAAAAACACACATAGATCAATGGAACAGAACAGAGAGCCCAGAAATGGACCCTCAACTCTATGGTCAACTCATCTTCGACAAAGCAGGAAAGAATGTCCAATGGAAAAAAGACAGTCTCTTGAACAAATGGTGTTGGGAAAATTGGACAGCCACATGCAGAAGAATGAAACTGGACCATTTCCTTACACCACACACAAAAATAGACTCCAAATGGTTGGAAGACCTAAAGGTGAGACAGGAGTCCATCAATATCGTAAAGGAGAACACAGGCAGCAACCTCTTTGACCTCAGCCACAGCAACTTCTTCCTAGAAACATCACCAAAGGCAAGGGAAACAAGGGCAAAAATGAACTACTGGAACTTCATCAAGATAAAAAGCTTTTGCACAGCAAAAGAAACAGTCAACAAAATCAAAAGACAACCGACAGAATGGGAGAAGATATTTGCAAATGACATATCAGATAAAGGGCTAGTATCCAAAATCTATAAAGAACTCATCAAACTCAACACCCAAAGAACAAAGAATCCAATCAAGAAGTGGGCAGAAGACATGAACAGACATTTTTCCAAAGTAAACTTCCAAATGGCCAACAGACACATGAAAAAGTGCTCAACATTGCTCGGCATCAGGGAAATCCAAATCAAAACTGCAATGAGATACCACTTCACACCAGTCAGAATGGCTAAAATTAACCAGCCAAGAAACGACAGATGTTGGCGGGGATGTGGAGAAAGGGGAAGCCTCCTACACTGTTGGTGGGAATGTAAGCTGGTCCAACGACTCTGGAAAACAGTATGGAGGTTCCTTAAAAAGTTGAAAATAGAGCTACCATATGATCCAGCAATTGCACTCCTGGGTATTTACCCCAAAGATACAAAGGTAGGGATCCAAAGTGGTACGTGCACCCCGATGTTTATAGCAGCAATGTCCACAATAGTCAAACTATGGAAACAGGCAAGATGTCCATCGACAGATGAATGGATAAAGAAGAAGTGGTATATATATACCATGGAATATTATGCAGCCATCAAAAGGAATGAGGTCTTGCCATTTGCAATGACGTGGATGGAACTGGAGGGTATTATGCTGAGCGAAATAAGCCAATCAGAGAAAGACGTATTATATGACCTCACTGATATGAGGAATTCTTAATCTCAGGAAACAAACTGATGGTTGCTGGAGTGGGGGGTGGGGTGCGAGGGATGGGGTGGCTGGGTGATAGTAACTGGGGTGGGTATGTGCTATGGTCAGCGCTGTGAATTGTGCAAGACTGTTGAATCACAGATCTGTACTTCTGAAACAAATAATGCAATATATGTTAAGAAAAAAAAAGAAGATAACGGGAGGGGAAGAATGAAGCGGGGGAAATCAGAGTGGGAGATGAACCATGAGAGATGATGGACTCTGAAAAACAAACTAAGGGTACTAGAGGGGAGGGGAGTGGGAGGATGGGTTACCCTGTGATGGGTATTAAAAAGGGTACGTTCTGCATGGAGCACTGGGTGTTATGCACAAACAATGAATCATGGAACACTACATCAAAAACTAATGATGTAATGTATGGTGATTAACATAACAATAAAAAATTAAAAAAAAAAGAATCTATGGACAGGGGACAGCCCATAAAGAATTTCTCATTGACTCCATTCATTCAGACATTCAGTACAGCAGGTTAAAAACAGGCACATATTTTTGACAATCTCCTGATTGACAGGTGGAATCCCTTCTTATTGAATCTGAGCCAGCCTTGACCCTTGCTTTGTCAAAAAATATGACGAAAGTGACCTGAGACTTCCAGGGTCATGTCCTAGGAATTGTTTTCTAGCATGGGCCACACAGAATTCTTGTTCTTCAGATCAAGCCACCAGGCTGTGAGGATGCCCAAGCAGCCCCATGAGGAGACCTTCATGGAAACAGAAGTTCCTTCACAGATGCAATGGTTGAGCACCCAGCCTACTATCAATACCACCTTGCCAGTCGTGTACATGATCCATCTTGGAAGTAAATGCTCCAGCATTACTGAGGTGTCCCAGCTAGCGGTGCACGGAACAGAGATGAGCCTTCCTCTCTGAGCCCTGCCCAAATAATAATGTTGAATAAAGTAAGTTATTATTGGGGCTATGAGCCACGGAGTTGGGGGATAATTTGCTATGCAGCAATACAATTAACTAGAAGAATCAGTCAGTATTTACTGAATGCTTACCCTATTCTTAAAATATACTGTTAAGGAGTTTACACTTTATTATTATTTTTTTTAAATTTTATTATGTTATGTTAGTCACCATACATCATCAGTTTTTGATGTGGTGATCCACGATCCATTGTTTTTGTATAACACCCAGTGCTCCATGCAGTACGTGCCCTCCTTAATACCCATCATCGGGCTAACCAATCCCCCCTCCCCCCTCCCCTCTAAAACACTGGTGGTTTTTCAGAGTCCATAGTCTCTCATGGTTCATCTATCCCTCCAATTCCCCCTCCCCATTTTTCCCTTCCTTCTCCTAATGTCCTCCATGCTATTCCTTATGTTCCACAAATAAGTGAAACCATATGATAATTGACTTTCTCTGCTTGACTTATTTCACTTAGCATAATCTCCTCCAGTCCCATCCATGTTGATGTAAAAGTTGGGTATTCATCCTTTCTGATGGCTGAGTAATATGCCATTGTATATATGGACCACATCTTCTTTATCCATTCATCTGTTGAAGGGCATCTCGGCTCTTTCCACAGTTTGGCTATTGTGGACATTGCTGCTATGAACACTGGGGTGCATATGGCCCTTCTTTTCACTACATCTGTGTCTTCGGGGTAAATACCCAGTACTGCAATTGTTGGGTCATAGGGTAGCTCTATTTTAAATTTTCTGAGGCACCTCCATAGTGTTTTCCAAAGTGGCTGTACCAACTTGCATTCCCACCAACAGTGTAAGAGGGTTCCCCTTTCTCCACAACCTCTCCAACATTTGTTGTTTCTTTCCCTGTCCATTTTTGCCATTCTAACTCGTGTAAGGTGGTATCTCAGTGTGGTTTTGATTTGGATTTCCCTGATGGCTAATGATGATGAACATTTTTTCATGTGTCTGTTAGCCATTTGTATGTCTTTGGAGAAGTGTCTTTTCATCTCTTCTGCCCACTTTTTGACTTGATTGTTTGTTTTTTGGGTGTTGAGTTTGAGAAGTATTTTATAGATCTTGGATACCAGCCCTTTATTTGTAGTGTCATTTGCAAATATCTTCTCCCCTTCTGTGGGTTGCCTCTTTGTTTTGTTGATGGTTTCCTTTGCTGTGCAGAAGATTTTTGTCTTGATGAAGTCCCAAAAGTTCATTTTTGCTTTTGTTTCACTAGCCTTTGGAGATGTATCTTGAAAGAAGTTGCTGTGGGCGATGTCAAAGAGGTTACTGTCTATGTTCTCCTCTAGGATTTTGATGGATTCCTGTCTCACGTCGAGATCTTTCATCCACTTTGAGTTTATCTTTGTGAATGGTGTTAGAGAATGGTCGAGTTTCATTCTTCTGCATGTGGCTTTCCAATTTTCCCAGCACCATTTAGTGAAGAGACTGTCTTTTTTCCATTGCATGTTTTTTCCTGCTTTGTCAAAGATTATTTGACCATAGAGTTGAGGGTCCATATCTGGGTTCTCTATTTTGTTCCATTGGTCTATATGTCTGTTTTTGTGCCAGTACCATGCTGTCTTGGTGATCACAACTTTGTTATATAGCTTGAAATCGGGCAATGTGATGCCCCCAGCTTTGTTTTTCTTTTTCAACATCTCCTTGGCGATTTGGGGTCTTTTCTGATTCCATACAAATTTTAGGATTGTTTGTTCCAGCACTTTGAAAAATGTCATTGGAGTTTTGATTGGGATGGGATTGAAGGTATAGATTGCTATGGGTGGCATAGACATTTTAACTATATTTATTCTTCCAATCCATGAGCATGGAATATTTTTCCATCTTTTTGTGTCTTCTTCAATTTCTTTCATAAGTGTTTTGTAGGTCCTCGAGTATGGATCCTTTACCTATTTGGTTAGGTTTATTCTGAGGTATCTTTTGGTTTTTGGTGCTATTGTAAATGGAATCGATTCTCTAATTTCTCTTTCTACAGTTGCATTGTTAGCGTATAAGAAAGCAACTGTTTTCTGTGCATTGATTTTGTATCCTGCCACATTACTGAATTGCTGGATGAGTTCTAGTAATTTGGGGGTAGAGTCTTTTGGGTTTTCCACATAAAGTATCATGTCATCTGCGAAAAGAGAGTTTGACTTCTTCTTTGCCAATTTGAATATGTTTTATTTCTTTTTGTTGTCTGATTGCTGTTGCTAGGACTTCTAGTACTATGTTGAACAGTAGTGGCAAGAGTGGGCATCCTTGTCATGTTCCTGATCTTAAGGGAAAGGCTCTCAGCTTTTCCCCATTGAGGATGATATTCTCTGTGGGTTTTTCATAGATGGATTTTATGAACTTGAGGAATGTTCCCTCTATCCCTATACTCTGGAGAGTTTTAATCAGGAAACAATGTTGTTTTTTGTCAAATGCTTTTTCTGCATCAATTGAGAGGACCATATGATTCTTCTCCCTCCTCTTATCAATGTGTTCTATCACATTGATTGATTTGCGAATGTTGAACCACATTTGCATTCCGGGGATAAATCCCACTTAGTCGTGGTGGATGATCCTTTTAATGTATTGTTGGATCCTATTAGCTAGGATTTTGTTGAGGATTTTGGAATCCATATTCATCAGGGATATCAGTCTGAAATTCTCCTTTTTGATGGGGTCTTTTCCTGGTTTGGGGATTAAAGTAATGCTGGCCTCATAGAATGAGTCTGGAAGCTTTCCTTCTGTTTCTATTTTTTGAAACAGCTTCAGGAGAATAAGGTATTATTTCTTCTTTGAATGTTTGGTAGAATTTCCCAGGGAACCCATCAGGCCCTGGACTCTTGTTTTTTGGGAGGTTTTTGATCACTGCTTCAATCTCGTTACTGGTTATTGCCCTATTCAGGTTGTCAATTTCTTCCTGTTTCAGTCTTGGCAGCTTATAGGTTTCCAGGAAGGCCTCCATTTCACCCGGATTGCTCAGTTTATTGGCATATAGTTGTTGATAATAATTTCTAATAATTGTTTCTATTTCCTTGGTGTTAGTCATGATCTCTCCCCTTTCATTCATAATTTTATTAATTTGGGTCCTTTCTCTTTTCTTTTGGCTAACTCTGGCCAGTGGTTTATCAATCTTATTAATTCTTTCAAAGAACCAACTTCTAGCTTCGTTGATCTGATCTACTGTGTTTCTGGTTTCTAATTCATTGATTTCTGCTCTAATTTTAATTATTTCTCTTCTAATGCGTGGCTTAGGCATCGTTTGTTGCTTTTTCTCTAATTCTTTAAGGTGTAGAGTTAGTTGGTGATTTTGGGATTTTTCTATTTTTCTGAGTGAGGCTTGGAAGGCTATGTATTTCCCCCTTACGACTGCCTTTGCAGTATCCCATAGGTTTTGGACCTATTTTTTCTCGTTCTCATTGATTTCCATGAATTGTTTAAGTTCTCCCTTAATTTCCTGGTTGACCCAAACATTCTTGAGCAGAGTGGTCTTTAGCTTCCAAGTGTTTAAATTTCTGCCAATTTTTTTCTTATGATTGAGTTCCAATTTTAAAGCCTTATGGTCTGAGAATATGCAGGGAATAATCTCAATCTTTGGGTATCAGTTGAGACTTGATCTGTGACCCAGTATGTGATCTATTCTGGAGAAAGTTCCATGTGCACTCGAGAAGAATGAGTATTCTGTTGTCTTAGGGTGGAATGTTCTGTATATATTTATGAGGTCCATCTGGTCCAGTGTGTCATTCAAAGCTCTTATTTCTTTGCTGATTTTCTGCTTAGATGATCTGTCTAATGCTGAGAGTGGAGTATTGAAGTCTCCTACAATTAACTTATTGTTATCAATATGACTCTTTATTTTGGTTAACAGTTGGCTTATGTAGATGGCTGCTCCCATGTTGGGGGTATAGATACAATTGTTAGATCTTCTTGTTGGATAGACCCTTTAAGAATGATATAGTGTCCTTCTGTGTCTCTAACTACAGTCTTTAGTTTAAAATCTAATTTGTCTGATATAAGAATTGCTACCCCAGCTTTCTTTTGAGGTCCGCTGGCATGGAAGATGGATCTCCATCCCTTCACTTTCAGTCTGGATGTATCTTTAGGTTCAAAATGAGTCTCTTGTAGACAGCATATGGATGGGTCCTGTCTTTTTATCCAATCTGCAACCCTGTGCCATTTTATGGGAGCATTTAGGCCGTTCACATTAAGAGTGATTATTGAAAGATATGAATTAATGGTCATCATGTTGCCTGTGAAGATGTTGTTTTTATAGATTGTCCCTGTAAATTTCTGTTGTATATCACTCTTGGGTCTTTCTCCTTTTATAGAACCCCCCTTAATATTTCTTGCAGGGCCGGCTTAGTGGTCACATATTCTCTCAGTTTCTGCTGGTCGTGGAAGATCTGCATCTCTCCATCCACTCTAAATGATAGCCTTGTCAATTAAAGTATTCTTGGCTGCATGTTCTTCTCGTTTAGTACCCTGAATATGTCTTGCTAGGCCCTTCTGGCTTGCCACATCTCTGTGGATAGGTCTGATGTTATTCTGATGTTCCTCCCTCTGTACATAAGGAATCTCTTCCCCCTAACTGCCCTGAAGATGGTTTCCTTGGTTCTAAGATTTGCAAGTTTTACTATTACATGCCGGGGTGTTGGCCTGTTTTCCTTGATCTTAGGAGGGGTCCTCTCTGCCTCTAGGATGCGAATGTTTGTTTCATTCCCCAGATTAGGGAAGTTATCAGCTATGATTTGCTCAAATACATCTTCTAGTCCTCTCTCTCTCTCCACTCCCTCCAGGATTCCAATTATTCTGACATTAGAATGCTTCATGGTGTCACTTATTTCTCTGATTCTATTTTCATGGATTCTGAGTTGTTTTTCCCTGGCCTCCTCTTTTCCCTTTTTATCTATTATATTGTCTCCCAAGTCACTTATTTGTTCTTCTGCCTCAGTTACCCTAGCCATTAGATTATCTAGATTGGATTGGATCTCACTGATAGCATTTTTAAGTTCTGCCAATTCACCTTTTATTTCTGCCCTTAGAGACTCTATGTTGCCATTAGTTGAGTTCTCCATTCTAGCCATTGTCTTCACAATTGCTAGCCTGAATTCCATCTCCCACATCTTGGTTATATCTGCATCCATTTGTAAATCTGTAGCATAAGTCATAATCTCTGAGTCTTTTCTATTTTGGGGGCTCCTCCTCCTAGTCATTCTGTTGATGGGTGTTTGAGAGAATGTATAGAGTCCAAATTATTGACCAGAACCCAGGCAAGATGCACCTGTTTTCTTGGGACCTTAGGGTTGCTGGCCTCTTGTTTTCCCAGCCTGTCTTCTGCGGGTGGGGCCTGCCGCGCTGTTACTCAGGCAATCCTTTTGGGGCGGAGTTGCCCTGCACCCCCGTGGTGGGGGATGGGCTCAGCGGGAAACAGTTTTAGGGGCTTTTGTTCTCTGGCAGCTTTTCCTGGCAGCTTTCCACATCTGTTCCATGAGTCAGAGCAGAAGAGACCATTTCCAACCCTCTGCCTCTGAGCAGAGAGACCGCAGTCTGTTCCTTAGTGAGCTGTGCAGGCCACACCATCTCCGTTTCTGTCTGTGCTCCTATTAACTGCAGCGGCCTGGGTTGTGTGCCCCTCCACAGCATCCCCAGTCTTGCCTCCATGTCAGAGCGAGTCTCTGCCCTTTGTGCTTCTAAAACCACCAGCCATTCCCAGTTCGCAGGCGCGACCCCACCACTCCGGGTTTCCACCCCTGGGGCTGCCGTAAAGTCCTTTTTCCACCGCTACCTCTCTGTGAGTCTGTGCCCTGTCCGCAGTGCGCGATGCTGTCACTCTCCTGTGGTGTAGGATCCCTACAGCCAGGCACCCTTCCGCTGCCGTTTATCCTCTGATATCTGCCCGCAGAATCATGGCTCCCCGCTTTGTACTTCAAAACCAGCTGCCTGTGATATTCTGTTTGTAGAGGCCAGATCTTCTTACATCTCAGGCTGGTTTTGTGGGTGCTCAGAGTGGTGTGATAGATATCCAGCTCAATTCCAGGGACCAGTTGAAATAGGATCCCCTACTCCTCCACCATCTTTCCCCCCTTCAGGAGTTTACACTTTAATCCTGACAAAGATTTTTCTCCTTGACCAACCTCTAGCCAGACTACTCTAATCCCTCTTAATGACTAGGTCTCAACCTTGGCCTATAAAAATTGCAGACACTCAACACAAATAATTCTGTCCACTCGCCTTTTCCCACATTAAAAGAATTAAACAAATGCTAACATAGTTTCTGACAGCTCAAGGCCTCCTCCCTAGGATGACTCTAGCCTTCCTTAAAATGTTTGCCTGAGAAAACTGAAGGTTCCCAAAAGGTTTACTGAGTTTTTTTTTTTAGGTCAACTTCTGAAGGTAGGCCCCTAAACCTCTTTTCTTAGAGCACTTATTAAAAAGAGGTTTCAACTGTGAATCTTTCCTCTATCCCTTTGAGATGTATATCTCCTACAACTCAGGAGTATCTTTCTCAAGGACCTGAAAGCTATTCCTTTATTTTTCTTTTTTTAAGATTTTTTTTTAAGGGATGCCTGGGTGACTCAGTCTGTTAAGTGTCTGCCTTTGGTTCAGGTCATGGTCCTAGGGTCCTGGGATAGAGCCCTGCATCAGGCTCCCTGCTCAGCGGGGAGTCTGCTTCTCCCTCTGCCTGCCGCTCTCCCTGCTTATTCTCTATCTCTCTCTCCAATAAACAAATAAAATCTTCCGATATGGTTTCAAATCATTTTTTAAAAGATTTTATTTATTTATTTGTCTCCCTGCTGAGCATCCCAGAGCCCTGGGATCATGACCTGACCTGAAGGCAGATGCTTAACCGACTGAGCCACCCAGGTGCCCCAAAGCCGTTCCTTTAATATGATCATCAGAAAGGATATTGTCTCAGTCTCAGTCTCTGTGGCAAGATAGAATCCTAAATTCTGTATTTACCTTCTAGCAGATACAGACAGCCTAATCAACATTTACACTGATCAATCCTTTGCAATTTTTCTCTTCCCTGACTCTGCTGAGTCCCAGTATGCCCTTCTTCTTACCTGCTCATTCTTGCTTTAAAATACCAAATCAACTCTGTACCAATCAAAATTGAGTTCAGTTCATGCAGGAGCCCCTTCCCTCTTGCAATACCATATTACTGATTAAAATCTCTCCTCATGCTTTAGTGTCCAGCTTTGTTTACCTTTGACAATTCTAAGGCAAGCAGATTTCAGCTTTAAAGCTACCTCCTGGCCAATAGTAGTGGCTGGGCTGTCTTGTAGTGCTGGATTCTAAGCTTAACATGAACTAAAACAGGAATCACTTTGGGATGACTGTCAGAGACAGAGAAGATAATTGTGGTAGCATATGTGCTTATGATTTGCCAAACCTGCTGCAGTAAATGCTAAGCTTTGAAAGTTTTGTTTGTTTGTTTGCTTTTTAAATAACTTATTTTGGCAGTTAAGTTTAAGATGGCTATAAGGGAAAGAAACTAGAGTTAGGGAGACTAGTCTAGAAGCTATCAGTGTTTCAGGAGAGAGAAATGGAAGGCCTGTACTGGGACAGTGAAATGGACATAGAAAAAACACAAATATGATGAGGAGGACAGCGTCCAGTAGAATCCTGTGTTACCTCCAGGTTTCTCTAGCTGGCCGCTGGGTGACTACTTATAAAGTGATGTGAGATGGAGGAGAAGCCAGCCAGCCAGCAGGTGGCAGAGAAGAACAGAGATTACACAGTTTGAGTTATGTTCAATCTTAGGGCCTAGGGACATGTATCTAACTCAGCTAAGTGTCACATTACACATTCAAATCTGTAAGAGGTTTTGTACCAAGATAGAGACTAGGTTATCATAACCATACAGTAGGTTGTTGAAAGAAAAAAAATGGAGGAGAGCCAATAGGAGAGTTTGTGGATAGAGAAGTGGCAAGAAGATTGAAACCTGGCTAACACTTAGGAAAAACCAGAAGAAATAAAATATACAAGGGAAATGGAGAAAGAACAGGGCAGAACTTCTAATAGAAGCAGAAGGTATGGTGTCACAGAAATCAAGAATACAGGTTTTTAAACAGTAATCAACATTGTCAAATGATGCACATTGTCTCCTTAGATAAGGACTGAAAAATATTCATTGATTTGACAATTAGGAGGTTTTTAGTGACTTTAACAAGAATAATTTTAATAAAGTAACATAGCTATATGAGTTTGCTTTTTCTGAGAACCAAACCACTTCTAGATTTAGTGGCTTAAAACATAACCCATTATTTAGCTCATGAAACCACAGGTTAACAACCTTGGCTGGGCTTGGCTAAGTGGTTCGAGTCTGGGCCAGACTTGACTGATCTCAGTTGATCTCAGGTAAGATTGTTCATGGATCAGTAGTCAGCTGGTAGGTTCCCTGACTTGAGTGAGTGGGGAATCTTCCCATATGGTTTCAAATCCTCCAGTAGTCTATCACTGGCTTGCTCAGATAAAGTTCACAGGGTTCCAAAAGTAAGAATGGATGTACTCAAAGATTCTTGAAACTCTTCTCATAACACATATAACATCTCCTTTCTGTAGCATTGTGTCTAACAAAGAACGATAAAAGTCTGCTCAGATTCAAAGGGTGGGAAAGGTACAGTGGATTGCCATTTTCTCAGTCTCCTGCAGTACCAGCAAACAGTTCTTGGAATTCTGGTTATCCACCACAGGCACAGCCCTTTATGGACAAAAATGGCCTCAATTTATTTTAGCCTGAGCTTTTTAAAATGTCAGAGTAAAAAAGCATGACACATTTCTATAGCCCTTTACATCTACAGAGAGTTAAAGACTGACAAATTTCCCCTGCCCCCCCAAGGCTGCAGAGAAAGCACTCTCCTTAGCAGAAAGCTAAGGCCTCTTCGGACCTAGCCTCCTTATTTTTTTAAATGCAACTTGAGAAGACTTCTTGTTTCTGGTAATGCAAGGTGCGCTCCTTGAAAACAAATTTAAAAAGCTGGATAAAATATTACAAAAGAGCTTCTTAGAAGCATCACAAAGATAACAGGACAATAAAGAATTACCAGGCCAAAGTGAAAATATAATAAAACCCAGAGATTTATGCCAGCACAGGAAGGGATTTTGCCCTGAAGGTATATGACTTTTTGGCAGACACCTTCTGAGAATGGGACCAAAATCAAAGCCCAGAATTGAACAAACCTGGGAAGTTGAATTGGACTACTTCAGCCAGACCCTAAAGAAGTGGCAGAGCCTGAGTAGAATTGAATTATCCTTATCAGGCCCTGAGCTTGTGGTAACAATGCTTTTCTCTTTGGAAAGCTGTTTGTCAAATTAGCCCCAAATAGTTTTCAAGTAGAAAGTTCATCACATCAAAAATAATAAGTAGGTGCAAACACATGCTAGACTCTATGAGGATACACAGAAAAGGCAGAAATGGAAACAGAAATGCAGCAAAAGGCAAAGACATCAGATGTTGAAATAATTAGACACCAACTGCAAAATAGCTATGCTGATAATGCTTAAATAAATGAAAAACCAACTGAGAGATATTTTCAGAGGGCTTGGGACTGTAAAAAGTAACATAGCAAGTTTGAAAAAAAATAAAAGTCCTGGAAAAAAAATACATAATAGAAATTAAAATCTCTATGAGTGGGCCTAACAATAAGCTAAGGAGAGCTAAAGACAGGCATGGTCTCCAGAAGATGGTTTGAAAAGAATGATCTAGAAAGACCAAAGCAGGATACTATAAAAAACAGAGACTGATAACCATGGACGACACCCTAATAAGGTCTGGGATATGTGATCAGAGTGCTAGATGGAGAAGAGAGTATCTGGGACAGTGGACATATCTGAAGAGACAGTGGTTGAGAATTTTCTAGACCCAAAAGATAGTAATCTGCAGATTCAAGAAGCCCACAGATCTCCTGCAGGGTACTTCAAAAGAAATGTGCAAGTAAGTACATTACATAGAAAGTGCAGAAAAAAACAGAGTAAGAGAAAAAACTTGAGACGCCAGAGGCAAACAAGGAAGGAAAGATTATCTTCAAAGGAGCAAGAATTAGACTGACAGTTGACTTCTTTTCTTTTTTTTTTTTTTTTAGATTTTATTTATTTGAGAGAGAGAGCACAAGTGGGGAGGAGAGGGAGAAGCAGGCTCCCCCACAGAGCAGGGAGCCAGATGCAGGACTTGATCTGAGGAGCCTGGGATCATGACCTGAGCCAAAGGCAGACGCTTAACCGATTGAGCCACCCAGGCGCCCCGACTGACAGTTGACTTCTTAACAGCAACAAAGTAAGACAAATGATAGAGGAATCATGTCTTCAATGTGTAAAAGAGAATGATTCCAACCCAGAAAACATTTCATGACTGTTGGTGAAACAAGGATGTCACGCAAAGGTGAGAAGGGTCATTGTGGAAGACTCACCCAGAACAAAATCTAAAGGTTGACCTTGAGGCAGAAGGAAAATGATCCCAGGCATCTCCAAGGTATAAGAAGAAATAAAGAGCAAATAAGGTGGAAAAATGGGGGAAAAAATACATATTTGAGACTAAGTGATCTCTTAAGTCAGAGGTTGGCAACTTCATCTATACAGGGCCAGAGTGTAAATATTTTAGGCTTGTATGGCTTATGGTCTCTTTTGGGAGTGTGAATATAGTGAACAATATAGTGCCTGGTTATCCACCACAAATAACCATAGGCACCAGGAAAAAGTAGGAGAATGCGGCTGGGTTCCAATAAAACTCTGTTTCCAGAAACAGGAAGTGGGCCATACATGGCCTGCACACCATAGTTTGCAGTCCCTAACTTTAGTGAACTTCCAGTTCTATTCCTGAGCTCTTTTGATTTACCTCCATGCTTAGGGGAAAGATACAGAGGCCCAAACAAGTTCCTATCCTGTCCTTTACTGTTACAGCTTAACATACATGGGGCCAGGACCCACACATGGAGCACAGGTTCTGACTCTTCCCTCTCCAGACACCAATCAGGGTGACACTGGGAGGGCATCACATAGCTTCCTCTATCTCCACTTAATTCTTGTAATTATAAGAACTAGTCAACAATAACAAAGCAACTAGAATGGCTTTCTGGAACACACATCTGATAATGCCATTTCCCCCGTTTGCATTTTTTGAAGGGCTTCTCTGTGGTCATCAAGCCCCAGTTCCTCACAATGACATGAGGCCCTTGTGACCTGGTGTGTCTCCTTCCTGTCTACTATGGCCACTTGTCTCCCACTCCATCCAAGCTCAAGTCACCCCTTGAACTTGAGCACCACAGTCTCCTGAGCTTGGTGCACTGGCTGTTGCTGTAAGGTGCAAGAGCAGTTGTTTGTACTGACCTTTCTCCCCAACGTTGTCTAGTTGACAAGTACTAGTCCTTCAAGACTCCACCCAGCTGTGCTTTCCCAGAAAGTGATGACATCACAAATTCAGCATACACAGTTCCTCTGGACTCCTAGTGCTCAGCTACAGACCCCCAACACAGATGGCCACACAATATGTCCTGTGTGTCTGTCTTCTACACTATTCTGTGATTTCCTGGAGGATCTCTTATTTCTGTGTCCCAGCATGCTATAGATTGGGCATGCAGTTAAGTGTACATGTCTGTTTCAATGAATGATTGGATGAAGCAGAAACAAGAGTGACACTAACTGGAAAAACAACAAAATTGTTATCCTTGAGTTTATTATAGAATCAAGCCAAATCAAAATCACCCATTAATCAAATAACCCATAAATATCTATTGAGCATGATTATAAAGAGGTCAAATTAATCAAAATATTATTGTATAGTAATTATGGTGTTACGCTTTCAGCAATTTAACTAATCACTTGAGTAATTTAAATTATCAGTAATATTTAAATATGTCTGTAATTTGAATGAATGTGTGGAAATAATGGGAATGGGTATAAAGACAAAGGGAAATTTTTGTTTTAATGAAATGCATAATTTGAAACAATTTAAATATTCATGTCAGTTGACCAAGCCCATGTGTCTATTACAAATTCAGGACTGTTTAGGTCAGCAATTCGTTCAGTTAATTATTTCAATTTTTAGCTTAAAAACATAATTTTTAAAGTTCACATTTATAGATTCTATATATTGTTTAGATGTTCAGTTATTTTCAGTTACTTAAATTACCTTTAGTAACCACTGCATTGTACAAATAGCAATTTGTTTATGCCTGCCTGCATTATAATGTGTTCCATTTGTTCATTGACTTAAAACACATAATGGAACTTCTGGTGTGATGTTATTTCCCTTTAATTATTTCTAAAAGAAATGACTTTAAAACAGTTTCACAATATTTACCCTATTCTTTTTTTTATTAACAAATTTCCAACAATGATATGTTTGTGAGATTACAGCATAATTTTCTTTTATTGCTTATTTCAGTAATGTTTAATATTTTCATGTAATATGGAGTAAATTTAATATTGACTAGTGTGAAATGAAATCATTTGGTGTTCATTTGAATGTCACATATATTTTCTTAATGTTTCATTATAATTTAACAGTATCTAATAAGCATTAAAAACAGTTACCTATGTATTTACTTCAGTTGCATTAGCATGCGGTGCTTGTGTCTTTGAATTTAAATGGTGAGTGCGATTGTCTTAGGCCTTTATGGGTTGGGGGATGGTACAGTTTTCTTAAAGATATCTAAGTGAATCCAAAAAACCCCCAAATCCTCTAAGATTATTTTTGTTTTCCCCCTTAATTTAAGAAGCTTAGTTTGATGCTTATAGAATAATATTTTGAGTGACTAAAAAAGAAACTGAGTAAAAATATTCTCTCTGGGGCAAATATATTCTAGGGTGGAGGGGGCATTAATTCACTGTTAGTACTGGCGAATTAGTTTACCAGATTGATTAGCAAGGAGAAAAGTCCTGAAATAATAGGTAAGTAATAGGTGAGATGTTAGAGTAAATAAGTGGAGCACTAAAATCTTAATTGTTTGAAATGTTCTGGACAAGACAGTCATCATGTTTTGCCAGGGCACCACACGTCAGGGCCCTATGTTGCCAAAAAGTCAGGTAAAAGATGTTAAGAGTTAACGGTTATAATGTGACTTCATCGAGGCATTTTACCTCTTTGGTCTCATAATTTGAAAAATAATTTTTTAGCTTTATATAAGGAGCTTGGGCAAAATTGTTAGTATAGTCTTTTTAATTCTAAAATTATATGAAATGAAGGGATTTTTGAAGAGGAGATAGAAGGAGCTAAAGAATGGTTTGATAATTTGTTCGATTTCTTAGTTTACTGGTAGCATCAGATGCCATGTATCTGACTCAAGGATGAAAAGAATTTTGTGTATGGTTCCTTTGTGCATGGTGAACCTGGTATGTTCTCATCCATGCTTGCATAATCCCTTTATTTTTTATTATTGAATAAGAATTATAATTACTTTCATTGTCACTAGCTAATATATGGTGAATGAAATAAAGATTTTACTTATATTGTTTTGATTTATCCACAGTTGTGTATTAGACTACAGTATTTAGTCCATTCCACTGTATATAAGTGTTTAAGAATTGCTCATATAAAAAGAATCAGGGAGCTGGTGGTGTTTATAGAGAGGATGACAGTGACAATGTTGGTAGTACCAAATTTTCATAGACGTAGCTGTGAAATTCTGAGACAAAATTGTGCCAACATATGAAAAAAAGAAAATACTAGATTTTGGTAAGGAAATGAAAAAAAAAAAAGAGCACTCCTACTGTTACTACAGTTTTACAACTACTTCAGAGAGCAATTATGCAGTGTGGTAAATGTTAACAATTTTATAACCTATATCAAAAAATAAATATCCTATGTATACAACTTTCACATATGAACACAAGAAGGCATGTGCCAGAACAAAAGTGCTCACTGCTTCATTATTTATAATAATAAAACTATAAACAACCTAGCATTTATCCAGGGGAACATGGAAAAGTACATTGTGGTATAATTGTAAATGGAATACTACTGTGGGGGAGGAAAACATTTTACTGACCCTCTTAGGGTTTCTGGCTGGGTCTGAAAATTAAAATGACAAGAGGAGACTAATAGGAGAAAAGCATGAAGATTTATTTAATGTAGGTTTTATGTAACACAGGAGCTTTCATAAGGAAACAAAGCCTCACTTAAACTTGAGCATTTTTATGCTAGGATTGATGAAAAATGGATAGATGGAGAGAAATGTGGTAGGTCAGAGAGTATGAGATAGGTGTAGTAAGTTGGAAGAAATTTAGCAAAGCCTGTTTGTTCAGATTCAGCTGGTATCCCCTTGTCTTTGGAGACAAAGATCCTCCTTTACTATAGGTATAGGGATCCTCCTTTACTGTAGGTACCTCTTACATGAGAGTTTTATGATCTGCTTCAGGGGAGAAGGAGAGTGGAGATCAGAGTGACCTTCCTGCTTCTGCTGTTTTCTCAGATTCCTTCAACTTAAATTATTCAGTCTTCCAAGGTATCATATTTTGGGGTTGGGTGCCCTGAACCCCATCTCTATGTACCAGTTGGAATGAATTAGAGTTAGCACTACCAACATAGATAATACTCAAAACCAAAATACTGAATAAAAGCAAGGCATCCTTTGGAAGGGGAAAACATGGTGGATGAGTGGGGTACCCTATTCCAATCGGTGTCCAGAATTGAGCAGGATATCTCCCAGACCACTCTGAACACCCATGAAATCAGCCTGAGATGTAAGAAGATAGATCTGGATCTCCACAAACAGAATATCGCAGGCTGTTGGTTTCGAGGTACAAAGTGGGGAGCCCTGATTCTGTGGGCAGATATCAGAGGATAAACAGAAGGGGGAGGGAGCCAGCCATGGGGATCCTACACCACCAGTGAGTGATAGCCTCCTGCACTGGGGATGGGGCACAGACTTGCAGACCAGTAGTGATGGGGTAAGGACTTTAGGGAGGCCCCTGGATGGAAACCTGGAGTGGCGGGGCTGCATGTGCAAACCGGGGGCAGCTGGCGGTTTTAGAAGCGCAAAATGCAGAGACATGTCCGACTTGGAGGCGAGGACTGGGACTGCTGCTGGGGGCACACAACCCAGGACTGCAGTTTATAGCAGCACAGACAGAAACGGAGATAGTGTTGCCTGGAGACCTTACTGAAGAACAGACTGTGGTCTCTCTGCTCTGAGGCAGAGGGTTGGAAATGATCTCTTCTGCTCTGGCTCATGGAACAGACGTGGAAATCCACCAGGGACACTGCCAGAGAACAAAAGCCCCCCAAAACCGGTTTTCACTGAGCCCACACCCCCACCACAGGGGGCAGGCAACGCTGCCCAAATAGGGTTGCCTGAGTAACAGTGTGGCAGGCCCCTCCCGCAGAAGACAGGCTGGGAAAACAAGAGGCCAGCAAGCCTAAGGTCCCAAGAAAACAAGTGCATCTTGCTGGGGTTCTGGTCAATAATTTGGACTCTATACATTCCCTCAAACACCCATCAATGGAATGACTAGGAGGAGGAGCCCCCAAAATAGAAAAGACTCAGAGATTATGACTTATGCTACAGATTTACAAATGGATGCAGATATAACCAAGATGTGGGAGATGGAATTCAGGCTAGCAATTGTGAAGACAATGACTAGAATGGAGAACTCAACTAATGGCAACATAGAGTCTCTAACGGCAGAAATAAAAGGTGAATTGGCAGAACTTAAAAATGCTATCAATGAGATTCAATCCAATCTAGATAATCTAACAGCTAGGGTAACTGAAGCAGAAGAGAGAATAAGTGACCTGAAAGACAATATAATAGATAAAAAGGGAAAAGAGGAGGCCAGGGAAAAACAACTCAGAATCCATGAAAATAGAATCAGAGAAATAAGTGACACCATGAAGCATTCTAATGTCAGAATAATTGGAATCCTGGAGGGAGTGGAGAGAGAGAGAGGACTAGAAGATGTATTTGAGCAAATCATAGCTGAGAACTTCCCTAATCTGGGGAATGAAACAAATGTTCATGTCCTAGAGGCAGAAAGGACCCCTCCCAAGATCAAGGAAAACAGGCCAACACCTGGCATGTAATAGTAAAACTCACAAATCTTAGAACCAAGGAAACAAACCTAAGGACAGTTAGGGGAAACAGATTCCTTACATAGAGAGGGATGAACATCAGAATAACATCAGACCTATCCACAGAGACCTGGCAAGCCAGAAAGGCCTGGCAAGATATATTCAGCATACTAAATGAGAAGAACATGCAGCCAAGAATACTTTATCCGAGAAGGCTGTCATTTAGAATGGATGGAGAGATGCAGAGCTTCCACGACCAGCAGAAACTGAAAGAATATGTGACCACTTAGCTGGCCCTGCAAGAAATATTAAGGGGGGTTCTATAGAAGGAGAAAGACCCCAAGAGTGATATACAACAGAAATTTACAGGGACAATCTATAAAAACAACATCTTCACAGGCAACATGATGACCATTAATTCATATCTTTCAATAATCACTCTTAATGTGAACGGACTAAATGCTCCCATAAAATGGCACAGGGTTGCAGATTAGATAAAAAGACAGGACCCATCCATATGCTGTCTACAAGAGACTCATTTTGAACCTAAAGATACATCCAGACTGAAAGTGAAGGGATGGAGATCCATCTTCCATGCCAGCGGACCTCAAAAGAAAGCTGGGGTAGCAATTCTTATATCAGACAAATTAGATTTTAAACTAAAGACTGTAGTTAGAGACACAGAAGGACACTATATCATTCTTAAAGGGTCTATCCAACAAGAAGATACAACAACTGTAAATATCTATGCCCCCAACATGCGAGCAGCCATCTACATAAGCCAACTGTTAACCAAAATAAAGAGTCATATTGATAACAATACGTTAATTATAGGAGACCTCAATACTCCACTCTCAGCAATGGAAAGATCATCTAAGCAGAAAATCAACAAGGAAACAAGAGCTTTGAATGATACATTGGACCAGATGGACCTCATAGATATTTACAGAACATTCCACCCTAAAACAACAGAATACTCATTCTTCTCGAGTGCACATGGAACTTTCTCCAGAATAGATCACATACTGGGTCACAGATCAAGTCTCAACTGATACCCAAAGATTGAGATTATTCCCTGCATATTCTCAGACCATAAGGCTTTAAAATTGGAACTCAATCACAAGAAAAAATTTGGCAGAAATTTAAACACTTGGAAGCTAAAGACCACTCTGTTCAAGAATGTTTGGGTCAACCAAGAAATCAAAGAAGAACTTAAACAATTCACAGAAGCCAATGAGAACGAGAACAAATAGGTCCAAAACCTATGGGATACTGCAAAGGCAGTCCCAAGAGGGAAATGCATAGCCGTCCAAGCCTCATTCAAAAAAATGGAAAAATTCCAAATTTATCATCTAACTCTACACCTTAAAGAACTAGAGAAAAAACAATAAACAATACCTAAACCACACATTAGAAGAAAATAATTAAGATTAGAGCAGAGATCAATGAATTAGAAACCAGAAACACACTAGATTAGATCAATGAAACTAGAAGCTGGTTCTTTGAAAGAATTAATAAGATTGATAAACCACTGGCCAGAGTTAGCCAAAAGAAAAGAGAAAGGACCCAAATTAACACAATTATGAATGAAAGGGGAGAGATCATGACTACACCAAGGAAATAGAAATAATTATTAGGAATTATTATCAATAACTATGTGCCAATAAGCTGAGCAATCTGAGTGAAATGGAGGCCTTCCTGGAAACCTATAAGCTGCCAAGACTGAAACAGGAAGAAAGTGGCAACATCAGTAGGCCAATAACCAGTAACGAGATTGAAGCAGTGATCAAAAACCTCCCAAAAAACAAGAGTCCAGGGCCTGATGGATTCCCTGGGGAATTCTACCAAACTTTCAAAGAAGAAATAATACCTTATTCTCCTGAAGCTGTTTCAAAAAATAGAAATAGAAGGAAAGCTTCCAGACTCATTCTATGAGGCCAGCATTACCTTAATCCCCAAACCAGGCAAAGACCCCATCAAAAAGGAGAATTTCAGACTGATATCCCTGATGAATATGGATTCTAAAATCCTCAACAAAATCCTAGCTAATAGGATCCAACAATACATTAAAAGGATCATCCACCACGACCAAGTGGGATTTATCCCCGGGATGGAAAGGTGGTTCAACATTCGCAAATCAATCAGTGTGATTGAACACATTAATAAGAGGAGAAAGAAGAACCATATGGTCCTCTCAATTGATGCAGAAAAAGCATTTGACAAAATACAGCATCCTTTCCTAATTAAAACTCTTCAGAGTATAGGGATAGAGGGAACATTCCTCAAATTCATAAAATCGATCTATGAAAAACCCACAGAGAATATCATCCTCAATGGGTAAAGCTGAGAGCCTTTCCCTTAAGATCAGGAACACATGAAGGACGCCCACTCTTGCCACTATTGTTCAATGTAGTACTAGAAGTCCTAGCAACAGCAATCAGACAACAAAAAGAAATAAAACGTATTCAAATTGGCAAAGAAGAAGTCAAACTCTCTCTTTTTGCAGATGACATGATACTTTATGTGGAAAACCCAAAAGACTCTACCCCCAAATTACTAGAACTCATCCAGCAATTCAGTAATGTGGCAGGATACAAAATCAATGCACAGAAATCAGTTGCTTTCTTATACACTAACAATGCATCTGTAGAAAGAGAAATTAGAGAATCAATTCCATTTACAATAGCACCAAAAACCATAAGATACCTCAGAATAAACCTAATCAAAGTGGTAAAAGATCTATGCTCTAGGAACTATAGAACACTCATGAAAGAAATTGAAGAAGACACAAAAAGATGGAAAAATATTCCATGCTCATGGATTGGAAGAATAAATATTGTTAAAATGTCTATGCTACCCAGAGCAATCTATACCTTCAATGCCATCCCGATCAAAACTCCAATGACATTTTTCAAAGTGCTGGAACAAACAATCCTAAAATTTGTATGGAATCAGAAAAGACCCTGAATTGCCAAATAGATGTTGAAAAAGAAAAACAAAGCTGGGGGCATCACGTTGCCTGATTTCAAGCTATATTACAAAGTTGTGATCACCAAGACAGCATGGTACTGGCACAAAAACAGACATATAGACCAATGGAACAAAATAGAGAACCCAGATATGGACCCTCAACTCTATGGTCAAATAATCTTTGACAAAGCAGGAAAAAACATTCAATGGAAAAAAGACAGTGTCTTCAATAAATGGTGCTGGGAAAATTGGAAAGCCACATACAGAGTAATGAAACTCAACCATTCTCTAAGACCATACACAAAGATAAACTCAAAATGGATAAAAGACCTCAGTGTGAGACAGGAATCCATCAAAATCCTAGAGGAGAACATAAGCAGTAACCTTTTTGACCTCACCCACAGCAACTTCTTTCAAGATACATCTCCAAGGCTAGTGAAACAAAAGCAAAAATGAACTTTTGGGACTTCATCAAGATAAAAAGCTTCTGCACAGCAAAGGAAACAGTCAACAAAAGAAAGAGGCAGCCCACAGAAGGGGAGAAAATATTTGCAAATGACACTACAGATAAAGGGCTGGTATCCAAGATCTATAAAGAACTTCTCAAACTCAACACCCAAGAAACAAATAATCAACTCAAGAAATGGGCAGAAGACATGAACAGACACTTCTCCAAAGAAGACATACAAATGGCTAACAGACACATGAAAAAATGTTCATCATCATGAACCATCAGGGAAATCCAAATGAAAACCACACTGAGATACCACCTTACACAAGTTAGAATGGCAAAAATGGACAGGGAAAGAAACAGCAAATGTTGGAGAGGTTGTGGAGAAAGGGGAACCCTCTTACACTGTTGGTGGGAATGCAAGTTAGTACAGCCACTCTGGAAAACACTGTGGAGGTGCCTCAGAAAATTAAAAATAGAGCTACCCTATGACCAAGCTATTGCACTCCTGGGTATTTACCCCAAAGACACAGATATAGTGAAAAGAAGGGCCATATGTACCCCAATGTTCATAGCAGCAATGTCCACAATAGCCAAACTGTGGAAAGAGCCAAGATGCCCTTCAACAGATGAATGGATAAAGAAGATGTGGTCCATATATACAATGGGATATTACTCAGCCATCAGAAAGGATGAATACCCAACTTTTACATCAACATGGATGGGACTGGAGGAGATTATGTTAAGTGAAATAAGTCAAGCAGAGAAAGTCAATTATCATATGGTTTCAGTTATTTGTGGAACATAAAGAATAGCATGGAGGACATTAGGAGAAGGAAAGGAATAATAAAGGATGGGAAATAGGAGGGAGAAAAGAACCATGAGAGACTATGGCCTCTGAGAATCAAACTGAGGGTTTTAGGGGGGAGTGTGATGGGGGGCTTGGTTAGCCTGGTGATCGGTATCAAGGAGGGCACATATTGCATGGAGCACTGGGTGTTATACAAAAACAATGCATCATGGATCACTACATCAAAAACTAATGATGTACTGTATGGAGACTAAAACTATATAATAAAAAAAAAATTAAAAAAAAAGCAAGTTATCCAATATTACATGTAGTAAAACACTATTTAAATAATGGGAACAAAACATAAAATACTACATGTGTTTATGGAGACATAATTATGCAGTGAAAGTATGGAATACATGTATAGAAATTGTTATAATTTTAACATATAGGACCAGTGCTTCCCTCCCGCTACAATCACAGGTAAAGGTCTTCAACTATTTTTTTTTTTTTTAAGATTTTATTTATTTATTTGAGAGAGAGAATGAGATAGAGAGCATGAGAGGGGGGAGGGTCAGAGAGAGAGGCAGACTCCCTGCTGAGCAGGGAGCCCGATGTGGGACTCGATCCCGGGACTCCAGGATCATGACCTGAGCCGAAGGCAGTCGCTTAACCAACTGAGCCACCCAGGCGCCCCTATTTTTTTTTTTTTTAAGTAAGTCTTTTATTTGTAAAGATTTTATTTATTTGACAGAGAGAGACAGTGAGAGAGGAAACACCAGCAGGGGGAGTGGCAGAGGGAGAAGCAGGCTTCCCGCCGAGCAGGGAGCCTGATATGGGACTTGATCCCAGGACCCTGGGCTCATGACCTGAGCCTAAGTCAGACGCTTAACGACTGAGCCACCCAGGCGACCCAAGGGTCTTCAACTATTAAAAAAAAAAAAAAAAGCTTTTCTTTTATGTGCACTGAATTTTCAATAGCAATTAGTTTGGAGGAAGATGAAAATGAGCTGATACAGAGGAAGAGTAGAAAAGGGACCTCGACTGTATCTTTAATGTTTAATTTCTTTTAAAAATAAAAAAAATAAAAATAATTATTTCCTAATTTAACAGAATGAAACTTGATGTTCATTATAACACTTTACTTCTCATCTGAATGTCTGAAATATTTCACAAATAAAATTTAAAATTCCAACAACGACAAAAACAACAGAAAAGGCCAAGTCCTTATGAGGAAGGCATGGGGGTAGATAAGTTGAGAAATGAGTCTGTTGCCACAGAACAATCAGTTCACAAACACACATTGTGGGCTGGCTGGGCCAAGTGGAAACCCAGACCTTTCAATTCTGAGCGCGGTGCACGATTCACAGCAGCACCCTCTCTTAATTGCTTCCTGCACTCTGTTTGGAATGCAAATTATCAAAGCACTCTTGACCCTGAATGGTAAGATTAAATTTAAGAAATGGTGGACTAAATTTTACTTGTTGGAGTTTTAAATTGACTCACTGTCCTCGAATAGTAAGAATTCAACCACTCCGCCTAAGGTGGATAGAAACAGAATTTTAAGTAACAAGCTGGTGTTTCCTGCATTATGGAGTAGATGGAGTTGCTTAACATAGGAAAAAATCCTTCCTTCATTATTGCTTTCTTGCTCTTTTCCATTTAGTAATATGGGCAGAAGTAGTAATTCTCAAATGCCTTTAAAGCTGCTAAGATTATTGGAGATTCAGAAAAAATTTACGACCCCTAATTAAATTTTAGATTACAGACTGCAGCTGACAAACACGAAGGTTATTTTTTTTTTAAAGATTTTATTTATTTATTTAAGACAGAATGAGAGAGAGCACATGAGAGGGGTTAGGGTCAGAGGGAGAAGCAGACTCCCTGCCGAGCAGGGAGCCCGATGCGGGACTCCATCCAGGGACTCCAGGATCATGACCTGAGCCGAAGGCAGTCACCCAACCAACTGAGCCACCCAGGCGCCCCAGGAAGGTTATTTTTTAATGGAGATCACTTTGGCAAAAGCTCCATAGGTAACTATTTCTTTACGGACTCAAACCAACCTCGGAATTCTGGACTGGATGCTAAACTGAAATGGCAAAACAATCTTCAAAGTTCTCAATCTCGTATTTCTACTTGATCATCCTGCACAGTGACTGTATCAAAGGGCCATTTGGAAATTTTGGCTTTTCCTGCTAGGACTTCCAAGTGTATGCAAGAAACAGTTCTTGACGAGCAGCTTTGCTTTCACCTCTGAACAGCTTATAAGGAGGAGGACCTGTGGGTTAGGTATTTTATACAAAGCATCAGCGTGACTGGCTGTCAGTGTTAGCATAGGCGGCCCTCAGTAAGAACGTGTGCACTCTTCTCACTGTGTGTTTTATCTGACTATGATCTCCCACACTCACAACCACATTTGCCCCCTTACCATCCATAGTCAATGACCCACATATATCTACCTGGTTCCCCACATCTCTCCTCTATGGGGCCAAAGATTTCTCCAGCTGCTTATCTGACTTCTCATTTTGGATACCTCAAGGGAATCACAAACTCAATGTGTTCAAAGAACATGATCTTCCACTCCAAATGAAAGATTTATTTTGTACATAGAATTTTACTGAATAGTAGCATCCTTCATCTGGCTACTCACGTCAGATACATAGGTATCACAGGTAAGGTTCTCCTTCAAATCCTGTTGATTTAACCTCTAAAATAGTATATGCATAAATCCTCTCTATATGCACATCCTGTTGGTTCTCTCTCCCACATAGTTTATGCAAATCAACTGTTCACTGTCTCCAACACTCCACCCTAGTCCAGAGGACCTACATCTCTCTCATGTAGGCAACTTTGTTACTTTTCAGTAGTCTGCTGTTATCCACATTTGATTCCCTCCAATCTGTGGCATTTTATTTGTTCCAGTGACTTATAGGAATACTTGATCAAAATCTATCTTTCTTTAAAAGGTAGACTGTAGAGTTAAAAAACTTGCTTGTTTTTCTCAGGTTTGTATTCCTAGCACCCTGCAATTGCATTATATTGTCATCCTGCCTATGTGCCCTAAATTCTGGAAAACAATTTCACATATGTGCTTATGAATTTTTTTCAGCCGCAGCAGTGTCTTTGGAATAACCTCACAGCTCTTATGAGAGCACAGGATTTTAAGTTGAATGGTACTTATCAAGACAAAAACATTTTGCTTTGTGTGTTTTAAAAAAAAGGTCTTTCCCACCCTTAAACTTAAAAGTACCAACCTTTTCCCCAGTCTTTTTTTTTTTAAAGATTTTTATTTATCTGTTTATTTATTTACTTATTTATTTGAGAGAGAGAGAGAGGGCACGAGCGGGGCGGGGGGAGGAGCAGAGGGAGAGGGAGAAGCAGACGTCCCACTGAGCAGGGAGCCTGATGTGGGGCTCCATCCCAGGACCCTGAGATCATGACCTGAGCAGAAGGAAGATGCTTTACCGACTGAGCCACCCAGGCGCCCCTCTTTTTCCTAGTCTTTACACAGATATTGCCGAAGTAGTAAATAGGCTGACTTGATTTTGATCACCTTCACTTGTTTCTTCTTATTTTATACTAAAGGAGCAACAGATTATATGAAAGGTTACAATTCAGTTATAAAGGAGGAGGAAATATACACTGAATATTTCCTGTGTGCTAAGTCTTAAATATATTATCTTCCATGTAATTTGAGCAGCCTCTGGGTTGTTGAATATACTTTTAAACACCCCTACTTTATAGGTGAGGAAATTGATATTATAAGAGGTTAGTCTTTTCCTAAGTATCTCAGCAGGTAAATGGCTGAGCAAACATTCTAGTTGATGTCTCTGATTCCAAAATCCCCGTTCTTTTTTTTTTTCTGGAAAGAGAGAGCGTGCACAAGTGCGCAGGTGCATATTAGAGGCGCTGGGGGGGGGGGGCAGGGGGCGCGGCCTGAGAGGGAGCCAGAGAATCTTTTTTTTTTTTTTTTTTTAAGATTTTATTTATTTATTTGACAGAGAGAGAATGAGAGAGAGCACATGAGAGGGGGGAGGGTCAGAGGGAGAAGCAGACTCCCTGCCGAGCAGGAAGCCCCATGCGGGACTCGATCCAGGGACTCCAGGATCATGACCTGAGCCGAAGGCAGTCGCTTAACCAACTGAGCCACCCAGGCGCTGGAGCCAGAGAATCTTAAGCAGGCTCCATGCCCAGTGTGGAGCTCAATACGGGGCTTGATTTCACAACCCTGAGGTCATGTCCTGAGCAGAAATCAAGGGTCAGATGCTTAACTGACTGAGCCACCCAGACACCCCTCAAAATCCCTGTTCTAATTTTTATAGACTATGTTTTCTCAAATCAGGGGTAGCCAGGATTAACTCCTTACCAGGATTATTCTGTGAAAGAATTATAAACTGAATGAGGTTGATTTCATTTCTAAAATTCAGGAGGAACTTTCCTCCAACATCCTACTGTATAGTTATGTAGGTTTGGGTGAGAAGAGAACTTTTCAGCCACAGGCAGGCCCTTAATGCAGTGATTCTCTACCGTGCTATTCATGAGATTGACCAGGAGGAATTTTAAAAATCAGAGTTTCTCAGGGTGAAATTCAGGTTTCTGTATTTTTAAAGCTCTCTAGAGGATTCCAATGTGCAGATAATGTTTGGAAAGCACAGCTCAAATTCTTTTTAGGAATGTGTCATTATGTCTTTAAATTTAGTGTACAAATGAACATTAAATTTTAGACAGGAAAATTATTCTTTAATAGGGGAGGCAGATTCAGAAACATTATGCCTACTAATTCTATCTGAAAGAAAATATATCCTTTCACTTTCTTTTTAATATATATCATTTCCACTCATTATTAATAAATCCTGGCATCTCCCCTGCCACTAGGGGAAGCAGGTATTTTAGACACTTTAAATGCTCTTCATAGAGAATCTGCCTTCTTGCTGCCCTTGAGTTTTATACATTCTCTCCAAGATGTGTGTGTGTGTGTGTGTGTGTGTGTGTCTGTATGTATATATTTAAGCAAAGTGTTAATTCAGTAATAGCATCAGAATGCAATTTTCTGGAAAGAGGAGATAATAGGCTCACAGAGAAGGCAGAAAAGCAGCAGTCAGGGTAACAATGTTGAATGTACTACAGGCTGCTATTTCAAGGGCACAGGTGAATCTGGAGCTACTATACTCACATCTACACACAGCCAAAATCACTCAAGGCAATAGAGGAAAGAATGGCTTCTATGAATAAAATATAAGCCAAGATTGTTTCTTTTAAGAAAAAAGACATATCTATGCTAAATCGTAAAACCTGTTTCTAGGACTGTTCCCTCTAGCGATGTTACTTGTCTGCTTGGCTTAGTCTGACTGTCATCTTCTTCAGCAGGGCTCTCGTTCAGATAACCATCAGGTGATATACGTGCTCATGCTTTTTAAAAAAACAGATGGGAAAAAATGCATAAATGTGCATTTATACCATTTCCAATCTGTGACTCATTTCTGTCCTTTCTCCAACCTATTGTTGAATTTTACAGTGTCTCTCTTCTTTACATTCTCAATATCTTCCCTGTCTTTTCCAGATCCACGACCATTATCTCAACTTTGGGTTCAATGCTCACGTGTACAACTGGACCATTATCTCAACTTCAGGTTAAAAGCTCACGTGTACAACTTGCCCGTCTTAATCCCTCTAGCTCTTCAGGCTCTGGCCCTGCCTGGGTGTCACTGCCAATGACATTGATCAAGGTGAACATTGTTCATTGTCATGAACATTATCATCGTCTATTCATTTGGGAAAAAAACCTAAGGAAAAAAAAAATTAAAGTCTCTAGTTTATGGGCCAGTTTATCCTCCCTCTTGGCTTCAAAATGTTTTAAACTAAGGTGATCAGGCCTTCTGCACATTGCATCCCTCGTGTGCCTCAGCCATGTCCTCAGCGGCTGTTTCCCACCTTGCTTGACGGCAGCCCAGGTGGGTGCTCAGGGGAGAGACAAAAGGAAAGAGCAAGGAGTAAAAAACGAAGAAGATGAGAAAAAATGGTTAAGTATGAAGAATAAGGGAAAAGTATACAAAAGAAAGTTAATAAAAAAATAAAAAAAGAAAGAATTCTCTGTTGCTGACTCCTTGAAGAGCAAGGACATTTATGAATTCTAAGATAAGTGTTTAATTGGCAAGCAGACAATTGCATAAACATTGATTCATTAATTTCTACTTATGAGGAGAAAATAGTCATTTAATTGCAAAGTTAGACAAGTAACCTTTCGTCCTTTATAAATATTAATTTTCAAAATACTTAGAAAATTATTGGCATCGATTGGGCAGATTTGTTTTTGATTATCTGGGAAATTTCATGCCTGAAGCCAAATACACATTTTTATTAGGTGAAGGCTAAATGCACTGACAAATGAACTTGAGAAAATTTTATTTAATGCGCTTTTATTTAAAACTCAAAGGGGCAAAATGAAACAGCCAGTACTGTCAATAATGGTGAATTTAACCACACTTAACAAATTAGTATTGCTACATATGTCTTTGTACGTATTATTCCTAAAATAAATGAGCCCATGAAAGTATGGTCTGAAAGTAATGTCTATATCTGTTTTATAATTGTATACTGTTACCTGTTTGATAGGCAATACAAGGTAATCAGTAGGTTATCATGCTAATAAATGTGTCTGATTGATTATACTTAACACTGTTTTATACTCATTATTAGAATTCAGGGACAAAACATCAGCATGCTTTTTTATTGTAATTTATCATATCTGAGTTAGCTTATGTGATTTGACATGGTGCTAAATAATCTATTGCCCTCTGGACAGAGTATGCTTGAAGTACTGTTTAATAATTCTCTGCCATATATTTGTTCTGAACATTGATTAAAGATGGTAGTGCGATCTAGTTCTTTTTAGTTTTATCTAAAAAATTACAATACTATAATGTACTAAATGAGTGAAATATAGGACCTGCTTCTGTGTGCTGTTTAAGGATCAGAGTATGTTAAGAAATAATGACTAGCATTTGTGTAGCTGACAAGCTAATTCCTAAACACAAAGAGATATGTAATGCCACATTTGCATGAAGTATTATCTCTTATCACCACATAACGTATTTCTCATTATAGTTTTATGAGCCCATGGGGCTTCATTGTGTTTGTTTGTTTTAGAGCATCCACATTTTAACCTAATAGATTATGATGATATAAATCTACCTACCAGGGTATTCAGCTCAAATCAATTTTATTTAAATTTGTACACTATGTAAACATACATACTAGATTTGTTAACAAACACCACATACAACCCCTACAGGTAGGTGCTTATTTTATGCTGAATCATATATATGATTCATATATAATCATATACATGTATATATACATATATGTATATATTTTATGCTGAATCATATGTATATGATTATATATGAATATATATTATATATAAAATAATATATATATAATGCAAATTATGAAACCAAAACTCAAATTTGGATCAATGTCAAAGCTTATACACTTTACCACTATTGTAAACTGAGGAAAGACTGAGTTAATACATTTCTGGCAAAAGCAAAGAAACATTAATCCTTTAGTTAGTCTTTGCAATCTTACTGAGGATATTGAGAGTAAAACTGTAATTTCTCTAAGGAAATGGTTGAGCATTCTGGAGAATATCCATTATGATCTTCACAGACCCCTAAGTTTCCTGAACCTGGTTGGAAACCTAGTTTTAGATACTATTAATTAATCTGATAGTTCTTTTTAAATTGAAGTATAGTTGACATACAGTAGTATATTAGTTTCAGGTGTACAGCATAGTGATTCAACATTTATATACATTATGAAGTGATCACCACTACAAATACAGCTACCATCTGTCACTATACAAAGTTGTTATAATATTATTGAATATATTCCCTATGCTATACTTTGGATCTTGTGTCTTATTTTATCACTGGAAGTTTGTAACTTTTAATCCCCTTTGCGTATTTTGTTCATCCCCCTCTCACCTGGCAACCATCAGTTCGTTTTCTATATCTATGAGTCTATTTCTGTTCTGTTTTAGTAGTTCTGTTGTTTTGTTTTTTAGATTCCACATATAAGCAAAATCATGTGGTATTTGTCTTTCTCTGACTTATTTCACTTAGCATAATACCCTCTAGGTCTGTCCATGTTGTCACAAACAGCAAGATTTCATTTTTTTTTTATGGCTAAGTTATATTGCATTTTATGTGTATTTCATGCCTTCTTTATCCATTCATCTATCATTGGACACTTGGGTTGCTTCCACATCTTGGTTATTGAAAAAAAAATGCTATACTGAACATGGGGTACATGTACCTTTTTGAATTCATGTTTTCATTTTCTTTGGGTAATACCCAGAAGTGGAATTGCTGGATCATATGGTAGTTGTATTTTTAATTTATTGAGGAAATTTCACACTGTTTTTCATGGTGGCTGTACCATTTTGCATTTCTTCCAACAGTACACAAGGGTTCCCTTTACTCCACATCCTTGCCAACATTTTTTATTTCTTGTCTTTTTAATACTAGCCATTCTGACAGGTGTGAGGTGATATCTCGTTATAGTTTTGATTTTCATTTCCTTGGTAATGAGTGATGTTGAGCATCTTTTCATGTGTCTGTTGGCCATCTGTAGGTCTTCTTTGGAGAAATGGCTATTCCGGTCCTCTGCCCATTTTTTAATTGGATTGTTTGTTGGTTTTTGATATCGAACTGTATAAGTTCTTTATATATTTTGGATATTAACCCTTTATCAGCTCTATCATTTGCAAACATCTTCTCTGATTTAGTGCATTGCCTTTTAATTTTGTTGATGGTTTCCTTCACTGTGCAAAAGCCTTTTAGTTTGATGTAGTCTCATTTATTTTTGCTTTTGTTGCTCTTATCTGAGGAGACAGACCTAAGAAAATATTGCTCACACCAATGTCCAAAAGATTACTACCTTACTGTCTTATTTTTAAGTCTTTGATCCATTTTGAGTTTATTTTTGTATTTTGAGTTTATTTTTGTATTTGGTGCAAGAAAGTGGTCCAGTTTCCCCAACCATTTACTGAAGAGACTTGTCTTTTCCCCATTGTGTGCTCTTGCCTCCTTTGTTGAAGATTAATCGACCGTGTAAGTACAGGTTTATTTCTGGACTCTCTATTTTGTTCCTTTGCTCTATGTGTCTCTTTTTGTGCCAGTACCATACTGTTTTGATTATTACAGCTTTGTAGTATGGTTTGAAGTTGGGAGTGTGATGCCTCCAGCTTTGTTTTTTCTCAAGATTTCTTTAGCTATTCAGAGTCTTTTGTGGTTCCATTCAAATTTGAGGATTATTTGCCCTAGTTCTGTGAAAAATGCCACTAGCATTTTCATAGAGATTGAACTGAATTTGTAGATGACTCTGAGTAGTATGGACATTTTATGATATTAATTCTTTAAATTTATGATAATGGTATATCTTTGATTATTTCTTATTTTATTTCAATCATTAAACCCAATGTTTAACAAAAAATATGGTTACTATTGTTCCTTATCCTAGTAAATGTTTGAGAAATGAAACAATAAGAATCATTCTGGGTGGATATTTTGTTCCTTTATTCATCTTCATACTTTTAATGCCTAACACAGCACTGAGCAGCAGGTACCCAATAACTATCTAATAACAGGTGGCCATTTAGAATCAATTTGTTTAGTGCCATATGTCATTTGAACATTTTATTATCATTTGCTTTAAGTTGAAGATAACTTTTAATTTTCAAAATTTGAGAGACTTTACAATTTTAAACCAATTGTACCATGTAATGGACTGCAAGATCCCATTAGATCCCTGAAGCATGCTCTAATTTTATTTTTATTTATTTATTTTTTATGCTCTAATTTTATATTTAGGTTGTACAAATAACTACATTAGCTCTTTTCATATTTTTATTTGTATTTCTTCAAATGTTAAATATCCTTGAATGTAGCCCTTATTAATGAAATAATGTATAGAGATTTAAATGTGTACCTATGCATATATAAATATGTACACACATAGTCACATGTATGACTAAAATTGCAACTGGTATTAAACTCTAAGATCATATAATCTGTAGCACTATTTACACTGAATGAGACATTTATATATATAAATTAATAAATATTTACTTGTGATGCATTTCCTAATTAAACTAATATAAACAGTTTATATCTTATAAAGTTTATTTAATGTTTATCTTAGGTGATAATATACAGTTTATCAAGTCACATCATTTAGAATGATGACAGACCTAAAGACTTAGTTGTTTATTAATGTATTACTTTAATGAAGTATTATTCTGGTTCAGAAACTGAATCCACTGCAGGATAGCAGGCAACATGCTAAAGTTAACATTTAAGATGAAAAAAGGTTATCCACTAAATAAACTCAGATACACAAACTCATTTTTTTTTTCCTTTTGGTAAATATGCTTTATTGAAAACTAAGAGTCACACATGTGCATACTTAATTAGAAGGTCTGCTGCAGATTGGATCAAAGGGGTAGACTGAGTATACAACTCTACTGTGGTATTTTTCAAAATCTTATAAAATGAGAAAAAGCCAGGGAACAAAGTAGGGTGGAAGAGAGGAGGAGGGAGGAGAAGGGCCGGGGGTGGGGGGCGGGTTCCAGTGGAAAAAGTGGCTGCCCTCACTCGCCTGCAACAAAAAAACTGAACAGTAACATCAGAGAACCAGAAATTTTGAGGAATCTCTGGAACTTAGAAGGAAGATTAAAAACACTGTGAAGACAATGAAACAAACATCAGAAACCAGAGCCCCAAAATTTTGTATTGTGAGATCCTCTGCTAAGGTTGTAACCATCTAGAAGACCCTCATGATCAGAGTGAACAGATGCTAAGCAAGGGAGAGAGGACACCTGGTCATTCATCAGGGTGATTATTGGAACAGATGAGCCACTCCTCCCTTTTCCCTTCCCAGTTTATATCAAGCAGCTGCTATTAGAGAGTTTGCTTTAAAGTTTTAGTTTCCAGTTGAAATAAAGCAATTAAAGCAAATAGAAAACTCAATCGATGGGTGGAATTGAAGAGTAGATAGAGCTATAAAAGAAACTAGTGAGCTCAAAAATAGATTTTTTTTCAAAAAAATCAGAAAATATGTAACATAGTTGTGTGTAACAATCTAAGAATATCGCAAAAATTTTGTTACTATTAAATTAAACCCTGAGAATGTCAACATAGGGAGTGACTGATGGAGATGGAGCATGTAGGGTACAAGGATGGTAAATGTATGTAATGTTCATTTTCTAAATAGGTATTAATTTAAAGTATCCTTCAAAAATTATAATATAAACATGTATATTTGCATGTGATGTATAATGCCTTAAACTAGAAAAAAAATGGGAAAAGAGAATTCAATGTAGTAAAATGAAATAAGGAAACCCCATTAGATGTCAGGAGGAAGACTGTCTTAAAAACCTCTTCTGCACCATTCATTTACCTCCTCACACCCAGCTGCTCTTCTCTTGGTCCTCTCTGTGATGACCAGCTCTGAGTAGACTCTGACCAACTAACTTCTACAGGTGCAACCTCACAGCTTAACACTGCAACGCCCTTGCCTTCTGCCCCATTCATGCCTCCTCTTCTCACCCTTTGTCTCTCACATAGAAGTGCTCAGTGCCTATTTATGTCCAACCAGGATATGGAGTGGTGGGGAGGAGGGTTATCGGGAAGTAATACCCCATCAGCTAAAATTTTGAGTAGTGTGGTAACAAGAGCAAGTAGATACATTTTCACCTCTGTCTCCTTAGGTCATATGGTTCCAAATCCTATAATTTCTGGGAGAGTGATTCTGAAGGTCAAGCATCAGTTTACTCTGTGGTAGCCAGCTCAGTAACACGCTCTCTACTGGCTCCCCCTCCATTTGACCTCACTGCTTCTCCCTGGGATCATACTCTCTAATGTAGCAGAAGCATATAAACCTTTGCTTCTGACTCTCCTGTCTGGGGACCTCAAGCTAAGCAACACTAATTAAGTTAATACGTACCTTAAACACAAATAACATATTTCCTTATTATAAAACAAAGGCCCTAGCTAGCATCAGGCAAATCAAAAAAAAAAAAAAAAAAAAAGATAAAAGGTAAAAAAAAAATGAAAAAAGTCAAATGAACAACAATCCCAAATCTAGCTAGATGCTGCATGAGAGTGAGACAGTTAAAAATATGATAATAAAATAATGGGGAAAGTATGTATGGCAAATTTTAAGAACAACCACCACAACAAAAACAAACAAGCATTGCACCAGCATTATGAAACCGATTATGATAGCAGAAAACAAAATGATAAATGAGACAAGTTAAAATATTTCATATTGGTAAAAGTAAAATCATGAAACCTTATGGACCTAAAATACAGGATTGAACTATATAAAACTAAGCTGGTAGAAATATAAGGAGAAATTTACTAATCTGTAAATGTTGGAGCCCTAGGATACTTCAATTTAAATGTATTTGATGAGGATATTAAAATCAAAATAAGGAGAAATAGTAAAATTCAAACAATTTGATTTCTATACCTACACATATATATTGTGTATATATTTATTTATTTATTTATTTATTTATTTATTTTTTAAAGATTTTTTATTTATTTATCTGACAGAGAGAGACACAGCGAGAGAGGGAACACAAGCAGGGGGAGTGGGAGAGGGAGAAGCAGGCTCCCCGCAGAGCAGGGAGCCCGATGCGGGACTCGATCCCAGGACCCTGGGATCATGACCTGAGCTGAAGGCAGTCGCTTAACCAACTGAGCCACCCAGGCGCCCAGTATATTGTGTATATATTTAGATATTCAATGTATTATGTACAGAGAAAGGGAGAGAGACAGAATTGTACTCTTAAGACAATCATACAATTTTTTCAAACACTCATGAAAGACTGTTAAAATTTTCATGTAATAGATCACAATGAAAAGCAGAACAAATTATATAACAGAAGACTGCATTCTCTGAGCAAAATATGTAAAAGATAAAATTAAAAAGAAACATCCAGACATAGCCAACAAAAGTAACAAATATCTCTTTGCTTAAAAATTTTAATATATTTTAAAATAACCCTTTACTAGAAAGAAAATGAAAACCCAAATTATAAAATATTATATGAAAGCATCTGACCCTCTGTGGTTTGTCCAGCATGCTGTGCCAATGTCACCTCTGACCCTCAACACTTGCTATTTACTGCCTAATCTGTGTAATATTTTCCCCAGCTCTCAACTAGGATGATCATACTACCCACCTCAAATGGTATTTGGGAGGGTTAAGTTAAATTAATTTGTATAAAGCACTTACAAGCATGCCTGGCACACTTGGAAAACTAAAAAAAAAAATATATATATATATATATATATATATATATATGTGCTCTCTAGCTACTGTTATTATTATCATCATCATTACTATTACTAGTTTTCCTAATTATACATACTATGCATTTCATTTGATTAGCATGCAGTTTTAAGTTTCTTAAGAAAAAACTTAATGGAAGTCTATATTTACAAATTGCAAATGGCTTAACTTTTGCACAGAGGGTAACAAATGTATTACTTGTGCATAAGTTATTGTTCAAATTGCATTATTGGATACCCCTATAATGCCGCCCCCTCCATAAATTGGTAGCACTTTTCCATTGCAAAGAGGAACTGGAAATTACCAGCTTTGAAAGCCATTTGGCTAATTTTGGCATCACTGAAAAAAGTTAATGAGTCATTCTCATCTGCATTTATCTGTGAATTTTTAATTAGACAAAATCAAAGTTTTCCCAGAAGCTTCTGCAGAGGTCAGATACTTCTTAAACAGTGCCTAAATAGGAGGGAAATCTCTATGTCTGCTAAGAGTCTTAAAAGAATCTCCAAAGCAACCAAAAAGATCCTGGTTATTTGTTTAAAGGGGAGTAAGCCATCATAGGGAATTTTTAATTCATCTTGAGATGGAACAGAAAGCATAACAGCATAAACCTTCAAAAAGACTGAAGTATATGAGTGTGGAGATAGCATATCTGTTCCCCCAAATATGATGAACATCCTCATCACACATTACCAAGGACATTTCCTAAGGTTAAAGAGTTTGAGAAGCAACTTTCAGAGCTCAGCTTATTATTTACATAAAATGAACATTTCTTAGACAGGAAAATTAATAATCCAGGATGGACTAAGAAGGGAGAAGATTTCAGGAAAGTATATGATCAAAATATGAAACTTGTTAGAATAATACAAGATGTTGTGAATGAGCGCCCAAAGCACATGCTACTGAATTCTGAAGAATGGTAGAAAATGGGAGAGTTGATAGAAAGTTCATTTAATTATTTCTATGCATATATGTATGTATATATGTATGTATGTATGTATTATCTAAATATCTGTGCTGTGTTAACTGAGTGCCTGACACTGTGCTAGACATATAAGGGTCAACAGAACAAATAATGCTTCCTACTCTCATGTAAACTACAATAGTGGGAGAGAGAGTTGCTTAAATAATTAGACAATAAATTACATTAAGGGTAAGCATTGGACAAAGAAATAATGCTAAAGATGCACAAACATCATCCTCATGTTTTAAATTGGAAATAATTGATTTTGGAAACTCTAGTGCAATTTGACGTCTGTTTTGGGAAAGTAAATGTTACTAGTCATGTCTCTTTGTATCGCAAATAAAAGAAACTGAGCTAAAAGGGGCTTAAACAAAAAGTGTAAGTAAATGAAAATTTCACTGGTAGAAATGACTTTCTGGCATGTTGTGCTCTCTGTACTCCCAGGTTATCAGGAAGCTGTTCCTGTCTCTTGGCTCCTTTTTTTTTTTTTTTTGCCTTGTCTTTTTTTCCCCCACATCTGCTTTTTTCCTCTTGGAGCCCCTAGCAGCCCCAAGTTTTCTTCCAAATCTTGTTGAAATAGAATTTATCATTTGATCTTTTCACTCAAAATCTTGTGGTTAGCTCTGATTGGCTCTGAATGGGTCAGCTGTCCATCTCTGAACTAGTCATCATGGGTGAAGGAATAAAGTGTTTTGACTGGTCAGATCAGATTTCATGCATCCTTCTGAAGCTCACATTAGACAGAGCCCTCCCAAAACACTTGCCCTGGAAGTGAGGGAGCCTGGAGTCATTAGGAAATTTGGGCATTGTTAGAAAAATGGAGAATGGAGAATGGCAAACAACAAACATCTACTGCAATATTTATCAAATAGTTTGTGAGAACTTAGAAGGCAAAAGAAGGAAACTCTTTAAGATTTGCATGATTTACTAAGAACATACCATGCCAAAGTAGACTCCTTTTCTCTTTTTTCTTTTCTCTTCTCTCTCTCTCTCTCTTTTTTTTGGTCCTTTTTTTCTTCCTCAGGCCCCCTCTTCTTTCTCTCTCTTCCCTCCCTCTTTTCCTCCTTCTTTCCTTCTCTCCCTTTCTCTCTCCCACTCTCTTTCTTTCCTTTCCTACCTTTGTTCCTTCTTTTCTTCCCTCCCTCTTACCCTCTTTATTTCCTTCCTTCTCTCCTTCCTTCTCCCCTTCCTTCCTTCATTTCCTGCCTCCCTCCCTCCCTCCCTCCCTTCCTTCCCTCCCTCCCTCCTTCCCTCCCTCCTTCCTTCCTTCCTTCCTTCCTTCCTTCCTTCCTTCCTTCCTTCC
>NW_023270377.1:96372663-96372849 GCF_011800145.1 Mirounga leonina | reverse complement strand
TCCTTCCTTCCTTCCTTCCTTCCTTCCTTCCTTCCTTCCTTCCTTCCTGCCTGCCTGCCTGCCTGCCTGCCTTCCTTCCCTCCCTCCTGTCTGCCTTCCTTCCTTCCTTCCTTCTTTCTTTCCTGCCTTCCTTCCTTTTTTCCTTCCTTCCTTCCTTCCTTCCTTCCTTCCTTCCTTCCTTCCTTC
>NW_023270377.1:96248814-96372653 GCF_011800145.1 Mirounga leonina | reverse complement strand
TTCCTTCCTTCCTTCCTTCCTTCCTTCCTTCCTTCCTTCCTTCCTTCCTTCCTTCCTTCCTTCCTTCTTTCCTTCAATACTACTGTTAGATGGAGCAGGTACCACTGTTATTGAGAATACTAACAAAGGATTTTCAATTAGATAGGAATGGGTTCTTCGTAGAGATATGATATCCTGGGAGAATGTTGGGGCTCAGACAGGTTTTGCTAAGAAATATACACTTTAAACCTGGAAGTGACGCATTGGAGGATGTTCTAGTGAGAGCACACAAAGGCAAAAGAGCTTGTCTTATGGGAAGAGATGTATCAGGATTTGGGGACTGGAAAACAAAGATTAAGATCAAGGCTAGAAGTGACTCTGGAAAGGAGGTAATTCATTGAAATATTTGAAGTGAGTTGTTTTGCAGAAGAGGTTGTTGAGTTTTTCTGTGCTGCTTCAGACTACAAAAATAGGACAAAAAGTCAGAAATTTAAGAGATGGATTTCATGTTTCCAGCAAGCAGCAGAAGCTGTGGGTTTTTAAGGAGTATGTTTCTTGTCATTGTAAGATTCAAACCCAGACTTGGTTTCAATATGAAAGCTGTCAAAGAAAGGCTGACAATTATGTTTCCTAAACTGAAAGAGAAAACACTATGATGTTTGTCAACTACCCACTATGGGGAATGTTCTCATAAAGTCTGGGTTATTTCTTCTGTTAAATCATGGACAACTCTGCCCATGGAAGCAAACAAAGAAACAAAATAGGATCTCCTAAATCCCAGAGCAGGTGCACATGAGAGAAGAATGCCCTAGTGTGAACACAGCAAGAATTTGAAGAAGCAAAACATTCTTAGCTCCTGTATAGTTTTTGTATTGCTTATTTGCTACTTTGCAAATAAACCAAAGAGAAAGCAAGCGTGTGCTGACTCCAAGTGAAAATTCTCACCCAAATTCAAGCCCAGACCAGACTGGAAGGTATGGCCTAGCCCACCTTTTCTCAGAGATGTTGGGACAATATCACCCCTTAGGATGGGTTGCTCTGAATGACCTCAAAAGCTCTGTCCATCTCCTAAATTCTGTGACTCCTATTTATACCCATGATCTATTGATTTATGAGACTAATTATAAAGTAGAAGCTCTTTGAAGTCATAAAGTGAATGATTTACCATCCTTGCTCTCTTGTTCTTTGTTATAACATGCACACTTACTAAAACAAAACAATATAAAGCAAACAAAAACCCTATCCCCCTTCTGTCCTTCCACAGGAAGATAATTTCACCCAGTAAAAACTGCAACTCCACACCTTCTCAGCAAGTCACTGACTCCCAGCTGCCTCATATCATGGAAGGGTCTGGTACATCTACCTGCTTCTGTAGTTGAAATGGAGTCAAAAAGTGCTGAGCAGGAAGTAACAGCTTCAGTTGTAAAACTCTTTCCAGATATCAGCTTTGGTAGAAACATTGAAAAGAGATATAGTTTTGTTACTGTTTGTTTAGGGAGTGGTTCTCCTCTTTTAAGCTTGAGAAAATGAAGCTATGAGTAGAATGATTTCTATTATCAATCTGCTTTCATTTGTTCACGAACATGCTGTTAGATGCCATAGTGGTAAGAAAAATGAAAACCTATCTCTTATTCTTGGTTACAAATGTTTTAGGCAATTTTGTTGCAGGTGGAGGGGATAAAGGCCACTTTAATGAGCAGAGTTAATGTAAAGGTAGACATGAGGATGAGCTGATATCCCCACTTTGGCTACTTCTGTTTCTCCTCTTCTTCCCATTCACTCTCCTCTAATTCACTATCCCACTCCCTGTCCTCCATTTTGGGCCATTTGGAGAGACTGGATGTGCTGCCTTGAACTTACACTGGCATGGTTCATAGTTATCTGGGACATGATTGTCGTGTGCTCCTCAGTGACCCACATTTTTCAGACTCGATGTAATAGTACCTCAGTGGCATCTTGGGTATATTCTGCTCATGTTGGTCTTCACACTACAGTGTCCTTGACTCATACATCCTTTTTGTAAAGTATAGCCCATATACTTCACCTTACAACCCCAGGATATTATTTATAGATCCATACTTGTGCAGTAAACAGATAGGGAGATTCAAGGGAGTCATAAACAGAATCATGTTTACCTCTGGGAGAAATGTTCAGGAAGGGAGAAACAAAGGAGATTTGACTTGGGGCAATATTTTATGTATTAAACTGGGCAGTAGATATGGCTATTCATTGTATTCTTTATAAATTCTTTAAGTCTTAAATATGTCATGATGGATTAATTTTTATTTTTTTTATTTTTAATTAATTAATTAATTAATTAATTTTTTTAAAGATTTTATTTATTTGAGAGAGAGAATGAGATAGAGAGAGAGCATGAGAGGAGGGAGGGTCAGAGGGAGAAGCAGACTCCCTGCCGAGCAGGGAGCCCGATGCGGGACTCGATCCCGGGACTCCAGGATCATGACCTGAGCCGAAGGCAGTCGCCTAAGATGGGTTAATTTTTTAAAGAGTGACTCTAATATGAAACATTAGTTTAGACTTACATCAATAAAACCCTACATTTTTTATATGACAGGAAAGGCCAAACAATAGCAAATGTTTGAGACTAAAAATTACAAAACAATAAATATAAAATTCTGAGCAAATTCTCTCTTAGAGTAGCTTGGATAACAAGATTCAGCAAGCCCTCCATTCTAGTAGTGGGTGACAGACAAATTATGCTAGTTCTATCATCAGTTGCAGAGTCCCCTTCAAATCACTCTTGAACAACTGGCTGAAAATGTGCATTTTTCAGACAGTTTGCTCCTTAAGTGCTCATTTTGTTTCCGAGGTTCAGTATAAGAATTATGAAGTTGAGAGAATAGTAGAATTTCAAGTTTGAAAAGTTCCTTAAAAGTTACCTGGTCAGGTGGTTTTTAGTCTACTGTTTATCTTCTACCAAACATTTTGTCAAAAAAAGTGAGTTCTACCATCATTGAAAAAGAAAACTGCTTTTTCCAAGAATGACATTGATAAGTTATTTGGAATTCTGTTGTACTTATCACTTTTTTTAAAAGATTTTATTTACTTATTTGCCAGAGAGAGAGAAAGAGAGGGGGGGTTACAAACAGGGGGAGCGGCAGGCAGAGGGAGAAGCAGGCTCCTAGCTGAGCAGGGAGCCCGATGTGGGACTCGATCTCAGGACCCTGAGATCATGACCTGAGCCAAAGGCAGATGCTTAACCATCTGAGCCACCCAGGTGCCCCTGTTATACTTATCACTTACAGTAAGTTTCAAAACAACAAAAAATTTCTGGTGGTAGTTTTGGAGTAAGTTTTATTTGTATAATTACTTCTTATGTATTACAACTCTACAACATGTGAAAAATAGATTTAAACCAGGACAGGCTGTATGGAAATTCAAGACAATGATGGAAAAAACATTTTTCAGGGGTCTGGAGTACTCAAGACATTAGTGGTTCATGTCATCTTTTTGTTTCAGTAAAAGCCTGACTCACTGAAAGAAAACAAGCTGCATGAGAAATTGCAGACAAGACAGACCAATAGCACAGTTTTATTTCAAGCACCACAAAAATAAATAGCAGCATTATTATTAAAAGAGTGTGGGCAATTCAAAAGGAATGCTAAAATAAAATAATCCTATGTTAGCAAAGAAATATAGTGAAAGGTGGAAGCCAAACACATTATATTTTGAAAAGAAATTGTGTATAGCAAATATGACACATATTTCTAATACAGAGCAGGTATGAGAATATCATAGACCAAAGGCTGAATTAAGAAAGTGAATTTTTTGGGGCGCCTGGGTGGCTCAGTCGTTAAGCATCTGCCTTCGGCTCAGGTAGTGATCCTGGGGTCCTGGGATCGAGCCCTGCATCTGGCTCCCTGCTCTGCGGGGAGTCTGCTTCTCCCTCTCCCCCTACTTGTGTTCCCTCTCTCGCTGTGTCTCCCTCTGTCAAATAAATAAATAAAAATATTAAAAAAAAAGAAAGTGAATTTTTTTAGTTGTTTACTTAAAACTTGAGTTTAATTCTGGTTGCTACAAGAAATTACAAAAATGAACCCAATAGTACATTTTTTTTCCCTCTAAGAATGTTACTGAAGAGAAGTCCACTCTGTCACTTGCAATGAAGTGCATATATGCAAATGATGCTAGAGCTGAGTTCAACAGACTCAAGCCTTTAAGAATTGCCTTGAGGAAGCAAGAGTCAAATATGATGTTTATCAATGTCAACGACAGCAAGGCTTGAAAATCTCTGTGACTAGAAAGTGGACCACTTCTCTATCTTCTTTTACATTGGTCTAGGATCTGAGGAGCCACAAAGCATTTAGTACTGAAACCAAAGATGATAATAACTGATCATACTACATAAGGTAAAGTACCAGAAGATTAACTTGGATTTTAGCTATGTTCATCAATTGAATGATCTCCATGAGCCTAACATGTTTTGGCTGCTCCATTCATTTCATAACTATGACAAAAACCATTTTCTTGAAGGCAAATTTGGGCAAGGCACTGCCAATGATGGTATATATCAACTTCCTTCTTCCAAGCCAGAACGCTAATGAACCATTTAACAAGTATTATTGAGACGGCAATAAGTTGTAAATGACTAAGCTAGTGGCAAACAGTAAACGAAATTGAACAAAAAATGGTTGTTCTCCTCAAGGTGCATAGAGTGCAATAGGAATTGTAAGTGCAACATACTCTAATGTATTCCACAAACAGATACTGGAAAACCCTAATATAACATGCTATAAATTTTAGAGAAACAGTCTGAAAGAATTGAGTTTTCATGTAGATACACTTTACAATGAAAGTATGTGAGATACGTTTTCCATATATATTAATTTTCAAAATTTCTATTAGATATTTCTTTTTCCAATTTTTAAAAAATGAGATATTATCTCCCATTTTAGTCATTTTAAAGTGTACAATTCAGTCTTTAGTAAAGTCATCATCATTGAGCAGTTACTACTAATTCTCCCCAATCCCCCAGCTCTTGTAACCAGTAATATACTTTATGTGTTTATGAATTTCCTATTTATTCTGGATGTTTTATATTCATGGAATCTTACAGTATGTGGCATCTGGTTTCTTATAGCATAAAGTATGGGCTCATTCATGTTTCAGTACTTTGTCCCTTTCTATGGCTGAATAATATTCCATTCATGGTTATTCTACATATTGTTATCTGTTTACAAGTTGGTGGAAATTTGGGTTGTTTCCACCTTTTATGTATGGTGAATAACTTTTTTTAAAGATTTTATTTATTTACTTATTTGAGAGAGAGAAAAAGAGAGAGAGAGAGACAACATGAGAGGGGAGAGAGTTAGGGAGAAGCAGGCTCCCTGCTAAGACAGGAGCCCGAAGCTGGACTTGATCCCAGGACTCTGGGATCATGACCTGAGCCGAAGGCAGCCACTTAACCAACTGAGCCACCCAGGCACCCAAAGTGAATAACTTTGATATGAACATTTATGTACCAGTATTTGTCTGAAAGTATATTTTCAATTCTCTTAGTTAGACCTAGGAGTGGAATTGCTGGGTCATACCATAACTCTTATGTTTTAGTTTTGGAGTAACTGTCAAATTGTTCCTCACAGTGGCTGCATCATTTTATACTACCACCAGCAATGTGCCAGGATTCCAGTTTCTCTACTTTTTTCAGTAACACTTATTACCCATTTTATTTATTTATTTTTTTATAGCCATTTCAGTGGGTTTGAAGTGTATCTCTTTGCAGTTTTAATTTGCATCTCCCTAATGAATCTTGATGTTGAGCATCTTTTCATGTGCTTACTGGCCATCTGTAGATCTTTGGAGAAATATCTATTCACATCTGTTGATTACTGATTTTTCAGTTGTGTTGGCTATCTTTTTGCTGCTGAGTTGTGAGAGTTCTTTACATATTCTGGATACCAGACCCTTATCAGATATATTACTTGCAAAAATCATCTCATATTCCATGGGCTGTCCTTTTACAATAGTCTTTTCAGGAATAAATTTTTTAATTTGATTAAGTTCAGGTTATCCACTTTTTTCTTTTGTTGCTTGTGCTTCTGGTGTCATATTTAAGAAAACGCTGCCTCACCCAACATAGGAAGATTTACAGATATGTTTCCTTTGCAGAGCTATATAGTTTTTAGGTCTTACCTTTATGTCTTTGATCCATTTTGTGTTAATTTTTGTATGTGGTATGAAATTAGGGTCCAAAGTCATTCTTTTTCTTGTGGATATCCAGTTGTTCCAGCATTATTTGTTAAAAAGATTGTTGTTTCCCTATTGAGATGTCCTGGCTCTCTCACTGAAAATCAATTTAGCTGTACGTATATGGATTTATTTTTGGACTCTTATTCTATTCCATTGATCTATATATCTATTTTTGTGCCACACTATTTCATTTTATTTATTTATTTATTTATTTATTTAGCGATCTCATGAGCAGGGGGCGAGGGGCAGAGGGAGAGGGAGAAGCACACTCCTCACTGAGCAGGGAGCCCAACAACGGGCTCCATCCCAGGACCCCAAGATCATGACTTGAGCTGAAGGCAGATGCTTAACAAACTGAGCCACCCAGTCTCCCCACTACCACACTATTTTGATTACTGTGTTATGTCATATAAGTAAAATATAGGAGAGGAAAAAATACTATATGATCATCTCAGTAGTTTTGGAGTTAGTCTTGAAATCAAGAACTGTGAATTCTCCAACTTTTTCTTTTTTGATATTGTTTTGGCTATTTTGAATTACTTGCAAATATATAAATTTTGTAGTGAACTTATGCATTTCTGGAAAAAAAAGTTGAAATTTTGTAGGATTGTATTGGAACTGTAGATCATTTTGGGAAATATTGCCTTTGTTTTTTTTTAAAGATTTATTTATTTATTTGAGAGAGCGAGAATGAGAGAATGAGAGAGAGACAGAGTACATGAGAGGGGGGAGGGTTAGAGGGAGAAGCAGGCTCCCCGCCGAGCAGGGAGCCCGATGCGGGACTCGATCCAGGGACTCCAGGATCATGACCCAAGCCGGAGGCAGTCGCTCAACCAACTGAGCCACCCAGGCGCCCGGGAAATATTGTCATCTTAATAATATTGTATTTTCCAATCCATAAACACAGATGCCTTTTGATTTGTTTAAATCTTTAGCTGATTTCAACAATATTTTGTGTTTTTCAATGAATGATTTTGTACTTCCTTGGTTAAATTTACTCATAAGTATTTTATTCTTTGTGATGCTATTATATATAGGAATGATTTCTTATGTTTCATTTTGTGATCTTATTACGTATCAGAATGTTTTTAATATTTTCACTTTTGAATTGTTCATTCCAAGTGTATTGAAATACAACTGAGTTTTTGTATCTTGTATCCTGAAACTTTGTTGAACTCATTTATAAGCTCTAATAAGTATTTTTGTGGATTATTTATGGTTTTCTATTTATGAGATCATGTCATCTATGAATAGAGATAGTTTTGCTTCTTTTGCATGCTGGATGCCTTTTATTTGTTTTTCTTGCCTAGCCACTCTGACTAGAAATTCCAGTAAATGTTGAATAAAATGATGGAAGCAAACATCCTTGGCTTGTTCCTTATGGTAGTGGAAAAGCTTTCAGTCTTTTACTATTCATGTGAAGTTAGCTGTGGGTTTTTCATAAATGCCCTTTATCAAGATGAGGAAGTTCCATCATAGTGTTTTTTGCTGAATATTTTGGTCATAAAAATGATGTTAGATTTTGCCAAAATTCTTCTGGGTCTACTGAGATCATATGGTGTTTTTTCCTCTCTTATATTCTCTTTATGCTGTGTATTACATTAAATTATTTTTAAATGTTGAACCACCTGCTGTTTCTGGGATAAATCTTACTTAGTCATTGTATGTAATCTTTTTAATATGCTGCTGGATTCAGTTTGCTAGTATTTTGTTGAGGATTTTCCTGCCTATATTCATAAGGGATATTGATCTGCAGTTTAATTTTATTGTGTGGTCTTTGCCTGACTTTGGTATTAGGGTATTATAGAACCAAAAAAATGAGTTAGGAAGTGTTGTCTCCTATTGTATTTTTTGGAAGAGTTTGAGAAATAATGGTATTTTTCTTCAAATATTTTGTAGAATTCACCAGTGGTTATGCGCCATTGTTGGGAGGTGTTTGGATTACCAGTTTAGTCTCTTTATCTATAATAAGTCTATTCAGATTTTCTGTTTTTGAATCAATTTGGTAGTTTGTGTGCTTCTAGGTCTTACTCTGTTGTCATTTAGATATCTATATTTTTGGCATATCTTCATAATAGGATTTTTATTTTTATTTAATACCTATAATGTCAGTAGTAATATCCTCACTTTTGTTCTTAATTTTAGTAATCTGAGTCTTTCTTTTTTTGTTCAGTCTAGCTAAAGTTTTGCCAATTCTAAAAACTAACTTTTGGCTTAATTGATTTGGTTTTATCCCTAACTTCTATCTCATTTATCTGTACTCTAATTTTTATTGTTTACTTCCTTCTGCTTGCTTTAAGTTTGTTCTTCTCTAGTTTCTTTTCTTTTTTTTTTAATTCTTTTTTTTTTTTAAAGATTTTATTTATTTGCGAGAGAGAGAATGAGAGACAGAGAGCATGAGAGGGAGGAGGGTCAGAGGGAGAAGCAGACTCCCTGCTGAGCAGGGAGCCCGATGTGGGACTTGATCCCGAGACTCCAGGATCATGACCCGAGCCGAAGGCAGTCACTTAACCAACTGAGCCACCCAGATAACCTCTTTTTTTTTAATTCTTTAAATTTATTTTTTAAGCATTTTATTTAAATTCAATTAATTAACATATAAAGTATTATTGGTTTCAGAGGTACAGGCTTGTGATTTTTCAGGCTTATATAATACCCAGTGCTCATTACATCACATGCCCTTCCTAATGTCCATCACCCAGTTACCCCATTCCTCCACCTCCCTCCCCTCCAGCAGCCCTCAGTTTGTTTCCTAGAGTTAAGAGTCTCTTATGGTTTGTCTCCCTCTCTGGTTTCATCTTGTTTTATTTTTTCCTCTCTTCCCCTATGATCCTGTTTTAGTTCTTAAATTCCACATATTAGTGAGATCATATGATAATTGTCTTTCTCTGATTGGCTTATTTCTCTTAGCATAATATTCTCTAGTTCCATCCATGTCATTGCAAATGGCAAGATTTCATTTTTTGATGGCTGAGTAATATTCCTGTGTGTGTGTGTGTGAGTGTGTGCGTGTATATATTACATCTTCTTTATCCATTCATCTGTCGATGGACATCTAGGCTCTTTCCATAGTTTGGCTATTGTGGACATTGCTGCTATAAACACTAGGATTTCTTAAGGTAAAAGTTTAGGTTACTGAGTTTATTTTTTTTTTAAATGTTAAAAATAAAATAAAATAGATACTTGTGAATTTTCCACATCCATATTTTATCAGTTTCTAATTTTATTCTATTATTGCCAGAGAACATGCTTTGTATGATTCAATCAATTTAAATTTATTAAGACTTGTTTTGTGACCTAACACATGGTCTACCCTGGAGAAAATTCCATGTGAGCCTGAGAATAATATATATTCTGCTGTTGTTGGGTGGAGAGTTGTAGACATACCTGATAGGTCTTCTTGCTTTGTAATCCTGTTTAGGTCTTCTACTCCCTTGCTGATGTTCTATCTTGTTCTATCCATTGTAGAAAGTGGGGTTAAATTCTCTATTGCTGTTAATTATCTATTTTTCCCTTCAATTCTGTCAATATTTGCTTAATATATTTTGGGGTTCTATTTTTACATACATATATACTTTATCACTATTACATCATTTGGAAGGATTGGCCCTTTGTCATCATATAACCTTCTTTATCTCCTACACAACTTTTGTCTTAACATCTATTTTGCCTGAAATTAGTATCGCCACTATCTAGTTCTCTTTAAACTACATTTGCATGGGATATCTTTTCTATTCTTATACTTTCAACTCATTTGTGTTTTTGAATGTAAAATGTGTCTCTTGCAACTAGCATGTAGTTAGATCATGTTTCATTATTCATTGTTCTAATCTCTACTTTTTAATTGGTGAGTTTATTACTTTTATTTAATGTAATTCCTGCTGCTAAGGAAGGACTTACTTTTCCCAACTTTATATTTATTTTCCCTATGTCTTATTGGTTTTGTTCCTCAATTTCTCCTTCATTGCCTTCTTTTTTGTGAAATATTTTCTAATGTACCACTTTAATTCTCTATTATTTTCATTACTCTATACATTTAATTTATTTTCTTAGTGGTTGCCTTGGGGGTTATAATTAACATCTTAACTTTTAACAATCTAGTTTGGGTTAATACTAATTTAATTTCAGTAGCATACAAATCTTTGGTCCTATATAGCTCCATCTACCACCTTTATGTCATTATTATTATAAATTATATATTTCTGTATTGTGTGCCCATCAGTATAACAGATTTATGATTATTTTTCTATGCTATTTATTGTGTTTTAAAATTAGAGGCCTTACAAAAATAAATGCATTTACATTTTTATAGTTACCTACTAATTTACATTCATGAGAATTCTTAATTTCTTCATATGGATTCAAGTTACTATCTAGTGTCCTTTTATTTTAGTTTGAAGAACTGACTCTCTTTTCATGTAGGACAAGTCTATTAGTGAAAAACTCTCAGTGTCTGTTTACCTTGGGACATCTTATTTTCTCCTTCATTTTTGAAGACTAATTTTGCCAGATATAGAATTTTTGACTGATAGGTTGCTTGTTTATTTTTTCAGTACTTCAAATATGTCATCCCATTGTCTTCTGACTTCAGTGGTCTCTAATGGTAAGTCATCTCTTAATCTTTTTAAGTATCCATTGTACAAGTTAAGATACATCTTTCTTGTTGCTTTCAAGATTTTCTCTGTCTTTGCCTTTAGACAGTTTCCTCACAATGTGTCTCAGTATGGGTCTTTTAGATTTATACTATTTGGAATTTCTTGAGCTTCTTAAATGTGTAAATTAATGTTTTCATCAAATTTGGAAAGTTTTTGGCCATCATCTCTTCAAATATTTTTTTTCCCCATCTATTTCTCTCCTTTCCTTCTGGAACTCATTTTGTATATGTTAATATGCTTGCAGGTGTTCCGCAGGTCTCTTAGGCTCTATTGATTTTGCTCCAAAAATTTTTTTCTGTTCTTCAGGCTTTAGAAACTTAATTAATCTATATTAAAATTTGCTGATTCTTTTTTTCTGCTTGCTCAATTCTGCTGTTGAGTGCCTCTGGTGAGTTTTGCATTTCAGTTATTGTACTTTTCAGCTCCAGAATTTCTATTTGATTTCTTTTTACAACTTCTAACTTTTTATTAATATTCTCTATTTGATGAGACATTGTTCTCACTGTTTCCTTTTGTTCTTTAGTCATGATTTCCTTTAGCTCTTTGAGTATATTTCAAATAGTTTATTTAAAAGATTCATCTACTCACACCAATGTCAGAGATTACTCAGGGACTGTTTATATTTATTATTATTTTCTTGCACAGGGCCATACCTTCTTGTTTGTTTGCATATCTTTTTGTTGTTGTTGAAAACTGGACATTTTAAATCAGATAACAACTGTGGAATTCAGATTCTTTTCCTTCCTCAGGGTTTGTTGTTGCTCCTTTGTTGTGGTAGTTGTTTTTGTTCATTTAGTGTCTTTTCTAAAATAATACTGTAAAGTCTGTATTCTTTATCATGTGCGATCAATGAAGTCCCTTTTCTGTTATGTTAGCAATCAGTTAGTGATTGGACAATGATTTCCTTACATGTCTGGAACCAAAAAAAAAAAAAATCTCCTAGACTGGAGATGGACTCTCTGTATGTGTCATGACATGACTCAAAGCAATTTGTATCTCACTGTTTACTTCATGCTGATGGTTAGCTAGAAATGAAAGATTAGTCTTTTTAGGTCTTTTCTGAGCATTTGCACTGCCCTGCCTATGTGTAGCCTTCTAGATTTCCTGGAATATATTGGAGCTTTTCAAAGCCCTTTTTCCCCTCAAATATTTCATTCTCTGGTCTTTTATCCTAAGCTTTTGGTTAGTCTACTCTTTGCTCCACCTGTTATTCATTGCACCAGGTAATGGTAATTAATATATTTGCCTGTGAATGTTTTTGACAAATGTCCCTTTGATAGCCACCTCAGCACTTGGCGAGTTTCAAGTTATGAGAGATTAAGGGAAGTCCTTTGAGCTAGTCCTTCAGGGAGCTACCAGGCAGGTCAAAATAAGCAATCACCATTCTTTGTGAATGGGGTCTCTTTGGCTTCCTCCTCTACTTGTACTAGAAATATAGAATGTCTTTTTCAGTGCCACCACTCAGCTGAGGAGTAAGGGATGTGCTGTGATGAGAGCAAATTAGAATACCACAAACCCACTACCCTTACTGAGATGCAGCTGATGTTTCCTGAATAAGGATGGCCCTGATTTCTGCAGGATTTTTGTTAGTTTCCAGAAAACTAAAAGCATCAATTCAGATAGCATTTGCCAGCTTTCTAATTGTTTTTATGGAAAAATGGAATTTTGGACTTCATTCCTCTGCCATTTTTGTTCTGTTGGAAATTTCTTTTGAAATAAGTCACTCTTATTCTATGTGCTGGTTAAATAGCTGAGACAATCCTCATTCCTTTCCAGTTATAAACAGCATTTTATTTTTACAACTTGTAGCTAATTTTCCCCCCTAGATTATTCTGAAACAGATTTGAAGTGACTTACATATATATGTATGCCACTCAGAACATCTATTAAGACTAAAAATGTTAGAAAAGGGGAACTATCAAATTGTCAGTTGAACTCAGAGGAAGAGTGCATAAATGTACAATGTAAGAATAGCTTCATACATGGTGTCAAGGACTATTTGGGATATAGTAAGTGTACGAAACTGGCTGGAATGAAAGATTCAGATGTGGAGTAATTTTGATATGAGTAATAGTAACATTTTTCTGATATTAACAAACTGAGGATTCTAGAGGGGAGGGGGGGAGGATGGGTTAGTCTGGTGATGGGTATTAAAGAGGGCACATTCTGCATGGAGCACTGGGTGTTATATGCAAGTAATGAATCATGGAACACTACATCAAAAACTAATGATGTAATGTATGGTGATTAGCATAACATAATAAAAAAAATATTCTAGAAAATATCCCTCAAAAAAACCCCATAAATTAAAATTGGGAAAAGGAATGGATTTCTATCAAATGTCTGTAGTCTAAGAGTTTAAAATAATTTCTAACATCCTGTTTTACTTCTCATAACTATATTGCCATTAAGTCAGCAAATAGTGTCTCCACTGAATAGATAAGGACAAAGAATGAAAAACTATAAGCTGGTAGTTTTGGTGATGACATAAAAATCAGAGCTAGCTTTCTAAGTCTGAAATACTCTTGTTCTTCAAGACTGGTAGGAAAGGGGTGCCTGGGTGACTCAGTCATTAAGCGTCTGCCTCTGGCTCAGGTCATGATCCCAGGGTCCTGGGATCGAGCTCCGCATGGGGCTCCCTGCTCAGCAGGAGGCGTGCTTCTCCCTCGCCCTCTTCCCCTGCTTGTGTTCCCTCTCTCACTGTGTCTCTCTCTGTCAAATAAATAAATAAAATCTTTAAAAAAAAAAAAAGACTGGTAGGAAAATCAACAATTAAGAGTGGCATACACGATGTCAGCATAAATGGACATAGTGAAATATTAAGCATACACTAAATGTTTAATAATGTTAAATGTTGAACATCTTTGAAGAAGAAGAGGAGCAAGATGGTGGAGGAGTAGGAGACCTGGATTCCGTCTGGTCCCAGGAATTCAGCTAGATAGGGATCAAACCATTCTGAACACCTAGAACTCAACAGGAGATCAAAAAAAGAATAGCAGCAACTCTCTGAACAGAAAAGTGACTACTTTCTGGAAGGTAGGACGTGCAGAGAAGTGAATCCAAGGTGATATTCGGGAGGATAGGTGGCGGGGGAGGGGGCCTCCGTCGGCCACTCTGGCAAGTGATAGAGCCACGGAGCACAAAATCAGAACTTTTAGAAGTCAGCTCCACTGAGGGACGTCACTCCAGTGGCTAAGCTGGGGGTGGAACCTCGTGGGATAGTGTGGTCTCAGGACCCTTGGGGTCACAGAAAGACCGGGGATGCCTGAGTGTGGCAGAGCTCCCAGGTATCGGAGCGTGGAAGCTGGCTGCAGAGAGGGAGCCTAGGAGTGGGCTCTCAGCTCAGGGTTGCCATAAACCATGATCCGTGGCACAGTCGGGCCACTGCTTTTCCAGCAGGGACCCAAGAAGCGGCAGATCCAGGGAGACTCGCCTTCCTCCCCCGGGAGGAGTGGTGTGGGAGTGCACTACAGGGATCTGCTGGGTTTGGAGATTCAACACAGGGTCAGGTGCCACAGATAGAAAAGGTCGGTCACAGGCCGGGTGAGCACGGACTGCGGCTGGAGACTGGGGAGACGGGAATGACTGGCTGCTTTTCTCTGGGGGCTCACTGAGGAGTGGGGCCCTGAGTTCTCAGCTCCTCTGGGCAGAGATTGGGAGGCCATCTTTTTCACTCTAATCCTCCAAAACTGTACGGAAAGATTGCAGGGAACAAAAGCTCCCTAGAGCAAACCCGACCAGATTACTTAGCCCGGCCATGGCTAGGGAGGGGCAATTCCGACTCTGGCAAAGACATTTGGGAACAACAGGCCCCTCCCCCAGAAGATCAGCAAGAATAGCCAGCCAAAGACCAAGTTTACCGATCAATGAGAACAGCAGAACTCCAGCGCTAGGGGAATACTGCACATAGAATTCATGGATTTTTTACCATGATTCTTTAGTCTTTCAAAGTTAATTATTTTTTGAACTATTTTTTTAAATTCTTCTTTTTCCCTTTCTCAACGAACATCTTATCAATCTCTCTTTTTTTTTTAAAGATTTTATTTATTTATTTGACAGAGAGAGACACAGCGAGAGAGGGAACACAAGGAGAGGGAGTGGGAGAGGGATGAGCAGGCTCCCTGAGGAACAGGGAGCCTGATGCGGGGCTCAATCCCAGGACCCTGAGATCATAACCTGAGCCGAAGGCAGACGCTTAATGACTGAGCCACCCAGGCACCCCTCAATCCCTTTTTTGAAAAATATTTTTTATTTTTCATTTTAGAGTCATATTCTATCTCTTCATAATAGTTACCCTTATTTTTGGCATATTTTTGGCATATATATATAAGTTGTTCTCTCTTTAAAATTTTGAGATACAGTTTCTTCTAACAGATCAAAATATACCCTAAATCTCTAGAGTATGGCTTTGTTTTACCCCCCTGCCTGATCACATTCTCTCCCTTTTTTTTTCTTTTTAAATCCTCTTCTTTCTTTTTTCAACCAACTTCTTATCTTATCAATTCCTTTTATAAAATCTTTCATAATTTTCATCTTTACCATCATATTCCATCCCTTCATCATATTAACCCTTATTTTGTACATACATAAGTTTTTCTTTCTTTAAAATTTAAAAAAGAAGCACTTTCTTCTAACAGACCAAAGTAGACCCAAAATCTAGTGTGTGGCACTGATCTATGCAACAGCCTGATCATATTTGATCATATTCTGTTTTTTTTTAATATTGTTTTGTTTTTGTTTTTATCTTTCTCTTTTTTTTTTCTTTTTTCTTTCTTTCCCTTTGTTTGCCCCAAGTTTCAGGTCTTTTCTGATTTGTTTAGTGTATATTTTCTGGGGACACTGTTACCCTGTTAGCATTTTATTCTCTCATTCATCTATTCTCCTCCAGACAAAATGACAAGATGGAAAAAAATCACCTCAACAAAAAGACCAAGAAGCAGTACTGACTGCCAGAGACCTAATCATTACATACATTAGTAAGATATCAGAACTATAGTTTAGGATGATGATTTTAAAGATACTAGCTGGGCTTGAAAAGAGCATGGAAGTAATTCGAGAAACCCTTTCTGCAGAAATAAAAGAACTAAAATCTAACCAAGTTGAAATCAAAAAGGCTATTAATGAGGTACAATAAAAAATGGAGGTTCTAACTGCTAGGATAAATGAGGCAGAAGAGAGAATCAGTGATACAGAAGACCAAATGATGGAAAATAAAGAAGCGGAGAAAAAGAGAGATAAACAACTACTGGATCACGAGGGCAGATTTCGAGAGATAAGTGCTACCATAAGATGAAACAACATTAGAATAATTGGGATCCCAGAAGAAGAAGAAAGAGAGAGAGGGGCAGAAGGTATATTGGAGCAAATTACAGCAGAGAACTTCCCTAATGTGGGGAAGGAAACAGGCATCAAAATCCAGGAGGCACAGAGAACCCCTCTCAAAATCAATAAAAATAGGTCAACACCCTGACATCTAATAGTAAAACTTACGAGTCTCAGAGACCAAGAGAAAATTCTGAAAGGAGCTCAGGAGAAGAGATCTGTAACCTACAATGGTACAAATATTAGATTGGCAACAGACCTATCCACAGAGACCTGGCAGGTCAGAAAGGACTGGCATGATATATTCAGAGGACTAAATGAGAAAAATATGCAGCCAAGAATACTCTATCCAGCTAGGCTGTCATTGAAAAGAGAAGGAGAGATAAAAAGCTTCCAGGAAAAACAAAAAATAAAGGAATTTGCAAACACAAAACCAGCCCTACAAGAAATATTGAAAGGGATCCTCTAAGCAAAGAGAGAGCCTAAAAGCAACATAGACCAGAAAGGAACACAGACAATATACAGTAACAGTCACCTTACAGGCAATACAATGGCACTAAATTCCAATAGTTACCCTGAATGTAAATGGGCTAAATGCCCCAATCAAAAGACACAGGGTATCAGACTGGATTAAAAAACAAGACCCATTGATATACTGTCTGCAAGAGACTCATTCTAGACCCAAAGACACCCCCAGATTGAAAGTGAGGGGGTGGAAAACCATTTACCATGCTAATGACACCAAAAGAAAGCTGGGGTGGCAATCCTTATATCAGACAAGTTAGATTTTAAACCAAAGACTGTAATAAGAGATGAAGAAGGACACTATCCTCCTTAAAGGGTCTATCCAACAAGAAGTTCTAACAATTATAAATATCTACGCCCCTAACAGGGGAGGAGCCAATTATATAAGCCCACTAATAAAAGCAAAGAAACACATCGACAACAATCCAATAATAGTGGGGGATTTAACACCCCTCTCACTGAAATGGACCCATCATCTAAGCAAAAGATCAACAAGGAAATAAAGACTTTAAATGACACACTGGACCAAATGGACTTCACCGATATATTCAGAACATTCCATCCCAAAGCAACAGAATACACATTCTTCTCTAGTGCCTATGAAACATTCTCCAGAATCGATCACATCCTAGGTCACAAATCAGGTCTCAAATGGTACCAAAAGATTGAGATCATTCCCTGCCTATTTTCAGACCACAATGCTTTGAAACTAGAACTCAATCACAAGAGGAAAGTCGGAAAGAACTCAAATACATGGAGGCTAAAGAGCATCCTACTAAAGAATGAATGGGTCAACCAGGAAATTAAAGAAGAATTAAAAAAATTGATGGATGGGGCACCTGGGTGGCTCAGTCGTTAAGCATCTGCCTTCAGCTCAGGTCATGATCCCAGGGTCCTGGGATTGAGCCCCGCATCGGGCTCCCTGCTCAGTGGGAAGCCTGCTTCTCCCTCTCCCACTCCCCATGCTTGTGTTCCTTCTCTCCTACCTCTCTCTCTCTCTCTGTCAAATAAATAAATAAAATCTTTAAAAAAATTGATGGAAACCAATGAAAATGAAAACACAACTGTCCAAAATCTTTGGGATACAGCAAAGGCAGTCCTAAGAGGAAAATATATAGCAATACAAGCCTTTCTCAAGAAACGAGTAAAGTCTCAAATACACAACCTAACCCTTCACCTAAAGGAACTAGAGAAAAAACAGCAAATCAAGCCTAAACCCAGCAGGAGAAGAGAAATAATAAAGATCAGAGCAGAAATCAATGAAATAGAAACCAAAGAACAGTAGAACAGATCAAGGAAACTAGGAGCTGGTTCTTTGAAAGAATTAACAAGATTGACAAACCCCTGGCCAGACTTAGCAAAAAGAAAAGAGAAATGACCCAAATCAACAAAATCATGAATGGAAGAGGAGAGCTCACAACCAACACCAAAGAAATACAAATAATTATAAGAACATATGAGCAACTCTATGCCAGGAAATTAGATAACCTGGAAGAAATGGATGCATTCCTAGAGATGTATCAACTACCAAAACTGAACCAGGAAGATATAGAAAACCTGAACAGACCTATGACCACTAAGGAAATTGAAGCAGTCATCAAAAATCTCCCAAAAAACAAAAGCCCAGGGCCAGATGGCTTCCCTGGGGAATTCTACCAAACATTTCAAGAAGAATTAATACTTATCCTTCTGAAACTGTTCCAAAAAATAGAAATGGAAGGAAAACTTCCAATCTCGTTTTATGAGGCCACCATTACCTTGATCCCCAAACCAAACAAAGACCCCATCAAAAAGGAGAATTACAGACCAATAGCCTTGATAAATATGGATGCAAAAATTCTCAGCAAAATACTAGCCAATAGGATCCAACAGTACATTAAAAGGATTATTCACCACGACCAAGTGGGATTTATCCCTGGACTGCAAGTTTGGTTCAACATCTGCAAATCAATCAACATGATACAATACATTAATAAAAGAAAGAACCAGAATCATATGATCCTCTCAATAGATGCAGAAAAAGCTTTTGACAAAGTACAGCATCCTTTCTTGATCAAAACTCTTCAGAGTATAGGGATCGAGGGTACATACCTCAATATCATAAAAGCCATCTATGAAAAACCCATAACAAATATCATTCTCAATGAGGAAAAACTGAGCACTTTCCCCCTAAGGTCAGGAATACGGCAGGGATGTCCACTATCACCACTGCTATTCAACATAGTATTAGAAGACCTAGCCACAGGAATCAGGCAACAAAAAGAAATCAAAGGCATCCAAGTCAGCAAAAGAGAATTCAAACTCTCACTCTTTGTGGAAAATATGATACTTTATGTGGAAAACCCAAGAGACTACCCCAAAACTGCTAGAACTCATACAGGAATTCAGTAAAGTGGCAGGATATAAAATCAATGCACAGAAATCAGTGGCATTTTTATACACCACCACCAAGACAGAGAGACAAAGAGAAATTAAAGAGTCGATCCCATTTACAATTGCACCCAAAACCTTAAGATACCTAGGAATAAATCTAACCAAAGAGGCAAAGGATCTGTACTCAGAAAACTATAAAATACTCATGAAAGAAATTGAGGAAGACACAAAGAAATGGAAAAATGTTCCATGCTCATGGATTGGAAGAACAAATATTGTGAAGATGTCAATGCTACCTAGAGCAATCTACACATTCAAAGCAATCCCCATCAAAACACCATCCACTTTTTTCAAAGAAATGGAACAAATAATCCTAAAATTTGTATGGAACCAGAAAAGACCCCGAAAAGCCAGAGGAATGTTGAAAAAGAAAAGCAAAGCCGGTGGCATCTCAATTCCGGACTTCCAGATCTATTACAAAGCTGTCAGCATCAAGACAGTATGGTACTGGCACAAAAACAGACACATAGATCAATGGAACAGAAGAGAGAGCCCAGAAATGGACCCTCAACTCTATGGTCAACTCATCTTCGACAAAGCAGGAAAGAATGTCCAATGGAAAAAAGACAGTCTCTTGAACAATTGGTGTTGGGAAAATTGGACAGCCACATGCAGAAGACTGAAACGGGACCATTTCCTTACACCACACACAAAAATAGACTCCAAATGGTTGAAAACCTAAATGTGAAACAGGAGTCCATCAGAATCTTAAAGGAGAACACAGGCAACAACCTCTTTAACCTCAGCCACAGCAACTTTTTCCTAGAAACATCACCAAAGGCAAGGGAAGCAAGGGCAAAAATGAACTACTGGGACTCCATTAAGATAAAAAGCTTTTGCACAGCAAAAGAAACAGTCAACAAAACCAAAAGACAACCGACAGAATGGGAGAAGATATTTGCTAATGACATATCAGATAAAGGGCTAGTATCCAAAATCTATAAAGAACTTATCAAACTCAACACCCAAAGAACAAAGAATCCAATCATGAAATGGGCAGAAGACATGAAGAGACATTTTTCCAAAGAAGACTTCCAAATGGCCAACAGACACATGAAAAAGTGCTCAACATAGCTCGGTATCAGAGAAATCCAAATCAAAACCTCAATGAGATACCACCTCACACCAGTCAAAATGGCTAAAATTAACCAGTCAGGAAACGACAGATGTTGTTAGGGGATGTGGAGAAAGGGGAACCCTCTTACACTGTTGGTGGGAATGCAAGCTGGTGCAGCCACTCTGGAAAACAGTGTGGAGGTTCCTCAAAAAGTTGAAAATAGAACTACCATACGATCCAGCAGTTGTACTACTGGGTATTTACCCCAAAGATATAAATGTAGGGATCCGAAGGGGTATGTGCACCCCCATGTTTATAGCAGCAATGTCCACAATAGCCAAACTGTGGAAAAAGCCAAGATGTCCATCAACAGATGAATGGATAAAGAAGACGTGGTATACATATATACAATGGACTAATATGCAGCCATCAAAAGGAATGAAATCTTGCCATTTGCAACGATGTGGATGGAACTGGAAGTTGTTATGCTGAGTGAAATAAGTCAATCAGAGAAAGACATGTATCATATGACCTCACTGATATGAGGAATTCTTAATCTAAGGAAAGAAACTGAGGGTTGCTGGAATGGTGGGGGGTGGGAGGGATGGGTGGCTGGGTGATAGACACTGGGGAGGGTATGTGCTATGGTGAGCACTGTGAATTGTGCAAGACTGTTGAATCACAGATCTGTACCTCTGAAACAAATAATACAATATATGTTTAAAAAAAAAAAAAAGAAGAAGAAGAAGAAGACAGCAGGAGGGGAAGAATGAAGGGGGGGAAATCAGAGGGGGAGATGAACCATGAGAGAGGATGGACTCTGAAAAACAAACTGAGGGTTCTAGAGTGGAGAGGGTTGGGAGGATGGATTACCCTGGTGATGGGTATTAAAGAGGGCACATTCTGCATGGAGCACTGGGTGTTATACACAAACAATGAATCATGGAACACATCAAAAACTAATGATGCAATGTATGGTGATTAACATAACAATAAAAAATTTAAAAAAATAAAATATATTTTAAAAAGAAAATAATATGATATTGTGTCTGTGCTATATAATTTTATGGCTCAGTTCTTTGACATTTATTTATTATGTATTAAAACTTATTTTCCAACCACTTATCTATTCAACCATCCATTTGCTCATTAAAAATATTTATTAAATAAATTCCCTTCAATTGCTGGGGGTAAAATTGTGAAGACCTAGCTCTCCGCATTTACTTTACTTGCAGACAATTGAGATAAACATGAAACTTGAAATAACACCAGATTAAAACTTACTAATTTATTGGACTAGGAAGGATGATATTCCTTAATTGGATTGGCCAATGAGAAGCATGCTGGAGCTACTCAGTTGAAAAACAAGGAAAAGAGATGAGAAGCGATCATAGGTGAGAGTTTAGATCTTTTTGCGAATACCAAAGTGCATATATACAATAGGTTGTTAGCTATAACACTGTACCATATATCATATGTAGTCCAAAGGAATAAAACATGTTCCGAGTCCTTAGTGGCTTTACCCTTAAGTTGAGGGAACAAGACATTTATATGTAAAAGTAAAATAAAAAGATGAGATATCACTAGAGAGTAAGAAAAATATACAACTGAACTATATACACATAGGATATTACTATTTACAAGGCAGAGTAAACTGTAGGCACAATAGATGAGGGATTGATTCATGAAGGATGGAGGACTGAAAAGGATGGTACATATGAAGTTAGATTTGGGTAAGCAGGGGAAGTAGTTTGAGAATAGAGAAATTTATTGGGGCCTGGCAAAAGATATTTGTGGTATGTGAGGATCAGCAGGAAATAGTTTAACTTCTCTTTTAGTTACTGATATCTATTATATGTATTACTTTCAGATTTTCTAATTTCAGAAACTGTCCTTATTGCTCATTTATTTATTTATTTATTTAATATTATTTGGAAGATACAAGTGTTTCTTTTCATGTTTAATAATTTTTTTATTATTAATTTATTGTTCAGATATCAAGGTCGCTGCCTCTTTCTTTTACATATTCAAATGTGTATATGAATCACATTGATTACTGCTATTTACAACATTTAGACTCTTATAAGAAAGGAGGAAAAATATTGACGTGTTACTGATTTAAAAGAATGAAAGAGAAATAGTTAAAATGTGATTCAAAATAATTCCTACTAAGGAAAATATGGCCATATACAAATATTTTCTGAACCTAAGAAATATTAAGATTAGACTGAATATACAGTATTTTTTCAATTGCAACATAATAGTGATTGATATAGTGAAGATTTAGTTAATATTTAGCATTGCTGGCAAAGAAGAATGACAAGATGAATGGACTTAAAAGGATACAGTATAAATATATTTGTAAAAATCACATAACTGGTTAGAAGAATTAAGAAAATGACAAAGCATTTGACTTATTCAACATTAGCATGAGATTCACCTATCCAGCATCTTTATAATTTATAAAGTTTTCAATATGTTCTATGGATCAAGGAGTATCTTGTTCAGTAAAATGATATATATGTGCTAAACTGTTAATTCTCATATGCTTGCAAACACCAAATGATTAAAAAATAACATGGAGGGACATTTCTTCAACTTTGGATTCTGAACATCAACCAAATTGAATGAGGATATGGTCCATTTTTAATATGCACCAGATGGTGTTTTGCTGATGAAGTTTACATAACAAAAACAAAATTAAAAATACAAAATATAGCCATACATTTGAATCTGTACTCATATTAAGGAAATGGCAATTCTGATTTTTAAAAAACTCATAGGAGACAAAAACAGAATGTAGAAGCTAAAATAATTTAAATTCATATATAGCAACTTTATGCAAAAATTGAAAAGAATGTAGGAAATAATGATACATTTTTCATAAATATAGGGTCATCACATGTTTAAATTAACTATATTGGGATATGCCCTATCCGTAATATTTTTGGACAATTGAATGTTTTGGTCTTCAGCCTTTACAAGGTATTTGCTAGATGTCTCCTATATCAAAATAAGTTACTACTGCCAAGCATTGACGACTGAAGTTACAAACTAAGTTGGATTCTCTGGTTGAAAATTACAAACTGTATCATCCACTGTGATTTAGGACAACTTCACAGAGCCAGCACAGGCCTAATTGGATGCAATATATATAAGGGTTCTCTAGAGAGAGATTTCCATTTTATTTCCTCACCCAAGCTGAGAATCATACCATGTGGCTTATTAAAAATGCCCATGGGGTGTGAAGGGTAAAAATCTATTTAAGCTTTAAAATTTTCCAAGAATTCAAATGGTTTTGAGTAGTTATCTTTATTTCATTAGATAAAAATTAATATCCTTTGTAACCAGAGCTGGATTTTGTCCTTGCTTTAAAACAGTATCATTTGTGAAAATGATGGTTTTATAGATGGAGATGACATAGAGTTGTTTACACTTTAATTAATGGCTAGAACCTTAAGTTCTCTTTTTAGCTAACCAAAATGTCTGTTACTGCTTTTACATGAAAATAGCTCGTCAATTCAAAATTACCAATTGTTTGAATTTATTTGACATCAGTCGAAACACACACACACACAGAGTCTCCCAGCACACATCAAATGTCTCTCTGGTGCAAACACTAACTTGAGAAAATTACTCATTAAATTAGTGAAAGAAACAAAATTGAACAAAGCTGATAAAAATAAAACATGAAATAACAAAATTGATAAACCAAAAATATAATCTGTAGCCTTCTTTATCTGGCCAAAATATATCTTTGAACACCACAGAATTAGTGAAGGGGAAGAGTTTTGATATATTTAATATACAGATATTTTAAAACTTCCAATAAAAGATCTATATATATATAACATCTTTTGATATATCAAAACTTCCAAGAAAAGCCAATGTTTCAAATGTTTTCTCTACAATTTCAAATTTAAAAGATAATTTGCTAATAAAAAACAATACTTAAATTGGATTTTCTTAATTTCTCTTCCTCATTTTGACTGAGTTGCTAGTGAGTACTGAATAATGCCCACAAGACAAGCAGCAAGGAGATAGAAAGAAAAATTAAGCAACTGGTGAATATATCAACTGACTGGTCCATCCCTGAATAATTGAGGGCTCGCTATATTTCCTTTAATAGTCATAGTTGACAGGTATTAGAAACTGAAAGTTAAGAAGCTTGATGTGCATGTTGTGGAAGAAGACATTTTAAATTTCTGGCTACACAAATTGTTAATATTTATATGTCTACATATTGTGATAAGGGTACTTACAAACAACAGCCTAGCAAACCTATAAGGTCTCTCAAATTCTGTGATCTTGGAAAGTGAGTTGATTTAAATCCAATCAACTGAATTTTCAAATAAATATGATCTTTTCAAGATTCATGTGATTATGTGTCATTTTCTAATATTTAAAACTGGCTAAACCAGTCATGCAATATCACATTATATTTTAAGGAGAAACGAATCAACACAATATTTTTTTTTCTTTATTAACACATGAAATATCAGTTAGAGACTCTCAAAAAAAAAATAGTTGACACTCTGAACTCCTTAAATGAAATATTTTAATTAGTTTGGCTAGCAAGGCTTAAGTAGATTGAAGCGCACTTGAGCCAGGGAAACCTGCCTATGTCTGTGGGATAGAGTGTAGTTTTGGTCAAACAACACTCTTCGGTGAAGTAATTCTGCACATATCATTACTGAAATAACTAAAAATTATGAAATTATTTAATATGCAAAATACTAAAGTCCAAGGGTTTCACATGAAACATTAGACAGATTTAATTAGGCAGAGTTCCTGATTATTAGGTTCAAATTTAAAATGGTCCACAAGTGCATGTTATGAAGAGAGAAGAGGAAGAAGTCTACTGGTGGAAAAATGTCAGCATGGGGAAAATAAAATAAAATAGATTATGGCATGAATTGAAATTGGAGTATCATGATGGTCTGAGGAGACTAGTTTATTTTTCCCTTCTGCTCTTTGAACAACATCCTTTCTATGCCTACCTTTCCTAGTCTGCAATATGAAGGGCTGAAATTAAGAAAGGTTTTAGTTCTAACACTCCATAAATCAGCAATCAAGAATAAAATGTGTTCATAATATTACAATAGCAATGACACCAGGTTTTTATGAGAACTTAGTCTATGAGATAAAATATTAGCATTTTACCTATATTGCATAATTTGAAATTTATAACAATCCTTTGAGGTTGGCTTTATTTTATCCATTTGACAGATGTGGGAACTGAGAATCATTTAGTGGGTTGGTGGTCAAGCCAAAATTGAAACCTGCATTTTTGTTTGTTTGTTTTAAATGCTCTTTCTGCTAAATCATAGGATTTTGAGAGAAAAATAATGAGACAGCAAAACAAAAACAAAACGTAGCTTAATTTGAGAAAAGGAGGTGCAAGCTTCATAATGACAACTCTATTGTAGAAAACCAACAAGCAACAGATGGCTTATTGAGAGAGGGCCAGTAGGCTCATGGCATCCTCATTGTGTAACAAAGGGCACCACCTATTTATAGAATATGTTTTCTTAAAACACACCATTACTCAAAGTCATAACAAATTCTCATGTGAAAATGATGAAGGATAAGGTCAGGAAGAGAATTTCCAGGTATGTGGACACTGTAGATTTATAACTCTCGTTAAAATTCTTGAGGCAGCAATGGTGTGACCTAGAAAGATATATTATGTGGAAGAAAGAGAGTGAAGAAGTTCCACTGTGATACAAAAGGGGGAAAAGTAAAGAAACAGAAAGAAAAAAAACACAACAAAGAAAACAGCACTGTTACTATGAAAAATATATAAAGAATATAACTGTTAATACATAAAAGGGGAGATCTCTAAGTTCATATTCTGACTTGGGTGATAAAAAAAAATCACTAAGCTGGAGATCTCTATTTTATCCTACCAGATAAGCAACATCTCGTGGTTAGGAAGAATGATGAACAACCCTTCTCTCCTGGGTGAATGCCAAGCCAAGCTCAAAGTAAGAAACCAACAATTATTTGTCCCCTATGACATAAGTGCCAGATACTGAAAATCGTATCAGTGGGAGTAGAACTGGTATTCCTTGAAATTTAGTTAACGAAAAGAGATTCCATATTCCATCAATAAGTCATTTTATTCCATTGGCCAAATGATTATAGAATACAAAAAAAAGAAAAGAAAATATCTGCTCTAGACAAGACCAAATGTTTTTAAAATCTCCTTTCCCCTTTGTTTGTACCTGAAATTGTGACTAAACTTACTTAATTACAAAAATAAGCCAATGATAATTTAGCCCATTTTTAAAGCAAGTTAGAATTAGAAGCTTTACACGCTGTGAATTGTGCAAGACTGTTGAATCTCAGATCTGTACCTCTGAAACAAATAATGCAATATATGTTAAGAAAAAAAAAAAGAAGAAGAAGAAGAAGAAGAAGGTAGCAGGAGGGGAAGAATGAAGCGGGGGAAATCGGAGGGGTAGACGAACCATGAGAGACGATGGACTCTGAAAAACAAACAGGGTTCTAGAGGGGAGGGGGGTGGGAGGATGGGTTAGCCTGGTGGTGGGTATTTAGGAGGGCACATTCTGCATGGAGCACTGGGTGTTGTGCACAAACAATGAATCATGGAACACTTCATCTAAAACTAATGTTGTAATGTAAGGGGATTAACATAAGAATAAAAAAATTAAAAAAAAAAAAAGAATTAGAAGCTTTACAAATAAGATAAGATACATGTCTATGGCTTGAATGGATTTGAGGGAGGTTGAACAAATTAGATTCTATATCATCTATGTTTATATTTATATGTATTTTGAATGGTTAGTTGGATGGATTCATCAGATGATGGTTTGCGTCATGTTGAGTACTAGGAGTTAGTGTTTTTAGTAAGGCATTGTTTCAAAATTGTCCATTAGACACTTGCTGATGGATATGTACACTCTACCTCAGTAGAGTCTGGCACCATTAGTTATTGTGCCCAATGATATGAAGTCTCTAAGATCCCAAAGTACCAAACAACCTAAAAATTATTATTATTTTTATTTTTAAAAAATTTTGGGGGGGTTTCCTTTTTTTATTTAAATTCAATTAATTAACATATAGTGTATTATTAGTTTCAGAGGTAGAGGTCAGTGATTCATTAGGTGCATAGAACACCCAGTGCTCATTCCATCACATGCCCTCCTTTATGCCCATCACGCAGTTACCCCAACTCCCCCACCCACGTCCCCTCCAGCAACCCTCAGTTTCTTTCCTATGCTTAAGAGTCTCTTATGGTTTGTCTCCCTCTCTGATTTCATCTTGTTTTATTCTTCCCAGGTTTGTTTGTTTTACTAACCAGAATCATGCTGTATGTATTGTTCTTTGATGTGCTTGTTGGAGATGTTCTCAGTCCAGCACACTCCTTTTATCCATTCTATATTCCACACAAATAATGTTACTATTTGGGTTGCTTCATTCTGCTGTTATAATTATGCCCACTTTTGTGCACAAACTTGAGCACAGGGGCTGGAACTTGAGGGGAAGAGTGTCAGTATGAGCCCTTGGCAATCTGAGGTGAAGGCGTGTTGACATTGAGCAGGTGGCAGGCCTTGCATGCTGACTTGGGCAGGAGGGTGGCTAGACTATGAATTTGGGACCCACAGTCCTATGGCATCATGTGTGATAGGGAAGTGGCTGGTTTTGCTTTTAACTTTTGTTTTTCTGGGAAACTCTATCTCTCCTTCTATTCTAAATGAAAGCCTCACTGGATAGAGTATTTTTGGATGTAGATTTTTTCCTTTTAGCAGTTGGAATTTATCATGCCACTCTCTTCTGGCCTGCACAATTTCTGCTGAAAAACCCACTGATAGCTGTACGGAGTTTCCCTTGTATGGCACTGCTTTCCTTTCTCTTGCTGCTTTTAAAATTCTCTCTTTATCACTACTTTAGGCCATCTTATAAGATGGCTAAAAATTATATTTAAAATGATGGTTTAAAAATAGGCCATGCTTATGGAGGTAATCATACAAAAAATTTTTTTAATGTGTCTGACCTACAAGAATAACAACTAAAGTAACTAACTCATGGGGATAAAAAAGTGCACACATAATTTGTCAGGTCAAAAAACTGCTGGGAAGGTCTTGCTTTCTGGCGTAAGAAATCATATCATGCTTACCCTTTCCTTGGAGCCAGAATGCCTACAAACTCTCACAATACAACTAGCTGTTTCCTTTATGCATTTATTCTCCAGAAGCCAAAAAAGGCAGTCACAGAAAATTTAGATTCACTAGTATCTGAAAGTTTACATTTTAAATTAATCATTCTTTAAAAATTAATTTCTCTGAAATGATTTATCTATTCAAAGCCATTCAATAGATTGGTACCTTCTATGGGATAAATATGAGATTCTTGGAATGGTTTACAACTCTCTGCCGTACCTAGCCCTTTACTTTCTCTGTCCATCATTTCCCACTTGTCTCCTATCTCAAAACTTACAGTCCCACAAAACCAAGAACTAAATACAGTGGATCCTTGAACAATGCAGAAATTAGAAGCACCAAACCCCATGCAGTCGAAAATGTGCATATAACTTTTGATTCCCCCAAAACCAAACTACTAGTAGCCTATGGTTGACCAGAAGCCTACCAGTAACATAAACAGTCGATTAACATGTATTTTGTATGTTATATTTATTATATACTGTATTCTTACAATAAAGTAAGCTAAAGAAAATTAAATGTTATTAAAAAATCATAAGGAAGAGAAAATATATTTACAGTGCTGTATCAAAATAAATCTACTTTTAAGTGGACCTACCCAATTTAAATCTGTGTTGTTCAAGAGTCAACTATAATTACCTAAACATGGTGTGTTATTTCATGCTTTGTGCTATGGTACACACTGCTCTATATTCCCAGAATTCTGTTCCCCCTTCTCCATGCATATACATGCAAACGCCTTCTGCCTTCTCTGACTCCTACATAAACCCATGATTCTTACTTCTTCCCATGCTTCCATTGAAACTCCTATGTGCCTCAAATGTAGTATGCTTGGCATATTTTTTCACATGTATTTCTGCTTGAGAACCATGATGATCTAATTCCAAGCACAAGGTGCTAGGAATAATATAATATAGTAATGTAATATATAGTAATATAGCACAGAGTTTAAAAAGGAAGGGGTGTGATGGAAGAGAGGTGGATCCAAGCTCCAAACAAAATTTTTTTCAGCTGGGTGACTTAGAGCAAGTATTCTGCATCTCTGGGCTACAGCTTCCTCATTTGTAAGACAGGAGTAATCACAGCCCCTCCATTATATGGTTGTGACTATTAAATATAATGACACATGTGACAAGTAAGAAGATTCACTGATACATAGTAAAAACTAGTCTATAAATATTTGTTTTATTAATATTTTAAATTCTATTTAAATCTCTGGCTCATAGCAGAAGCTTAATAAATATGTTGAATAAAATGAATGAATGGATGATTGAAGACAGGTTGCACTGACTTCTGTTGTTTCTCTCATTTTTGTTTTTTGGTTTTTTTGGTTTTTTTTTTTAAGATTTTATTTATTTATTTGACAGAGAGAGAGACAGAGAGAGCAGGAACACAAGCAGGGGGAGTGGGAGAGGGAGAAGCAGGCTTCCTGCTGAGCAGGGAGCCCGATGTGGGACTCGATCCCAGGACCCTGGGATCATGACCTGAGCTGAAGGCAGATGCTTAACGACTGAGCCACCCAGGCGCCCTGTTTCTCTCATTTTTGTAACACAGACCTTCCATCTGTATTCATTGCCCATGTGCCCTTGTACCAGGTGGAGAAGAGGTATCCAGACACTAACTGATCAGCCCACGCAACACATCACTACGCTAACTTTTCAGTGCCCATAGGAACTTAAACAAACAAGAAACTCAAGTAAAGTATAGTAGTTTAAACAGATTCACTTGAGAAATGTTAAAAACAGAATAATAGGTAATGATGGAATTCAAGTTCTGGAGAACATCTGAGTTAGTGTCTCCCACATCACTCTTCAATTACACAGCTTCATTATATGGTTGGCCTCACATATCATATAGACAAGACCAGTGCCTCTAAGACTTTAAAGTGCATATGAACCACCTGAGAAGTTAAAATGTAGAGTCTGATTCAGAAGGTATGCAGATGGGAAGCGCTAATACATTTGTTGTTTCTGAGACTGTATGTTGTATAGCAAAGGTAGTTCAGTGTGCAAATTTTATTTATTAATTTATTTATTTTTAATTTTTTAAAAGATTTTATTCATTTGAGAGAGAGAGAGTGCACAAGCAGGGGGAGGGAGAAGAAGGCTCCCTGCTCAGCGACATGGGGCTCCATCCCAAGACCCTGAGATCATGACTTGAGCCAAAGGCAGACGCTTAGCCACCTGAGCCACCCAGGCACCCCAGTGTGCAAATTTTAAAGAGCAAAAGAATCAACTGAGGTGCTTGTTAAAAATAGAGCAGTGATAGAATGTCATGATTGGAAATCAGTTGGATATAGCAGTAAGGAAGAGTGATAGAGTTAAAGGTAATATATACCATTACTTCATAAAAATAGAGAGCTTACAAGGCACAGGGACTCAACATTTTACAAGTTTTAACTCATTTAGGAAGGCCTTGAGTTTTGAACTTGGATAATTGAATGAAGATTCACATTTCACATGCAGAGAATAAAGGAGATGGGGAGAATACTGAGGGTAGAGGGAGATAATGTGTTTGCTTTTGGAAATGTTTGAGAAGTCTACATACCCTTTGGGTGGTGATATCTACCATACTGTTGGTGACATAGATCCCATGTTGAAGAGACAGATCAGGGCTGGAGATAGAAATTTATGGCTCTTCCTGTCCATGCATCAATGGTGCTTTGTACAACAAGAAGAGGGGGAGGGTAAAGGTTGGAATTTTTGGACCATAAATATTGAAGGAAAGGGAGAGAAGACAAAAAAAAATAAAGATGACCAAAATGAAGTAAAAGGGAAATCAGGAGGAAAAATGTAAAAAAGGAGAACATTTAAAGAAAGATATTGCGATAAAAATGCCGAGTTTTTCATTCACTGTAAGTAGGATGTGAATGAAAGTAAATATTTGGGAATTAGGCAATGGGTGGTAAATTTTAGGAGTACATTTCAGTTGCATTAAGTGTGATAAAGTGAATGAGAAGTTGGGACAGAGGCCAAGTGGATTATTATTGCTTTGAGGATTTTGACACAGCAGAAGGAATTGGAGCTAGAGGGTAAGGACCATGGTATTATTAAGGTTTTAAAAAGAAAAGAGGGCGCCTGGGTGGCTCAGTTGGTTAAGCGACTGCCTTCGGCTCAGGTCATGATCCTGGAGTCCCAGGGTCGAGTCCCACATCGGGCTCCCTGCTCGGCAGGGAGTCTGCTTCTCCCTCTCCCACTCCCCGTTTGTGTTCCCTCTCTCGCTGTGTCTTTCTCTGTCAAATAAATAAATAAAATCTTAAAAAAAAAAAAAGAAAAAAAGAAAAGAAAAGAAAAAAAAAAAAAACCAAACACTTTAGCATGTAAACAGAGCAAAAGGAGCCACTGAAGATGGAGAAGCTAAAGGTACAAGGTAGTGACGGAAGGTCAGCAGGGTGCAGAGTGATTATTGATGGAATGAAGTCTTGGGAGAGGCCACAAAGTGAGAGAACAGGTTTATGTAACAAATGCAATATCTCACAGTGTTTATGGCTTCAGTGTTTGGAGTCAAGCAGCTCAGTTTTAATCCTGACTCTCCCACTTACCAGTCCTGTGAACCAAGAAGTTACTAAACCTCTATGTGCCTCGGCTTCATATCTGTCAAATGGGAAACTACTAGTACCCCCCCACCCCCAATGTTATTGGGAGGATCAAATGAGATAAAGCTTGTGAGAATAGGACACACTAGTACTGGGTAAGAGTCCTCCAAGAAGTAACTGTTATATTCAAGAGAGAAGTGCAAGGAGCCATTGTGGAAAGGAACAGAATCACTGGTCTCTGTGATAAAGCAAGAGGGAAAAGGGGAAAAAAACTTTGCAAAGGATACCTAACAATGAACCTATATTCTAAATACACATGGAGCATTCTTTTATTCTTTTTATATTGTTTATAAAGTAACTTTTAAACATTCCATACCTCTAAGGAATATTAACACTCAGTTATTCATTGCTAAGGGAAATAAATACCTTTCTTCTAATTCAGAGTAACACTAACCACAACTGCTTAATATCAAAGTTTTTTTAGTCTTTGTCTAGATAATGGTTTAAGGTACAGACATCAAGAATCATGATCAACTCTTTCTATTAACTACATAGAAATAGATTATACTAAAATTTCAGGTTTTTACTTCATCTCCCTGTCTGCAAAATGCAGTGATATAATCTGGGAATGATTTCTCTGCTTTGCATGGTCCCTGCTCTGCTGTATGGATACTCTTGGCATTTTAATAGGAAAAAAAAGGCAATTTCAGAGTGAATATGACTTGAAAAGGACTCTGCCCATTGCTAAAAAAAATGGATTCCAGGATATTTCCTTCTATTGTTAGCAAACACTGCCTATTTGTTTTATTTTTAAACACTTTATTCTCACTCTCTTGAAGACTACGTTGAAGTCAGAGTAATTTGTCCTCTTATTTGACTCTTCTTCTAGAGGGTTTTATAAGAAAATTATATATGATAGACTCAAGCTTTGCATTCTTCCATTACATTGAGCATTTATAAAGGAATAATTAAGCAATGATACATACCATTGTGGTTGTATATTATGTAGGTAATGGGTAGTCTGTGTTTCAAAGTGATTTTTACAACTATTATCCTATGTAGTCCATACAAGAGCAAAATGCATTATGGCTATATTTCAGGTGAGAAATCTGACATGATGAAAGCAAAAAATTTCCCCTTAGTCAGATAGCAAGTTTAGAAATGCTAAACTGTTAAAAACTGCATTGTTCACATTGTAAAAAGCTATTCTTAAGATATTTTTGAGAGCTTTTGTAAAGGTTTACTCTTCCATGAAATCACTGAAGAAAAGGATAAACAGAACAAATTCTCACTTTTTCTATTTGATTCTTTCATCAGCACTTTAACATCTATGAAACTGCTTATGTTTAATATACAATCTGCATGGGCGCCTGGGTGGCTCAGTCGTTAAGCGGCTGCCTTCAGCTCAGGTCATGATCCCAGGGTCCTGGGATCGAGCCCCGCATCGGGCTCCCTGCTCGGCGGGAGGCCCGCTTCTCCCTCTCCTGCTCCCCCTGCCTGTGTTCCCTCTCTCGCTGTGTCTCTCTGTCAAATAAATAAATAAAATCTTTAAAAAATATATATACATATACAATCTGCATGCAGAAGAATGACTTCAGTTTAGAGAAAGCAATGATTCAATGATCTAGGAGGTTCCTGTGTTTATTTTCTTAGAGGTGAACAGAGGTAAAAAAAAATGTTAACTAATTGGATTCCCAATGCATCCTGACTGGACATAAACCAAGCAAACTCGTAGTCATCTTCTGTGATAAGCCATTGAGAGAGCCTGTAAGACACATTAGCTACCAGCAAAGGTAGAGCAATCAGTGCCGTGATATCACACAGAGATTTTCCACAGTTTGAATCTCATCAAGTTATAATAGGCTCTCTTCTCCTATCTCCAAATATGCTTTGAATTGACAGGAGACTTCAGTCTCCCTGAGTAATTCTTCTAAAATCTTGCGAAATATTCTTCTAGAGGAAAGAAGTTATATGAGACATTTTGGGACTCTTGAGTATATAAGAAACCTTTTTGGTGTTTAGAATGCTTCCAAGTGAGAAAAGTCTGAGTGAGAAAAGTTTATGCTAAGAAAGTCTCTAACCAGGACCAATGTGTCAACAGATTTTCAATGACAGTGGAAGCTCAAGAGTTGTGAGGCTATGTTCTGAAATGGTATCCTGATTAAATATTCGAGAATAATTCCCTGCATTACACACTGACTCTCATTCTTGGAAAATTATATTCTTAAGCAAACCCCGCCTTTAGGAGGTAAAATGTGATCTAAGGTCAATATGCAATTTCAAAATTCAGATATCCACATCAGGATAGGATTGAGTAACAGAGAACAAATTTACCATCATGCTTGAACATCTAAAAACAGAAACCAAAACCAAATCAAACCAAACCAAAAACAAAAACAGAAAACCAGGCAAAAAACATGAAACAATGGTTGTCAAGACACTGAATGTCAGGCAGTGAAGGATAGTGATTCTGAGAGATGGCGAGTAAATTAAGTTAGCTATAAGACTTACCTGCTAGAGAGATTCCAAGACATGGTACAGAGAGGACAAATTAGGCAGAACTCTGAGGTCTCCATGAACAGAAAAATAGTTGGTGGGAGTCATGGAAGGCTTCATGAGCTTGTGTGAGAGTACCATAGGGATGAGATCTGCGTAAACACTCGGCCCTGCTCCTGGTACTGAACCGTATTTTTAGACAGAGATTTTTTTTTTTCTTTCTACCAAAACATTCCATTGACCTGGTCAGGGCTTTCTCAGAAAGGCTTTCACTTTTGAGTTCCTTGAGTTTAAAGGATTACTTTTTAAGAACCACTTTTTTTTTCCACCACATCAAAAACTAATGATGTATTGTATGGTGACTAACATAACATAATAAAATAAAACTAAAAGGAAAAACATAATTTATCATATATATAAAAAAAGAACCACTTTTTTTTAAATGAAGAAAACATGATATTTTTAAGTGTACATATAATTTCTAAAACAGTAAAAGCAAGTTCATTTTGAAGACCACGTAAAGAGTCAACGTCATGCAACGTTCATTGTATCAGTTTATTCAAATTATGTACATGTTCATACCAGGATGAAAAGAAGCTCAAACCTCACTATAAAACTTGATCATGTTTTTAAGACAAAAATGGAGTCTTTCTCCAGTGTTGATTTATTAAACATGTTCTATAGAACAGGATCTTAACCTGTTCTGGTTTTTCTGCTTCCTGAAGGAATTCATGCAATTGTTAAGCTTCTAACCAGGAGAGAACTTAAGGACTTGAAGACTCAGTCCCCTTATTTTCGGGGGTGTGACTACAAGTCCCCCAACCCCTTTGGATATTGCTTAAATGTGGCAAAAGGATTTTTAGCTTTTATGACTAAAATGAAGGTAATGGATTTTGATTTATGGATTCTGCATAAACAGAGAACACCTGCAGAGAATCCCCTCAGTTTTCAGCTAAAGAAACTACCTGAGTCAGGGAAAGAACCACTCCTCATGCTATACAGGGCTTTGGGTGGAATACTCAGAGGAGTTTGCCTTAATAGTGGGACAAAATTAGACCTAGACAGAACACTGTTCTGACCTGCTAAACAAAGCTTAAAATCAAGATGCAAAGGAATCAAACTACTTCCAAATAACTTTAACTGAATATCAGGATAAAGCTCAGTCACATTTAGATACATGCAAAAATATCCAGAAATCCAAAAAGATAAAATTCACATCTCTGGAATCTAATTAAAAAAAAAAAAATCACAGGTGCCTGGGTGGCTCAGTCAATTGAGCATCTGACTCTTGATTTTGCCTCAGGTCAGGATCACATGAGTGTGGCATGGAGCACCGTGTCAGCTCCATGCTCAGCATGGAGTCAGCTTGAGATTCTCTCTCCCTCTGCCTCTGCCCATCCCCCTGCTCTCTCTCTCCCAAATAAATAAAATCTTCAAAAAAAATCAGACATTCAAAGAAACAGGGAAATATGACTCATAATGAGGAGAAAAAGCCATTGAAATCCTCCCAGAAATAACACCAGGATAGAATATTATACAAGGATACTAAAACAATTTTTTGAGATTAAACATACAGCATAGGGTCAACAGTAGATTAGCATTACAGAAAAATAGATTAGTGAACATAAAGACAAATAAATAGATACTATGCAAAATGAAATGGAGGGAGAAAAAGCTTAGAAAAAAAACTAACAAAACATCAGTGAACTGTGTGACAACTTCAAGTTGCCAAATACACATGTAATATGAGTCCCTGCAAGAAAGAAGGGTAGGAACAGAAAAAAATATTTGAAGAAATTAATGGCCAAAATTTTTCTAAATTTGATGAAAACTATAAAACCACAGATCCAAGAGGTTCAAACTACTTAAAAACCACAAGAAAAAAGAAGGAATCTGTACCAAGTGATGTTACAATCAAGTGGCTTAAAAACACTGATAAATGGTTCCACAAACAGAAGGAAAGATATTCCATACTCATGGATTGGAAGAACATATATTGTTAACATGTCCATACTATACAAAGCAATCTACAGATTTAACGCAATTCCTATGAAAACACCAATGGCATTTTTCACAGAATTAGGACAAATAGTCCTAAAATTTGTATGGAACCATAAAGACACCAAATAACCAAAGCAATCTTAAAAAAGAAAAACAAAATTGGAGATATCACAATCACAGATTTCAAGATATACTACAAAGCTGTAGAAACCAAAACAGTACGGCACTGGCACAAAAATAGACACATAGATCAATAGAACAGAATAGAAAGCCCAGAAATGAACTCACAGTTATATGGTCAATTAATCTTTGACAAAAGAGGCAATAATATCCAATGAGAGAAAAACAGTCTCTTCAAAAAATGGTATTCAGAAAACTGGACAGCTACACTGGACCACTTTCTCACACCATACACAAAAATTAACTCAAAATGGATTAAGGACCTAAATGTAAGAACTGAAACCATAAAAATCCTAGAAAAGAGCACAGGCAGTAATTTCTCTGACATCGGCATAGCAACATTTTTTTCTAAATATATCTCCTTAGACAACGGAAACAAAACAAAAACTATTGACACTGCATCAAAATAAAAATCTTCTGCACAGCAAAGGAAATAATCAACAAGACAAGTTATGGAATGGGAGAAGATATTTGCAAATGACATATATGATAAAGGTATAATATCCAAAATATATAAAGAACTTACACAACTCAATATCAAAGAAGTAAGCTTTGTCCAATTAAAAAATGGACAGGAGACATGAACAGACATTTCTCCAAAGAAGACATACAATGGCCAAGAGACACATGAAAAGACATTCAACTTCACTCATCATCCCAGAAATGCAAATCAAAGCCACAATGAGATATCACCTCACAACTGTCAGAATGGCTAGTATCAAAGAGACAAGAAATAATAAGTGTTGGCAAGGATGTTGATAAAAGGGAACCCTGGTACACCATTAGTAGGAATACAAACTGATATAGCCACTGTGGAAAACAGTCTGGAGGTTCCTCAAAAAATTAAAAATAGAATTACTATAAGATCTAGTAATCCCTAATTTACCCAAAGATTAAGAAAACACTAATTTAAGAAGATATATGCACCCCTATGTTTATTGCAACATTATTTACAATAGCCAAATTATGGTAGCAGTACAATGTCATATATATATATATATAATTTATATATAAATTTATATTTATATAAATATAATATATAAATATGTATATTTATATATAATTTATATACATAATTTATATATATAATTATATAATTGTATATATATAAAATGGAATATTATTCAGCTATAGAAAAGAATGAAATATTGTCATTTGAAGCAACATAAGTGGATCAAAAGAGTGTAAAGCTAAGTGAAATAAGTCAGAGAAAGACAAATACCATATTATTTCACTCATATGTGGAATTTAAAAAACAAAACAAACAAACAAAGAAAAAAAGAGATAAGCCTAAAAACAGACTCTTAACTATAGAGAACAAACTGATGGTTACCAATGGGGAGGTGGGGGGGAATGGGGGAAAGAGGTGAAGTGGATTAAGCCTGCATTTATCATGATGAGCACTGAATAATGTGTAAAATTGCTATATTGTACACCTGAAACTAATATAACACTGTATGTTAACTGTACTGTAATTAAAAAAAAAAAAAACATTGATAAATATAAAATCCTAAAAGCAACCAGAGTAAAACAATATACTACATAGGAAGGAACGATAATGACAGCCAATCTCTCAGCAGAAACAATGTAAGTCAGAAGGCAATTTAGTAAAGCCTTTAAAGTATTGGGAAAAAAGCAAAACAAAACAAAACTGTCAACCTAGAGTTCTAGATTGAGTTAAAATGTTTTTCAAAATTTAGAGTGAAATAAAAAGAATTTTTAACACTTATCAAAGCTGAATTTAATAACTAGCTGACCTGTACTACAAGGAATTTTAGAGGAAGCCCTTCAGGCAGAAGGAAAATGATGTGGAAACCTGGATCTGCACAAAAGAATGAAAAACACCAAAAAATGGTAGCTATGTGAGCAAACAAAAAGACTTATTTCTTACACTATTTAATTCTCTGTAAAAGGCAGCTGTTTAAACTATAGTAGTAAAAACATATTGAAGAATTTAAAATATTGTTGAAATAAAACATATGACAACACGAGCACAAAGGCTTGGGATGGTAGAAATGGAAGTAACCTTAGGGAGATTTGCATACTATATGTAAATAGGTTTATCATTTGAATTAAATTGAAGATGTGTGAATACTCTAAATCTTAAAGCAATCATAAAAAATAACAATAAACCAGAGTTGCAGGTTATAAGTCAAAAAAGGAGTTAAGATTGGAATCATTAAAAAATAATTTAATACAAATAGAGAAGAGAGAAATAGCAAAAAAGAAAAATAGGATAAATAAAAGCAAATAGCAAGCATGTTAATATTCACATCAGTACACATAAATTGCCTAAAAATGCCAACTGAAAATAAGAGATTGTCAGATCAGGTTAAAACCAAAACTCTGGAACAGTGCATCAAAAACTAATGATGTAATGTATGGTGATTAACATAACATAATAATAAAAAAATTAAAAAAAAAGAAACTCACTTGAAATATAAATATGCAAGTTAGTTAAAAGTAAGATAATGAAACAAGATGTATCATGCCAATACTAAACCAAAAAGAGTGAGTCAATTTCCTAGGAGGACATAACAATTTTGAATTTTTATATGCCTAATAATGAAGCAAAATACATGAAGCAAATTGGTAGAATTGCAATGAAAAATAGACTAATCCTTGATGATAGTTGGAAATTTCAAGATTCTTCTCTCAATAAATGACAGAGAAAATCAAGAAGGACCTACGAGATGTGAGTAACACTGTCAATTAAATGACCTAATTGGCATTTATGGAACACTGTACAAAAGCAGAAAGTACATTCTTTTTAAGTGCGCATCAAACATTTATCAAGCTAGACCATATTCTAAGCTGCAAAACAGGTCTCAATAAATCTAATATGTTTAAAACCATACAATGCATATTCTCTGACCACAATAGGATTAAAACAGAATATATGCAAAAGTCCCCAAATATTTGAAACAAAATAAAATATGTCTAAATAAGCTGTTAGCCAAAGAATCAAAGGAAAATTTGAAAGAATTTTGAGCTGATTGGAAATGAAAGTACAACATATCAATGAATCCGGGCCCACATTTGTCTCCTGAGGCAGTACCTTAATTATCCGCCTTGTAATGGCCATCTCTATGGCCTCCTCTCCATTCATTCCCTTTCTCTTCATCAGTTTTTCAGGTGTTGCCTCTCCTGTCTGGCTACAACTGCTTATACTAGTAGAAGGCATGTGGAACACTGAGGGGTTGGGAAAAATAAAAAGATTTGGCCATGCCAAGTTTATTGCTATGAACTCACTAAACATACATTAATGGATTTTTCATTGACTAAATGATGGATATTTGAGCTTCTGTTGCAAAAGCATCTCAGTGCAGTTTACAGAAATTATATGCATCTCATTTTCAATTCTTGTCACAGTATTTGAGCCCTTTAGACTTATTTTAATTATGCAGATGATTTGTATTGGTGATCATGTTCTACAGATAACAGTATATATCAATTTGACCTTTTAATTTTCCATTCATTCACATAGATACTAAAGAATGATAATGCTTTGTGGGGCTCCTGGGTAGCCCAGATGGTTAAGTGTCTGCCTTCGGCTCAGGTCATGATCTCAGGGTCTTGGGATCGAGCCCCGCGTTGGGCTCCCTACTCAGTGGGAGGCCTGCTTCTCTCTCTCCCTCCACTACTCCTCCCTGCTTGTACTCTCTCACTCTCTCTGTCAAATAAATAAATGAAATCTTTAAAAAAAAATGATAATGCTTTGTAATCGACACCTGGGCATTGTCACATCTGTTTTTATTCTCGGCAATAAAAAACGCATCGTTTGTGTTTAAACTATACCCATATTTAAAAAAAAAAAAAATTCCCTCTGATTTACATGATTAACTTATTTAGTGAAGCAGAAAAAAAGGTCTCATGCATTGTGCTTAGTTATAAACAACGTGTGACTGGATAAATAGCAATTGCCCATCAGTCTGCCTGACTTCCTGTTATTATCTACCAGCGGGAATACATTAAAAGTCGATGCTGTTGTTACATTCATATGTACGCATTTTCACAGTGTGTCACCGTCTATTACAAGCTTGATGCTTAGTTTTCTGCATTACCTTTACTTGATTGACCATAGAGTTTTTAAAATAGATTTATAAAAATCATAAAGTTGTATACTTGTAGAAACCAACTGTGAGTGGCAAAATGATCAAGAAAAACACAAAAATATCCAACTACATTTTATTTTAACAAAATGAAGAAGATGACAAACTGAAGATAGATCAACTGTAAAGTTTTGGAAGACCTACCATCCACTATCAGAGTACATATCACACTACATTTTATTTATTCTTTTTAAGATTTTATTATTTGACAGAGAGAGACATAGCAAGAGAGGGAACACAAGCAGGGGGAGTGGGAGAGGGAGAAGCAGGCTTCCCGCTGAGCAGGGAGCCCGATGTGGGACTAGATCCCAGGACCCTGGGATCATGACCTGAGCCGAAGGCAGACGCGTAACGACTGAGCCACCCAGGTGCCCCCACACTACATTTTAAATATCTATTTTATTTTCTTTAAAATAAAGTTCCGGGAGGACCAAAAATGAACTTGCTGAGTTTTCTACTCTCAATGTATAGCACAGTTCCATACTTATACTAAGGGTTAGAGAAAATATTTGTTGGATTGATGAATAATCTACTAATACATATTAATAATATAATACTGTTATATAATAAATCAAGTATGTAACTTTGGGAAGATGGCTATTAAAATTGGTTTTGAGTTTACATGTTAATTCTTACATATATGAGAAAATGTTGGTGAATATCTGCATGAATATAAAATGTTTCTTTCCCAGCAGTTTGTGGCAGTTTTAAGAATTACATATGCTTTGAAGTTTGTGAGTTATTCATGTTACATAAATGATGTAATTGTTCTAAAACTCTCCATATCCTTATGTTAAGTATTTAACTTACAAATGAAAAATTTCACACAATTCACTTCATAATGACATTTAAAAAAATTTTTCACAAAAGTCAAAATGTCAAAATCTAACATTAGTTATTTAGATGTTGAAGGTTAGCATTGACAGTGATGAAAAGTAGATCATGAGTATAAATGGAAATAATATTTTTATTGATAATACAAAGGATGTTAATTTAGCTATATAGAAAATGTTGGAGCAGGATAACAAATGGACCTCAAAGTTTATTTGATAGGTTCTTCTTATTTTCTTACTCCACAGAAGTCATAGATGTCACAAAACTGAGATCTGAAAATGGTATTCATTTTCTCAGCTCTGAAACAATGGATGTTAGAGAAGACGATCATGCATGAATTATCTCCTTGTCTAATGCCATGATTTGATTGGTGGTGGAATTACTCATAAGCCTGAATATGTTTAGAAGAATTTGGGGTATTTTCAGGTGTGAGGGTTTTAGGTGTTTTTTTTTTTTTTTTTTTTAATGCTTTTAGGAACACTGAAAATATGGGTGGAACACTAAATTATTTTGCCTCAACATTAAAATTGTTTAAATATCCACCAAAGACACTGTTTGTGTGTTTAAGAACTGTTATAATAGTATACTTGATAACCATGGTAGGAACAAACAGAAATGAAAAGCTACTTATAGAGCAAGTGATAAACACACATCAAATGGGTTTTATGAGCAACAGAGTAGGTTAGAACCATCCGAGGCTATTTACTGTAATGACAAAAAACTATTATAAAAGATGCAAATTTATTCTAAACTACAGGTACTGAAAAACCTTCTGAAAGAATTAACCAGGTTTGTTTTTCTTTTCCACATTACATAACACAGTTATTTTGGAAGAATTTTTTTTTTTTCTGGAGTTCTTAACTCCAAAAAAGGAGAAATGTTGATGGCAAAAATTTTCAACTCTAGGACTTATGACTCCTAATTAGCATGTCTGTGTATGTGTTTGTTTATTTCTCTTTTATCTCAAGCAGTCCTAGATGTATAACAAATACTAATTTGAAATTTGATGAATTATATTTTTAAATTGTATGCTCTTATTTTTCTATAAATTATTTTAGGGCATTTATTTTTTTTTATAGTATATAAATATAATTAATTTATAAAAATAAGAAAAAAACTAATAAAAAAGGGACTCAACACTAGATTCTTATCTAGATGAGATTCAAAGGTTAGAAAACACAAATGGGAAGACCATAAAATACACTAGATTAAATGTAACTGAGCTGGAAATTTGGCTGAATTTAGGAATGATCAAGGGGGAAAAGGAAACTGATGAAATGAAAAAAATCTCATTCAAAATAACAACAGGAAAAAGACATATGCACATCATATTTCCACAGGGAAAATTGGATTGATTAGTAGGATGAATAATAAAAATTTTATAGCAGTTACCCTCTTGTTCACTCCTTTGCCAGCACTGAAACAAAACCAGGGGTTTGGGAGCACAATAGTTCTCGGGGCACATGTAAGTAGAGGGTGGGGGACAAAACAATAAATCCTATAACTCCTCCCCAGATTTTTAAAATTATTGAGGTATATTATACAAACCATAAATGCATCTATTTTTAAAATTTTTTTTTATTGTTATGTTAATCCCCATACATTACATCATTAGTTTTAGATGTAGTGTTCCATGATTCATTGTTTGTGCATAACACCCAGTGCTCCATGCAGAACGTGCCCTCTTTAATACCCATCACCAGGCTAACCCATCCTCTCCCCCCTCCCCTCTAGAACCTTCAGTTTGTTTTTCAGAGTCCATCGTCTCTCATGGTTCGTCTACCCCTCCGATTTCCCCCCCTTCATTCTTCCCCTCCTGCTATCTTCTTTTTTTTTTTCTTAACATATATAAATGCACCTATTTTAAAGGTACAATTTGATGAGTTTTGCTAAATATATACATTCATGTAACTTCTACCACAGTCAAGATAAAGAATATTTCTATCACCCCCAAGATTTTTCACACTCCTCTTTCCAATTAATATTTCTGCCTCCAGCAAGTTTTACCATTTTACACTTTTTGTATTTTATTAGTTTTTTAAATCAAAAAGTAACATATGCTTTTGAAATTGGGAAATATAACATTATTGACTTTTTAAAATGTTAATATTTCCTCTAACATGCTACTCTTACTGAGGTAACCCATATCAGAAGTTTGAGATGCATAACTTTACGAAACTACCTATCTTTGTATTTACTTAAATGCTTATCATATACTGAAAATTTGTATTTCTTTAAATGTTATTTTACCATTGTCATTGCTCTGCAACTTGCTTTATTCTTTGACTTTTCCATTTCTCTCAATTGCCCACCATGGGCATCTCTCCAGATTCATTCTCATATAACTCATTCCCTTAAACAGATGTTTGTCAACTTTTTATTATTGATGAAATATGCTTGATTTTAGAGTTTTGCCTTCAAACAATACTGCAACAGATGCTTTTTTATATTACATGATTTATTTTTGTCTGTGTTGTTATGAAACAGATCCCCCAAATTGGAAATGCTGGTAAAATACTCTGTACATTTTAATTATAACTGACATTGCTAGGTTAAAGCAATTTGCATTTCTACCTAAAGGTAGAATAAACTTTGAACTCTAAATATGAAAAATCTTATAGTATCTCTTTACTTCCACATATGTAATTTAAATAAAAAACTACAATAAATGTAAGAAAATCCAAACAAAACAGACTTCCCATGATGGTAACATTGTATATCTTTTAAAATGTTACATAACAGAATCTTTAAATAAAATTTTGGAACTCCTGCTTCTTTTAGAAATATTATAGCACTTTCCTCACCTGCTTTTGGTATAATTTTCTTACTAGAACCAGATATCAATCTTCAAAAATATTTGACAATCTGAAGGATGAAAAAAAGTATCTCATATTTGTTTTAATTTACAGATTTCTGACTGCCAGGTAATTTGAGAATCTTTTCATAGATATATCAGCCATTTTATTTACTCACTTGTGAGTTCGCTCTTTAAAAACAGATTTCAGAAGCCATATACATATCATATGAAGCTAATAGTTGAATGGGACTTCTCATCTATTGTCTCATATGATCCTATCACAATCCTGTGCATGCAGTCAGACATTGTTGTTTGGCAAATGAGAATACCAAAGCTCACCATTTACCCAATTTGTTCAAACTTACACTGTTAATTGTCATTCTGCACCTAAAGTTCATTTGCCATGAATCCTGGGTCACTGAACAAATACAGCCTGACTTCTAGCTCTGAACCAGGCAAGGTTTGACACCGGGTCAACAGAGAAGAGCAGGAACCATTGTCTTCAGTTAAGGATTTCACAGTCTCAGACCATATCATGCTTTCTAAAACATGCTTCCTCTCCTAATTTTGGCTGTCAACTTTTCTGGTTTTACAGAAGCTCTTCAGGGTTCTTCCACCCCATGGGAATGTATTGAATACTGGGAGAGAGAAGAAAAACAGCATTTATTGCTAGACTCTTCTTTCCCCCCTGGGGAACATATCCAACAGAAAGGAACCAGAGGTTAAGTATAGCTGGTGGGTGTCTCACAAAATTGCGAAGCAGGGAGGATCAACTTACCTTTGTCATTCTTTCCCCACTTCTGTATGCTGGGGGCACCAGGATTCCATCTCAAAATAGAAAGGCATTCTTTATGTTTTTATGTTTTTAATGTCTGGCTATCTTAACATCTATTTATCTCTTGCAAAATGGGATATCTGTTGTTTGGTAGTTGTTAGCTCACTTATTGTTAAGACTCTTATTATGTGCTGGGTCCTGTGCCAGACAAAGGGAATGCAAAAAACAAAGTAAGGTTTGTCTTCTTTTGTTTCGCTTTTCCCCCACAAGGAGGAAGGAGAGAGAGCCAAGTAATTAGACACAGCATCCTCTGAGGTGGAAGAAAACTCTACACAGGGTGCTATAGGAGTAACCTTGGAGTTTGTGTGCTGGTGGGGGGCTTCTTGGAGAAGGTGGCACCTGTGTTGAGTGTTGAAACCAAAACAAAATGCCAGAGAAAGGACATCTCAAGATGGAGAAGTACATAAAGCAGAGCAACTGGCATGGACAAAGAAACAGCATACTTTTCAAGTGGGGGTAGAGCCAAGTGTGAGAAAATGGTGGCCAGAGGCAGATCTTCAGGGGTGTTGCAGGAACTTATTTTTATTAAACAGGCCAACTCCAGTTGGAAGTTAACCAGAGAAGGGAGTGATGAAATTTGGCTAAGGAAATCTCATTCTAATTGTAAAATGAGGAATTGATTGGAGGAGAGTGCAATCCAGAAGAATTCACAGGGACTCTTGGAAGCAATATGGGGGAGAGAGAATGAAAGCCTCAAGAAGTGTCAGGGGCTATATGGTTGAAATTACCTCTCTCTCACTCCCCAAAACTACATATCTGTTTGCTCAAGGTTTTTCTCCCCACTCATTCACTCACACATTCATTCATTTATTCAATTAATATTTATTTTGCTCCTTTTATAAACATTGAGGGTGCTGCAGTAAGCAAAACAAAGTCTGCTCTCTCTCAAGTACAATTTCCCCACACTTAATGAAATGTCTGCTTCAGTACTTGGTTATTGAGAACAATTTCCTCTTTTTAGCACCCAAAGGAAAATATGACTTTTGGTGACATTTCAAGCACTAAGACAAAGGATGAGATATTATGAATAAAAAAAAAGCCACGGGCGCCTGGGTGGCTCAGTTGGTTAAGCTACTGCCTTCAGCTCAGGTCATGATCTTGGGGTCCTGGGATTGAGCCCCGCATCGGGCTCCCTGCCCAGTGGGGAGCCCGCTTCTCCCTCTTCCACTCTCCCTGCTTGTGCTCTCTCTCTCTGTCAAATAAATAAATAAAATCTTAAAAAAAAAAGCCACTTCAATTTCTTGAAATTATATCACACATTTGCTTTCCTCCTTGTAACATATCATGTACTATTACAGTTTCAACATTTATTGACGATCTATTTTCAATCTATTTTCAAAGCACTATCAAATATTTTATGTACATGATCTCAATTAATTCTTATAATAAATTCAAGATTGTGACAGCCAGAATAATGACCATTCAAGAGATGTCTCCATCTTAATCCTCAGAAGCTATGAATGTGTTATATTCAGTGACAGAAGGGACTTGGCAGATCTGATTAAGTTAAAATCTGAAGGTAGGGAGATTATCCTGGCTTATTCAGGTGGGCCCAGCATAATCACACGAACCCTGAAAAGTGGAGAATTTTCCTTGGTTGTGGTCAGTGAAGCATATGTGACAACAGAAGAAAGGTCTGAAAAATGGCAGCTTGAGAGGGACTTCTGTTGCTGGTTCCAACATATAGGGGTAGGACAAGAGAGAGGTCTCTATGAACTTTTTGAGCTGACATCTAGCAACAAAACAGAGAATTTAGTTCTACAACCGCATGGAACTGAATCCTTCCAAGAACCTGGATGAATAGGAAACAGAGTCTGCTCTAAAACCTCTAGGAGATGCAGTCTTGCCAAAATGTTGGTTTTGGTCTGGGGAGACCTGTACCAGATTCATGACCTACAGAACATGTTGTGTTGAAAAGTCACTAGAATTGTGGTAATTGTTTTACAGCAGTAATAGGAAACTCATACAAGGATTATGATGTGGTTTTTTTTTTTTTTCATAGATGAGAAGACTGTAGCCTAGTAATTTTTGTTCCCATTTGAGGCAGTTAAGTGACCGAGCTAGGATTTGAACCTAGCATACTCTAGTTTTGGTGCCAATACCATTTCTTCTATCATAAATCTTGGATGGTTTAAGCATTAGATTACTTGTATTAAATAATTTCCATCTTAGAAAGTGTGTTCTTAGAAATTATTTTGTAGACATTGTGTCCTATGAAAAAATGACACTGATGTGTTTCATGGAGATAGGACAATTTTGACCTCAAACATAATTTCTAGACCCTAGATGTGGGAACCAAAAAAGAAAACTCAGTGCCTGGAAAAAAAAAAAAGTTATAGGAAGATTGGTTTATTAAAAGTTTTACTGAAAGAAGATTTCCCTTTGTACAGAAGAGAAAATTGAAGCCTAAATTTTAAGCAACTTGTTCATGATCAATAAACAATTTAGCAGAGCTGGGTTTAGTATTCAAGTTTATTATAAAACAGAGAAGTTTTCCCTTAAGAAGAGATGAGAAGATGGGAGATGTACAGGAGATGTGTGTGTTGGATCAGGAACTGGTAAGATGTGGGGAGTATGTGGAATTCTGCCTGTTGCTGGGAATGCATGCATTTGTCTACCCTCACACTTGATCTAGGATAATTAAAAAGTGTTTTGCTCCCAAATTATAAAATGAATACCTATTTTATAAAGAATTGATAGAATATGAATGATTATACCATATAGAATTATAAAAAGAATGAGTATGAGCCATACCTATTGAGTTTTTTTGCCTGTGCCCTTTAAATCACTCTCCACCCCTTTTCCCTTAGTTCTGTGCCCTGGGAAGGTGACCCTTAGGCTCTCTGATCCACTGGCTTCTGATTGGTTTTAGCCAATGGGTGGAATGGACAGGAGTTAGGAGGATGGGAGGAGGCAGAGATCAGCATGGCTGGGTCCCTCTGAGGGTCTTCCCCATGCAGCTTCCCTCTCTGAGTTCCCTGCTCTATTCCTGCTTCACCAGGCCTAGATGTAATAACTCCTTGCTCCTCCTAGCCCCAGGGTCCTGCACTGTCCCTTGCTGGTACTGCATTTTTGTTTTGTTTTACTTGCAGCTAAAAGGATGCTGCCCAATACAGCAAGAGATTCCATTAAACCCAGAAATTAATATACTCTTGATGTAAGGCTCTGAGTCAATGTATCAAGATGTACTGTGAAGAATCAGAAAATTGAATTGTTAGTATTCAGAGAAAAATTACCATCAAAAATGCAAACAGTTATTTTGAAAGTCCTAGGTTGTTTAACATATCTGTTCATTTTTTGACCTAACAACATGAATATTAGAATAGCATTTATATGAAAGAGAAGTATTAGCTAGAAAATAACCTGAAAATACCATGGATCTATCGAATAGAGCACAATGAAATACTACACTGTAGCATATGTCCTAGCAACTAGTTCATTGTCCATGTAAAATGCTGTACTCTTTTTAAGAAAACTGGAAACTATGTCTTTTGCTGACCATTAGTTCAGGATTGTCTTGCAATCCACCATGACAGATATTGGCAAGCAATGTTTTAATGTTCTATATCCAGTTAGATGTTAACAGTGGAGGGAGAGGGCCATTATTTAGCAGAGCCTTGGTGATATACTAGAGAACTTCTTTCCTTGGTCAAGGCAACCGACTACTTAGTTTTCTCATGTTAGACAGTTATAATTGTGTGAATTCTTATTACTGTCTTAAAAATTTCTTGCAAAGCTCAAAAGAGAAAAAAAGCATGATACTACCTCAAAGCTAGGTATTCTTAAGGTAAGACACCTATGGCAGACAACAGCTTTTGGGTTGGATTATGAATCTGCGCACTGCTTTATCTCCAGAGGCTCACATTGAAGTCATATTATGAGTCCATAAAGAACGGCTCAGGTTGGGGTAGCCTTTGGCTGCAAGACTCCCAAGTCCATTCCATGAAAACATGTGAGGCAGGGAGATCTCAGACTGAGTCCTATTTGTGGTTTTCAAGGTAGGTGTTGTCAAACGTGCAAGTCATAAATAGAAATTTTCAAATTAAGGACTTGATAAACACATGTATGGGGTTCTTTTCCAAAGCCAGGACTTGACCAAGCTGCCAAAATCAGTCAGCTCATAGCAAATACAGCAGCAGTTTCAGTCTGATTGTGCCAAATATTAGAAGTTAATAAAGTTGCTTCAGGACACTCTTCCTATGTCGTTTTGTTGGTTTGGAACAGTGTTACAGTTCTTCTCTGTAAACACACAAATTAGTTTTTCCTAACCCACTCAAAACTGCACATTTTCTTTGTGAGTGATTGTTCCTATTGGAGAAAAGGAGCAAGCCATGACATGACAAAGAACCCCGACATTTAAAATCATTCAACAAGGGGCACCTGCATAGCTCAGATGGTTAAGGATCTGCCTTTGACTCAGGTTATGATCTCCAGGTCCTGGGATCACCAGGCTCCCAGCTCAGCAGGGAGTCTCTTTCTCCCTCTCCCTCTGCCTCTCCCCCTCCTTGTGCTCTGTCTCTCTCTCTCAAATAAATAAATCTTTGAAAAAAAATCATTCAACAGGATGATACCAAATTCAAGATTATTTGCCCTTAAGAATAGTAGAAGCAGACAAGGATTGTACACGACTTTCCCTTTTCTCTCCAGATCTCCTCTCTCATGGAAATAGAAGCCCTTCCTTCCATTTCACCATTCCTCTTTCCAGAAGTGCAGATTCATTTAGCCAAGGCCATTTTCATACTGACTTCTTTTGTTTGCAATTATACCAATTCTTGTTTCTTTTGTAAGATATATATAAATTATATAATGTATATATTATTGTTATAATTATAATGTTACAATTTTTCAAAGGTTAAGTTTCTCAGAAATGTTCACATCTATGATCTTCATCTTGAGGGCTGACATCTTTTTGCATTATTTAAATTTCTTATAAACTATTTAATGATTACATTGACTGGGAGAAGCAAAGGTACCCTCTTATATAGGAGTAACAAAAATTATCATTCTACCTATCATTTTTTTCTTACATAAACTAGTAGTACATATTATACCCAGTGACTCCCTTAGGAAATTTGTGTGAATTAAGATTTGTTACTACAAACCAAAATATTATTAAGATAGTATACATCTAGAAAATTTCAGTTTGGACAAGAATCTGCCCAACTAATAATCAGAACATTTAAACTTATATATTCCAAACTGGGCTTAAGGAATCAATATTGCCTAAAATATAAAGCCAGTTAAAAAAAAAAAGAAAGAAAGAAAGAAAAGAAAATGCCTGGTGTGTTTTAAATTAAAGAAATTAAAAAACTGCCTTTGACCTCTATTTTATGTAATTTCTATTTTCTGGTAACTGAGTCAGAAAAGAAGAAAAAAAATTAAGAAATGGTGAATGTCTGAGCTAATGTTTGCATGTCTTTTGTCCCTCAATCATCTTTTAAATGGATGTACTCCCCACCTTCTTAGGCAATTTATAATGTCATTATTATATCTATATACTACAGTCTATGACAAAGAAAGTAGAATGTGATTTACAGGTAGGGAGATCAAAGAATATTTCAGAAGTGAGGGGATATGATTTAACTGAAGAGTGACAGATGATTACACCTTGCCTCAAGCCACCTGTGATATTAAAAATAAATTAAATCCCTGGAAGAAAAGCAAAGCCATTCAGTTTCCACACCCGTCCGTAAGCTTGATGTTTATTACTTTTCACTAGCAGCTTAAAGAAATATCCTTACATAGACTGATTCTTTCAAAGCTTGAAAGAGAAGTCCTTTGTGAGGGGGGGTCAGAGCAATCTTTCCAAATAGCTGAATCCTGGAATTCCTAACCTTTCTACATCCATATGTTAAGTGTATGGTTTCCATTATTTATATTAAAGTGAGAGATTTACCTACTTGGTTTTATCTGCCAGACTTGCAAATTTATACATAATTTTATTCTAAAAATATATACAAGAAACAGTACCTTATCAAGTACATGAAACAGGAGAGAAAATTTATACATGCAGTTTACACTGAAAATGGACAGAGCCTGATATGTTCACTAGAGGAAGGATGGAAAAAGAACACTGATAATGTTTTCAAGGTTTGTCTCCTCCTCCTCCCCATAAACAGGCACAATTCTTACAATTGGTTTTAGGGAAATGCAGATTACACCAAGACCATTGAAGAAAAAATATATAATTTTGACTCCCTTGACAAGCTTCAGATTGGCTATAGAGGTATGTAAATTAGTCATGTGCATATGTTGATTACTTTAGGGAGATAACACAATTCTCTTTCCAATATCTTTATTTTTGTTTAGAATCTCTTTAAGCAGGAGACTAAATTTTAATTTACCTATTAGAAAGAATATCTAGGATTCACTTCCTTTGGGAGAGGGAAAATATGGCATTAATAAGTTCAATTCAACTGAAACATATTAGGTCAACTACAGTTCTATGTATGAAAGAAACAGAGTTACTGAAGGCATACAGTGCACACTCCCTAGTAGCTCAGAGGGTGGAGTCAGAGCAATCATATTGTTTATCGATTGCTACAATAATGTTGTATAGCAAACATATCTGCTGGTCAGATGGTTCTCAGGTGGTCCAAGATGGCCATGGTGGAGATACTGGGACAGTATGGTTCCGCTCCATCTGTCTCTCACCCTCCAGCAGTCTAGCCTAGGCAGGTTCTCATGTCATCTCTTGTCAAAAGGCAAGAGCAAATAAGCTTCAGTGTGTGAGTGCATTTCAAACCTCTGCTTGCATCATATGTGCCAACATGCTATTAGCCAAAGTGATTCACGTGGTTGAACTCAGAGTCAAAGTGAGCAGATACCACAAAGTAACACTGCAAAAGGAAACAGGGAGGGATAATGAATTTCAATCTAACAGTTTTTCAATCTAATGTAAAAATTGTACACAGAAATAAATCCATTGTGTTAAGTACAATAGTAGAGTTGACAATAGAATTCAATTTGTAAAACTGTTCTGGCATTGGAAGAGTCTTTCTGGAGCAGGTGATCTCAGAGGAACTGAGACATAAAGAAAAATGATCATTTGCCAAGGAGATAAGGGCATTTCAGATATTGTGAATGTATTGAAAGTGAATATATGGAAGAGTATAATGAGTAAGTGGACCTAAGGGACAGCATATGATATATCAAATGCAGATATGGATGGCAAAGATAGCCTGAGTGTTGAGGATCTGAGTTACAGAAAATTGGGAGTCAAAGCCTGGAGAGCAGACATGCCATGGTGGATAATTCTCAGTAAAGTAGGTTTTAACAGGGTGGGGAGAACGGGTGAAATGAGGTACCCAGGGGGCACCGGTTATATGAAAGGGGAGGGATAGATGTAAAAAGGCAGCCATGGAAGTACCCAATATAAATTCTACTGCTTCGCAGTATTTTTGAGACTTAGTCTGGAAAATGGTCATTTTGAACTAAAAAAAATTATATAAATATATATATATATATATATATGATTTTTTTCCCTAGGTAATTTCCTCATGTAATTTGTGACTACTATGCTATCCTACATAGTAATTACATTTACTTCACAACTTCTATCCAGAGTTTTAATGCACTATTTCAAATGTATTAAAAATTCCCTTTTATATTTCATACATATATGCTAACCACTAGATTGTGTGGAGCAAAAACAAAAACATAAGATTGTAAGTTAACAACAATAACAACAACAAAACCTAGAATCTTTAGACAATTGGGTTTTTTAGCTTGTTTTAACACACACAAAAAATCACTGTCCTAAAAGAAAGCCTAAGTTAGTCTCATAAAGAGTACATTTAATCGAGAGAAGATGAGGGAATAAAGGTGCAGATCAGAAACACGGAGTGATACTTCTTGAGAAGATGGGGATGAGGGATATGTCTACTCAAGAAGGAAATGATGAGATTGATGATTTAGCTGTCACAGAAATATTCAGAGAATCAATTTGGTCTTCACTGTGCTAGCAATTGCTTCTTAAAATCCACTCCCATGTGTAGACCCCTGTGCACACATGCATATGCACACACACAAACACATAAACACAGATAGTCATACAACCCGTGAGTAGATTAAAGGAAGATAACATAAATGATCTGCAAGCACATGCATACTATGCAAATTATAGGCACAGGATAAAATCTGGCTTTGTGTAAAAAGGAATGGACACTTACATTAAAGCATTCATCACATTGTATAAACACCAATAAGAATTCATCCAATGTCTACATTTGAGTTTACAGCCTAAATATAATAGGACAGTACCACTTTTAGTTTATTGATTTTTTTTAAACTTAAAGGTTTGAAAACCTGTGTGTATATGTTATCAGAGTTTGACATGGAAAAACCTGAAGGGTAGAACAGTCATTTATTTGTTCATCCATTAATAATAATAACTGAGGGGCGCCTGGGTGGCTCAGATGGTTAGGCATCTGCCTTCGGCTTGGGTCATGATCCCAGGGTCCTGGGATCGAGTCCCGCATCGGGCTCCCTGCTCCGCGGGGAGCCTGCTTCTCCCTCTGCCTCTGCCTCTCTCTCTCTCTCTCTCTCTGACTTTCATGAATAAATAAATAAAACATTTAAAAAATAATAATAATAACTGAAAAAGGATTACTCACTCTGACTGTACTAAGTACCAGGGATGCAATGAAGAATTTCACAACCTCACTTTAGGAACTCTCTGTGGAATAGAGAAAATAGATGCAACTAAATGGTAGACTGCCATTTGACAAATGGAACATGAGGCGCAGATTCCAGGAACAGTACGAAGAAAGCAGTGAGCGATTCTTTCTGCGGTTGTTCTTATTGTTGTGTGTGAGGTGTCACGGAGTGACAACTGATCTAAGAAGTAAAGGACAAACAAAGGAGAAAGAGACTCTCAAGTGAGAGAGAACTAACTTGGGTGCAAATACATAGGTGTTTGAGGGCAGGAAATATTCAGAGAACTGCAAATAGCTGGGTGTAGTTGAAATCGTGATTGAAAGGAAAAGTAAAACTGGAGAGGGAAAGGAGCCAGGGGCCCCTTCTTCCTTGTGGAATTGTTGAGATGGTAACACTCAACGTAGTCCACAGGCTAGTGCTCTGTAATTAATGATAGTATCACATCCTTCGGATGCCCTCAATTTTAAAACTCTCCTTAATTACTTTTGCTTTTTCTCTTTCTTTATTGTTTTCCTCTCTAAAACAATGTAGTCATCAAATCCTGCTCAGTCTTCCTTTAAATGTCTCTTGCATCTGCTGTTTAGAATGGATCTGAAAGCTGCTATTCATTTTTCAGATGCTTCTCAGTTACCTGGGTGCAGAAATCTCAGTGTTTGTGGGGTGGGGAGGGCAGTCTTAATTATGGTTCTTTGGGGGCAAGCAACAGAGACTGCTTCTGGCTAGCATAACCCAAAAGGGGATTTATTGGAAGAAATAAATCAGAGTAAGTGTTAAACAACTAGCCGGTATAAGGCAGGACCTAGGTAGGATCTGGAAGCCACAGCAGCAGGAGTTTGTCTAAATTCTCCATAGGAGGCTGATATTACTGTATCTCAGGTTCAAAACTTCCCATTGGGGAGCTCTGAATAGGGAGCTAGGAACGGCTATGTTGTGACCAGGCAGATGGCTAACATTTTATTGACTATAAACAAGAAAAGCCAGATGAAACTATAAGCAGATTACAGAAGAATGTATTTCCACTCGGCACTCACAGTAGTTCTAGGAGGACCTCAAAAAGTTCTTCTTCTTTGACACTTCTTTATTTACTCCACTACGATTCCATATTCACTCCCCCTTCCACAATAGCTCTACGCTGTATAAGTCAGTTTTTTGCCCATTGATTTTGGATTCATATTTTTTATATTTGACCTGGTTTTCATTTCAACCACATTGTGGTGGTCTGTTCCTGTATACCTCTATGGTCCATTCCTTGTTTCTGCTCCAGCAAGATCCCTGCCCATCTGTGGACATAAGCATAGGCAGACACTGTCTTTTGGTGTTTATAGTAGTCATTATGAAGCCATCAAATCATTCCTCCCACCTGCTACCTTTTTCTCTATTCTTCCCACGCTTATCTCCAAAAAGCTCTCAGAATGCTTCCTGCCCTCTAGTTGATGCATCCACTTTATTTTCCTTGTATTTGCATGACTTATTCTAGCCCCAGATAATTTATTTACATTCATCAGGCCTGTAATGCCTTGTCCATAATAAATTTTCTCTCTTTCTTCTTTTAATACTCGCTAATACTTTAATCTACCCCCTGGTGTTGGCAGCCATGGAGTTCAAAAAAGTGAACATGGTGTTAGCACTAAGATGGAGGTTCATTCTGTAATGTTGTGGTAGAAATTTCTAGTCATTACCCATATCTGTCTCTGAATTTCTATGGCTACTCAAAGAAATTGTCCTTCTTCATTCTTCTTTGCCTTTTTCTTGAGTGAAAAACCTATGAATAATTTTGGCTAATGGCTTTTCAGGGGAAGTAACTTTTAATCACTTGTAGGTCAATGCCTTAAAATACTGGTGTGAAAACTCCAGAGTTCTCTATCTCTCTCTTGATGATCAGGGAGTCTTGACTGCTGAGCCATGACTGAGAAGACAGCTGCCCTGGACAGCTGGCCAGGACTAGGGCAGACTTTGGGATAGAAGTACAGTTGTCTTGCCTTAAGATACTGATATTTTGAGGTTGATATTTTACTGCAGCCTAATCAAGTCTATATTGACTGACCAAAATATGAAACATCCTTAACAGTTTCCAAATTATCTCAGTGTGTATAACTGTGATTTGGTCTTACCTGTTATTCATTTATGGAGGTTTCATAAAAGTTCAACAGATGTATCCTGTGATGTACAGGAAGTTTATTATATAGCACATGGAACAGACATGCTATTGGCTGTTTGCTATTTATAAATGTTAAGTGCTAATAAAAACCTACTAAAATATTTTGAGAATAACGAAGACTTTGAGCCCCCACAGAGCAAGAGAAACAGTGATGAAATGTCAGTGGCAGTGGTGCTGGAGACAGAAAATTCAATGCATTATTGAAGGCTAGGCCGAGGTCAGAGAATATGAGAAAGGAGTAGAAACTCTCTACCGAAAAACACAAGATGTTAACTTCAAAGGGATGCCTGAACTCTGACCAGAGAGATTCCCAGATTGAAAGTAGTCAAGGCTCTTTTATAAAAAAAAAATGCTGGGAGGAAAAAGTAAAAAGAATATTGCTTTACATACTTCCCATACTTGAATGGGGAAAAGGATATTAATGAAAGGAAGTTATCAGGTAACTGTTGGGCATAAAAATCATTATTTTTTTTAGAATAAAAGTAATTTAAATTTATTTACAATAATGAAAAAATCTGAACAGATATCGCAGCTATTGATAAATATAACATATGGAAACCAGGAAATTAGACAGTCACAAACTTAAAGTCAGGAAGGTGGTTAGATAGAGGGAGACTGAAGAGGGAGAGCTAGGTAGATAGGTAGACAGACAGGCAGACACATATCTTCAAGTAATTTTTTCTCACATTTCCAATTGAATTTTAATAGAGAGTCATCACAGAAGATTTAGCATCTCCCTCTCCAGTTTCTCTATGTGATTGTGTTGAAAGCTCTACTGTTAATATGTCCAAACTCTGATTATATGTTTATACATGTGTCAGTTTTACAGAAAAAGGAACTGTTTCTTTTATAAAACTTCAGTCTATTTAAATTGTGCAACAAAAGAAAAGTAATTAGCTTTGGTACAGGAGCGTTAATAATTAATGCAGGTTTGTTCAGCTATTCACCCTGATAGTGACTAATTCAGAGAAAGGAAGGAAAAGACAGTTTACAAGAAAACAGATACCAAGGCAACACATCACTTGTGATTGTGAGAATGGTTGTGATAAAATGTAAAAGTAAAAGGGAAGGAGGAAGAAGAGAGAAGGAAGGGGAAAGGAGGAGGAGGGAGGAGGAAAAGTCATACAAGATAAAAGTCATAAAAGATACATGGTCAATTAAAGAAGTTGAATCTGCCAGTCTCAAACTTGATTGATTTTGATTTAGTACTAGGAATGATTACAATGATAAACTTCACTCATATTTCTGAAGGCAACCAAAAACTCTAGTAGTGTTTATAGGGAAAACATGAGCGTTTTAAAAAAGAATTTTACTAAAAAGCCTATAGGATCAGTATGTGAGGAAAAAAAATTAGTTGCAAGTAAACCTCTGCTTTGTTCTAAACTGCTGTCCCAATGGGAAATGTTACTTTAAATCTTCATGGTGATTATGATTTCAATAATGGTCCACCTACAAACTAATCTCCCCTATGTCAGTTACTCAAATAGATTTTCTGTACCTTCATTTGAATGATCTTACATGAATCTGAGCCCTTTACCACTGGGCTGCAACAATCTTTCCAGACACATATGCTGTCACTACCCCCAGACTTAAGCAGCGATCAATTCTTCGTTCTTCTGTTCACCTTCTCTCTCCTTCTGGAGCATCTTTCACTCCCTCTAACTAGTTCATCTAGTTCATCCTACCAGGTCCAGTTCATACGTGATCTCCTTTATAAAATTTTTCTCAGTGGAGAGTGAAGTTACAGGAAGTAAATAAATAAATAAATAAAGTATAAGAGAGTCTTGCAGAGATCCATAATGATACTGCTTCATAAACGGAGAAATGTGATTAATGCCAACTGCAAAAATGCTAAAAAAGAAAAAGAAAGGAGAAAAAGAAATACAAAACACCCACTGCCACCACCAAGCCCCCCAGGCAGAATAACTATTCTCCTGGTATGTAGCTCTCTGTCTTCTCTTGTCACAATCTGGTTTGTAATACAATTTATTCTATGTTTGTTTTTACCACTACATCATAATCTTTTTAGGGAAAAACACTGGTTTATTCATTTATTGCTATATTCTTGCTATACCTTTTATATGGCAGGTGGTTGTTAATAAGTATCTTTGGATTTGAATTGATCAGTTCACAGTCAACTCAGGCTGAAGTTTGCTTGCCATTGAAGATGAGCAAGTCTGAAAATGTCACAGGGATTTTAGATCTATCTCAATTATTACAAATTCTAAATATTTATTTGGGTCAAACAAAATGTGAGAAGCAATGTATTTTGATAGACAAAAGGACTGATTATCAACCATACAACTTAACCATTAAAAGGTTATATATGACCTTTCTGTAGAAGTATCCTCACAGTGACATAGAAAAAAAGCCAGATTGAAGCTGACAGATGAGGAAGTGTAGATAATATTGGTGGTGTGCTATGGATAAAGAAAAGAAGAGAAAAATGACTGTATCATGGGGAAAGGGGGCCAAGGAAAGATTTTTTTTTTTTATTAAAAAGCATGGTTCTGAGTATGAATGCATGCTCAGAAGGTATATCAAATAGGAGTGCATGATGAAAAAAATGAAGATTTATGGTGTAAGGTCCTGAAGAATCTGGGACCAATGTACTAGAAGAAGGGACAGTCTTGGCTTTTTGCCATCTCTTTCTCACACAGACAACCTTGGAGCACTCAAGAAGCACAGTCTTGGTCCAGTAGTGAGAGATAACACCCCAGGAAGACACAAGATATCTCTGCCTCTTTCTACATGAGAAAGATTAAGGTCAATTCCTACTAATTTCAGCATTAAGAAAGTGCTTCATAATTAATTTCCATCAAAAGTAAGGGCAACTTCAAAGAAATGCAGCCTTTCACTACTTAAACGCATTAGGAAAGATAACATTTTGAGAAAACAAATGGATTACAGGGACAGAAATAAAATAATAGAAGAATAGAAGGAAGGAAGATAGGAGAAGAGGAGAAATCACAAAGCGAAGTTGTACCAAGTTATAGAAACACTTGCTTAATAGTGGAGAGGTTATATCAAGTGTAAGGTCCTTGAAAAGAACCAATTATTTAAATAGGTGATGCAATTTTGGCTGAAGAGAAGGAAGCCATGGGAAGTGAAAGCCATGGTGAGTATGGGAGATAGTTAGAGTGAACGAATTTGAAGATGTAGAGTAGAGATGAAGCTGGAAAAACGTTCTGGCAGTTTTACTGAAGTATAATTTGCATACCATAAAATTCATCCAGGTAAATGTACACTTCAGTGAGCTTTTGACACTTTTTTTTTTTTCAAAAATCCTTAAAGGCAATTAGAAAGTCTGTCCTACAGCAATGCATTTGTAAAAGTCAACTTCAGACTTTTTGCAGATACTTTTTTTTTTGCAGATACTTTTAAATGCCTAGATTCTCATTACCTCTTACTATTTAATCATGCTATTTATTTGTATTATTTACCTTTTTGCTGTTAAATAATGAGTTTGGCAATTTCATTGTTATTTTTATGGACTTGTGTTCATTAAATAAGTTGCTCTTTAGATCTGATGGGTTGTGGCAGTCAGAATAAAATCATGACCATACTCTTGGAGTAGTTTGCAAAGATTCTTATACTCCCTACATAATTATATCCAGAAAGGGTGTATGAGATGAAACCTCAGGGAGGGGCTATAGATGATAATGGAATTCTGAAAAGAACATGAATGCAATGATCTCCTCCTTAAAATCTTGCTAAGTCTTAATTGAGTTTTGTGGTAATTACTGCAAACTCAAGGCTCAGCCCAAACTGAAAGGAAAACCTATACTTACAAACAGTGCCCGTTTTGATGTCTGTTAATCACACATTTCAATGCTTTTAAAGGTTTCTGGAATAGGTTTACTGGACTTTAAATGAAAGGAAAATACCATATAAATATAACCTGTATTAAATTGCCATATTTTACTACTTAATTATTTTAACTTCCAAAAAGACAGGTTCACTTTTAACCAAAATTATTTTGGTTGCTGCTGTAGGTTTATCATCTCAAATGATGATACACAAATAATGTATAAGCATTTCAATTACAGAGACTACTTTACCATGTAAATTGACAGCCATGTCACATAGTATATCTTTAGTTAATCTGACACTGAGGATCAAGGCATCCTTATTTAAATTTTCAACTTCTGAACACTCAGAATTATATGTATTTATTTTAACTTTTACTTTTACAAATCTATTTTTCTATTTTAATTATGGCCATGTTATGACTAAATTTGAAGACTATCAAATACAATGTGCATTTCAAACTGAATATCACAAACACACACACAGAGTCGTTCTTTTACTGTGTCCTCATCATTTAATACATTCAGGTGGTTCAGCTCCTATATGACTTCCTCCAGCCTGTCTGTCAATGCTAACGAACATGCAAAGAACATGTTCATCATCCATGGTCTCAGTCATGGGCTATTCCTTTTGACCTAACTCACCACCAATTTCATTTATCCAACTGACATTTACCCTTCTCCTTATATATGCCAAGTATTTAGTTCAGCACAGCCCCAATGAGACAGAACGGGACCCTGCCCACGTAAAGTTTACAGTCTAGTGGAGCAGACCACACACATATAATCAAATAAGGAAGGAGGAGAATTTAGACTGTCACAATTGCCATGAAGGAAATAAACAGAGTGGTGACAGGAAGGAATTTAGGGCCCCTCTTTTAAACGGCTGCCCAGCAAAACATTCTCTGAGGAGGTGATACTGAGTGGAGAACTGAATAAGACTGAGGTAAGCATTTGAAGGGCTTGGGAAGAGCATTCCAGACAAAAGGGGGGGACAGTGCAAAGACCCTAGACAAGAGAATGTGTAGGCTTATTGGAGAACTAGGAGGAGGACCGTATAACTGGAAAGAAGGAAGCATGGGGCGGGGAGGGGAAGTAGAATTAAGAAGGAGATGCAGTTAGAAAAAGGCAAGATGATTCAGTCATCAGGCTTTGAAAAGGAGTTTGGATTTTATTCTAAGGTCTATGGGAATGCACCGAGTTTTCTGTTTCTCACTAAACTGGGTTTCAAGCAGGCAAGTGATATGATCTCATTTCTAACTTAAAGTTCTCTGGAGTGTGTAATGGAGCACAATAGGGGAGGCCAAGAGTGAAAGCCATGGAAATTTACATACAGTGGTGGCCATGGCTGTGTTCTAGAGAGGACAGGATCACACTCTGGGCTGGGGAGCTGGAGAAGGGAACGAGGAGAAAGTGGCTACCTTCCACCTTCATTTTCAAAGTGAACCTCAGGGCTTCCTAATGGCTCTGATGTCACAGCAAGGAAATGAGGGAAAGGGGAAACTAAAACAATGCTAGGTTTTTGATGACAGAAATGGTGCCTGATTTTTTTTTTTCTTCCTTTTTTACCCTTTTATTTTTTGTTCATAGAGAAGAATATAGGAGAACAATGTGTTAGGCAATACAAAGGTTATTTAAAATCAATATTTTGATATTATTTGTAATTGGTAGGTCTTTTCATTACAAATAACACATTTTTAAAAGATTTTATTTATTTGTTTGAGAGAGAGAGAGAGAGAGAACACGAGCACAGGGAGGGCAGAGGGAGAGGGAGAAGCAGGCTTCCCGTTGAGCAGAGAGCCCAACATGGGGCTCGATTCCAGGACCCTGAGATCATGACCTGAGTCGAAGGCAGATGCTTAACTGACTGAGCCACCCAAGGGTCCCCAAATAACACATATTTTTATTTATAAACTGATTTTTTTAACAGCAGTTTTCCTGTTTTCATTCTTAACATGGCTGTGGGACTGATGCACTCTGCTGACTTGCAGCTTAGACCATTCTTTCCCCCCTTTTCTTTTTGCTCAAATGTGCTATAAACTGTAGTCACCTTAGATAAGATTCCTCCTTGTTCAAGATGGCCTTTTGAAACCAAAGATAGAAGTCACAAATGTGTACTAGATTCACTCCAAAACCCAGGGTTTATAATTTAAATGAAATACACATCTTCTAACAAAAATGTGAGAACAATGAGGCTCTTAAAAGAAGACAAAGCATCAGTGATTTGGATGAGAAAGCTTATCCTTTTTGGCATTAATTGTCTGGCAGGAGTTTAGAAGCAACCAGCTACATCTCTTTAGAGTTTAATGCCAAGTAGCAGCAAAATTGAACCAAATCAGATTTATTGGAGTCGCTCTATTAAAGTGTTAAATTTAAGTAGAGGAATCAGAATTTCTGTCAAATGGGTTTCTGGTCGCAAATTAAAGTTATGAAAAATCTAGTCCCTCTGTGTCTGCAACTTCATATGTCACTCGATTCCAAGTGCTTAATTCAGTCACTTAAAACTAATTTGTACAGAGAGGCTGTGTGGGTTAATGGTTAACTACTGGTGGAGGTACACTATCTGGGCTCACACTCTAGCATAATTCCCTAGTACCTTTATGGCACTGGGTAAATTACCTAGCCTCTCCGGGCCTTTCTTCAACTCTAATATGGGCATGATAATAAGATCAAACTCTTAGAGAGTTTGATAAGAATTGAATTATTTAATATATGTGAGACAATTTTAAAAATGCATGACTGGTGAAAGCTTACGGTTGACTCTTGAACAACACAGGTTCGAACTGAGCAGGTTCACTAACATGAGATTTCTTTTATATAAATACAGTAGAGTACTGTAAATGTATTTTCTCTTCCTTATGCTTTTCTTAATATTTTATTTTCTCTAGCTCACTTTATTGTAAAAATACAGTTTATAATTACATACAAAATATATGTTAACCTACTGTTTATGTTATCTGTAAGGCCCCCAGTCAATAGCAGGCTATTAGTAAAGTTTTTGCGGAGTCAAAAGTTATACATGGATTTTCAACTGTGTGAGGGGTCGGTACCCTGGCCCCTGCATTGCTCAAGGGTCAGTTGTATTTTTTTTTTCCCAACTTTTTTAGTTATCCAGTCTACTGGGCAGTTCCCTACTCAATCGTAAAATTCATTGACAGCACTCAATTTTATATAACTGATGAACACTTTTAACCATGTGTAAAGGCTAAAATGACCTTAGGGGAATGCAATTTATATTATAATGGCTTAATGGAACCAATTATATTATATCAGCATAAAAAATTTTAAATAGAAAAATGTATTCACCAGTAAAAATGTCCCATATTTCAGTAAGAATGTTCATATGCCAACTGTTTATTAGTCAAGATTTAAGAAATATTCACCAGTTAGTATTAAGTTTTATGATTTTTAATTCAATATTCATTAATAAGTTAATTCAGAAGCAAGAAGGGCCTTTATAAAATGACATTTAATTATAAAATGGCCTTAAATATAAAGCATCTAGTAACTACGTCAAACTTTTCAAGAAGTGTAACTAATTAAATCTTTCTAGGGAGAAATTGTATCATCTGGTAACTCTTATTTAAAATCATGGAAAGGAAATCTCCATAGCAATGAAGACCATTTTCATTCTTTTCATATCCAATTTTCATATTCACTTAAAAAAACACAAAATTAATAATCAAGTGTATAATGCATCATTAGCTCTGAATAGTGTCATTAATATTGTTTCAAAGAAAATGGGTTTTGATATCAAACCTAAAATCACTGGAGGAGAGTTAATATATAGAAATAATATTTTAGTAGGACAATAATGCTTAAGTAATAAAAATCATCTTTCAGATTTGAAAGTTGAATTTGAAAAACTATGTTATATTTGAAGTAAACAAATTTTTTGATTTTTCTTAATATTTTGTTATTTTGCCGAAACTTCATTAGTTTTAAAAGAAAGCTTATGCTTACTACAGTAAGTCAGTTTTACTACAACCATCCCTATCACTAAAACAATAAAATGTGTGGGATGAGTACGATGGGAAAATTATAAAAGGTTTTATCACAATTTACTGGCTCTGTTCCTGTGAGATTTTTTTTATAAATCATTATAAACTTTGTGTTCAGAAGGAACAGTTGAAGCATTTCTACAATAAATAACTGGACAAAATAGATCAATAGGGTATGTTAATGGTCTACAATGTTGTAAATTAAAATCTATTTTAGTTATAATGCCTAAAGTTAGTAATTTAATGTATTGCACTCTCCCTGCAAAAAAAAAATATTACATGTTATTGAAAGTTTTCTTGATATGACGTATATAATCAATTTGACTGCCTATGTCATTCAATTGGGACAAAAGAATGATACTACATACTTAGATACAACTATATTCATTTAAATATTTTTCTTGAAATAAAAAACAATAAGAATAATATATTGTTCTATACTATGGAATATAAAATGTTATTGGCATTAATAATTACAAATATAACACATGTTCATTCTAAAAAAAATTAATAAATAAAAATGTTAAATTCTCTCACTTAACCACTCAGTCCAATTCCCAAAGGTTATCATAGTTGACAATTTGGAGTGTACCATTTTAGACCTTTTCCTTACACTTATAAAAATATATGGGCTCATAAATATATATTCATAAATGTATATATCTTTTCTGTATAAAAAATTATAACAGTTCTGTTGTCTTTCAACTTGCTTTCTTCAGTAAAAGATAAATTTTCACATAGAGTTTCTTACTTTTCAATGATTGCAAGTAATCCATTCTATTGATTTCACATAATCCATGTTACCAAAGATTGACACTGAGGTTTCTTGCAATATTTTACCATCACATACAATGTTGCAGAGGCCATTTGCACAGACATTGAAGCATGGGTTGATGGTGTTTGCAGAAGTAGAATTAATCAGTAAATGGATTTGAGCATCTAAATTTTTGAGATATACAGACAAATTGCTTTCTGAAATGGTTGGGCCAATTTACTCTCCTATCAATAGTACATGACAGTGCCTGTCTTCCTCATACTCTCTGAAACACTAAATATCATTTTTCTTACATTTTATCAATCTTGTTGGTCAAAGTTTGCTGTGTCATCATTGTTAGGACTTGAATTTATTTAATTTGGACTGGGATTGGGTTTGGGCCATTTGTATTTCTAGATTACAGAATTTTCTAATTATATTCTTTACTCATCTTTCTATAGCATCCTTTTGTTCTTTCCAAATTCTAGGAACTCTTTATAAAGTGTGGCTTCTCTTTTGTATTTAATATAAGTTACAAGTAATTTTCCAAATTTGTCACTTGGCCCTGAAATTTGTTTATGAAATCTTGGTTATCTGTAGAGTAATGACTCTTAACCATACTTCAATATCAGTGTCATGTAACAGTGATATTTAAAATGTATTATGAAGGGCACCTGGGTGGCTCAGTCTGTTAAGGGTCTGTCTGCCTTCAGCTCAGGTCATGATCTCGGGGTCCTGGTATAGAGCCCCACATTGGGCTCTCTGCTCAGCAGACAGCTTGCTTCTCCCTCTCCTTTTGCTGCTTCCCCCACACACCCTTTCTCTCTCTCTCTCTGTCTCTCAAATAAATAAAAAAATCTTTAAAAAAACCCAAAATGTATTATGAGTCATGTATAGATATTATTAGAAAGCATAAGATTTGTGACTATATTAACTTTTATAAGATAAATAAGATCAGATTCATAGTTATTCATATAATATTACTCTTTCTACTTGCTCCTATATGTTTTTCTAGATACTGGGAATAAAGCAATAAAGCAGACACAAACATACTACATTCACATCACTGCCCTCATAGAGGGGCAGCCTGATTGAGGAATCAGAAAAATGATATGTGATAAAGGAATAAAGTTACTTAAAAACAGCAACAACAACAAGCCAACAAACAAAAAACAAACAAAAACCTAAAAGAGATTATCTTCATTGTTGATTAATGGAGATTTTAGCACACACAGACATTATTAGGCTATATATTAATAATTAGAAAAGACTAGGAAAACTGACAAAATTTTCTTAGGAAGAAATAAATTGACATTTGTGCCAGAAGGCAGAAAATTAGTGTGTTTGATTGTGCCTACCTATATTATAAAAGAAATTTAGCTAAATGCATAGCTTATATAATTAAAATTACATTTTATAAGTTTTAAATGATTCTTCTCTACTAGTTTTCTTTTTTTAAAGATTTTATTTATTTGAGAGAGAGAGTGAGAGAGAGAAAGCATGAGCAGGGGGGAGGGGCAGAGGCAGAGGGAGAAGCAGACTGAGCAGGGAGCCCGATATGGGACTCTAGATCATGACCTGAGCAGAAGGCAGACACTTAACTGACTGAGCCACCCAGGCACCCTTCTCTACTAATTTTCTAATGTATTTACCAATGTAGCTAATTAATTTTTGTTTATCACTTATTCTTGAAAGTTTTTCATGTAGGCATACTACAAAAATTTAAAATGTACCCTAAATAAATCTCACTTCTGACCTCTTGCAGAGTTAAGTGTATCTTTTGTAATAAAAATTTTTTAAACTGTGAGATTATATATCCATAATATGTACACATTAAGTATGACTGATTGTTCAGTAATTACCACCCAGTATCAAGTACTTTCACTCAACTAGTGATAGAAATCCAAGATAGGGCGCCTGGGTGGCTCAGTTGGTTAAGCGACTGCCTTCGGCTCAGGTCATGATCCTGGAGTCCCGGGATCGAGTCCCACGTCAAGCTCCCTGCTCAGCAGGGAGTCTGCTTCTCCCTCGGACCCTCCCCCCTCTTGTGCTCTCTCTCTCTCTCATTCTCTCTCTCTCAAATAAATAAATAAAATCTTTAAAAAAAAACAAAAGAAATCCAAGATAATTAAGTACAAATCCATAGATAGAGTTGGGAAAGCCTACTAAACAATAAACTCAAATAATAATAAACATAATAGGGGAAAAATATCAATAATACAAATGATAAGGAACATCAAAATTGGTTGGGAGAACTGATAGGATCTGTCATATAATTAAAGATAAAAAATTACAAAAGAAACATTCAAAATAGCTGTCTTGATTATCTTGGTTCTCTTTCTCCATGTGCATTGTTAGTATTTCAATAAAGTCAGATAAAGAAATTCCCCACTTTAAATATCAGAACTGGAATGAATCTCTCTGCAAAATAGTACTGAAAAATGGCTCCAAAATCCAACTGATTTATGAAAAATAATTTGTTGGACTAATAAAACTATGTGATGAGATCATTTCAATGAAAGAAAATGCTGCCAATTTTATTTATCTAGGAAACACAGGGCTGTGTTTATCTCGTGTATGAATATGACGAAGTGTCCTAGTTGTGTAAGATGAACCATATTGAATTATATGGTCCAGCAGCATGAAATGTCAACAGTGTATTAGGAGTAGATGTGAGGGGATGAAATAATTACAGTCGCTACATTGTTGATGATGATGGGTATGTATGAAATAAAAGATTCCCCATCTTCAAAAGATTTGCCTTTACTGACTTATTGATAAAATATCTAGCAACGCCATGGAGGAATCATTTGAATATATATCTATATTAAAACATTACTATCATTGTTTTCTGTTTGGAAATAAACTTAATTCTTATTTTAAGAGGTCTTTGAATCTCAAACCCGGATTTGGAGGATTGAAACTCTATTACCATAGAACACCAGGTAAAAACTGAAAGGGATGGGACATAGTCAAGGTTCTTATTTTCTATGAGCAAAGAACAAAGAGTAGAGTTTTTGTCTTTTATTGGAGGTTATGTTCTGATATTCTTGGGAATCTCTCTATGTTAAATACCACTATTTTCCATGAACTGGTACTTTTCCTCGGACAGTTTTATGAATGGTATGTTTTTAGTCTATAAAGAAAGCTTGGTTATCTGGAGCTGTGCTTTTCAAAGTGTGGTACCCTAGATAGAGAGCATGATCATCAGTGGCCATATTGCAGACTTACTAAATGAAAATCACTTTTGTTGGTGCCCAGCAATCCATGCAAAGGGACTTGTCATGCATATAAAATGTGAGAACTACCAGCTGATCTCTCCAATATGGTAGCAGCTAGCCACATGGGCTATTCAGTTTTGTATTTAAATTAATTAAAATAAAAGAGAATAACTCCATTTCTCAGTTACACTATTCACATTTCAAGTGCTTAATAACTACATTTTGCTAGTGACTACCATACTAGAGAGTAAAGATTCTGCTGAAACGAAAACCACAGGCTCAGAATGGTGTCTTTCAGGCCAGGTCAACACTGAGGCTGAATACCTAACCCGACTGCAGTTTCAACCTGTCCCAGGGTAAGGCTTTACCTGCATTCAGGAATTTGTTAATCAACACCAAAAAGGTAATCTGTCACAAGGACTCTCCCCATCCCCCAAAGGAAGATGAAGTAATCCACCTAATAAGACCCTCTGCCTTTTCACCTAAGGAAAGGTGACCTTGCTTGGAACAATCTTTCTTTTCTTTTGCTAATAACTTTCTTGCCCCACCCTCCTTCCTATAAAAATCTTCCATTTTGTACAACTACTTGGGGCTCCCCTCTACTTCCTAGATGAGATGCTGACTGATTCATTAATCACTTAATAAAGCTAATTAGATCTTCAAATTTACTCAGTTGAATTTCTGTTCTGAACAATGCAGCATGACCGTAGAGGTTTCTATTGGTTAACATTATCTAGGTCATGTCCGTGAACCAAACCACTGCGGAATTCATCATGCTACCTTCAATTATTCCAAAGCTTCTAAGACCCTCATTCTTTTTACTTTGTTCTCTTTATTTCATTTTTGTCATGATCAGATTACTTTAGGAACCAGAGAATTGGGGGTAAGTGTCAAAGGGAAGCAGTTTGAAAAATCTCTCTCTTCCAAATTTGCATAAAGCACAAAACCCATCAAGATAAATTGCCAAGATTCACCACCAGCAAATAATCATAAACATCTAAAAGTGGCAGCCAAGTACAGAAAGGAAGAATCTAAAACTGAGTATAGCACTACTGAGAAAAGAAAGGGAGTTAGCTAAGTACTCCCAACTTTAATAATATTTTCCAGTTTGGAAAGAGAAATATTAAGAATGCAAGTAGTTACAGGGCGCCTGGGTGGCTCAGTCGTTAAGAGTCTGCCTTTGGCTCAGGTCATGATCCCAGGGCCCTGGGATCAGCCATGCATCGAGCGAGTGGGGAGCATGCATTGAGCAGGGAGCCCGCTTCTCCCTCTCCCTCTGCCTGCTGCTCCCCCTGCTTGCGCTCTCTGTCAAATAAATAAACAAAATATTTTTAAAAAATATTTTAATATTTCAATATTTAATATTTTAATATTTAATATTTTAAAAATGCAAGTAGTTAAGCAGGAACAATTTCAAGAATAACAACAGTTCTTCGAATTGGAAAATTTTACATATCAATATAGGACTTTGGCCATGACAGGAAAAGTAAAGGGATTGCTGTCTCGGGGGAGCAAGAGGGAGCAAGGGTTGCCTACCTAAGAGAGTTGACTCTAGTTCAAAACATTTAATGTCATTTCAAAGAAGAGAACAGAGCTCTGTGTTCCAGCAAGAATTGGTCTCAGCTTCATCCAAGATCTCCCCATTCATTCCCTGTCTTCATTACCCAGGTATAGAAAAATAGTTTAAATTCAACATCTACCATTTGAATTATAGTTTCAAGGGAAAAACAAAGGTACTGGATAGGATGACCAAAGTATGAAGAAGAATTCATTCATATTGTATCAAAGTGAATAGAAGGTATGGACAGAGCTGCCCAATTCAAAGATAAACAAAATTTTGACAATTGCATGATAGTTATGCAAACATATTTAAGCAGGGATGGGGTGTGTGTTCAGGGGAACAGAACAAACAAAAGACATAAAACAAAGAAACAGAGGACTCTGCATAAGATAAAAGCAGTATAAATATGAATTCAACAAAAAAGGAAAAATACTATGATCATAATAGCAGAATAAAAATGATCGAAACAAATTACATATTAAAACATCTCCACTACAGAGCTAATAAATGAATGGAAGCCATGATAAATGAAGTGGGGCCTTGACTATCAAATTATTGGCAAGGAGGGAAATAATCAGAGTAAATGCAAAGGAAGAGACAGAGAAATCAAAACAATAGAAAATGATAGATATGGAAAGGGAACAAAGAAGGATGAATATAAAAATTATTGTTGTTCTCAAAGTAGAAATCCAACAAATGGCATGGAATGGAAAATAGTACTGAGGAAAGTAATACAAGGAAAAATCTCCTGAAATGAAGGAGCATTGAACCTGCATACTAAATAGGCACAATAAATAAAATACCAGGAAAATTCATCACTGAACAATTATTATGTGTATATATATATATATATATATACTTTAGTAAATTTTTTATTGAACTTCAAAGATGAGGAAAACATTTTACTATTCTATAGGCAGGGGCAAAAAGGCATTTATAGGGGACAAAAATATAGTCTGTTTCCACCCTTCTCCACTGAAATATTCTTTACTAAAAGGCCATGTAAAACTACTTATGAAATTAAAAATGAAAGTATAATTCAATAATTCTGTTATTTCTAATTGTATTGTCATTGGAGAAAAAAGCAATAGGGAATATTCAAATATTCTGTTCCCCTTCAGGGAATATTGTATTTATGTTCTTGAAAAAAACAAAAACTGCCCACTGGTGAAATTCAACAAAGAGATAAATTACACAAAAATGGAGACACCATGGTACAAGATCTAGTGGTAAGCCTTGAATCTATTTAAATATAACACTTAGACAAAGTGGTAAGAAAATCATAGACACAGAATGCTATATAAATGCTGAATAAAGCAACAAAATCAGGAGGAAAATTCAAAGAAAGAAATAGGAAGAGAAAAAGTGCTAATCATCATGTTTTTCACAGCAAAGAATCAATTGACACTATAAAAATGAAATGTGTTTAAATTAATCACATTTTAATGATTTTCATATTTAAAAAAAATTCCTGAGCAAGTGTTCCAGAGTTCTTGTAATAAAAAGCATTTATGTAAAGTTCAACAATTTTTAAAATTTGTCTTCAAATTATTTTACTTCCATTAAAATTAAGTCAAATTTACTTGGTTTATTTTAAATTTATTTTAATTTTCTAATTTAAAATTTAAAGTACTCTCATATAAAGCAATTGACCACAAGTTTAAGAAATACTAAGTTAAAATAGGAATGAAAAACTTGTCTTAACATTTTTATGTTAACAAGAAGATATTTTTACTAGTCACTCTTCACTAGTTATTTGATGTAGAATAAATGTTTCTTCTTTGAGTATATATCCACTAATTGAAGTTCAAAATTTTCCTTTCAAAATAATCATACCACATTGTAGAAACCATATTTTCTACAATTTTCAATTTCATTTTTTTAAAGAAGAGCAACACATTAACATTAAAAATGTTTGCAAAATAGTCTGAATGCAAAGCTTTTTAGACTTTTTCTTAAATCTCATCTGAATGGTTTATAGTTGCCTCTCCCATACTAATTCTACAAAAATTTCTGACAACTTAGTTGTAACACGTCTTTTGAAAACTTTCCATTTAATTTTCATAGATAAAATACATATATATTCAATTTCATGTTTCATCAGCTTATAAAATATTTCATTAAAATAACAACTATAACCTGCATAAGCAGGTTTGGGAATAAACTTATCTAATTCTTAACAGGCAGCTCAACTGGTAGGAATGTAAGTTTATGGTTGTACTAGAGAGGTATCTACCAAACATGAACATCTATTACCCCATAGGCAGTCACTTAAATGGATGTCAGTGCAGTCAGCTTCCACTGCACTTCTTAGAAAACACAGTGTATAAAGTATGACCTCATCCTTATAAATTACTTCTTTACTCTATATTTCATCATACATATATCTATCTAGTCATTCTTCTACCTGCATATACATGGATAGAAAGAGGTTGGAAATTATATTTACCAAAAATTAGCACATGCATTAATATATTCAGTAATATATTTCATTACATTGTTTTTCTAGGATAAATTCCTATCATTTGATTACTATATTTTGTTGCCATATATTATATTTTGCTATATGTATTTCTTACTATCATTATACATATTACTACTCATTGACTATAAAATTAAAAATAAATACACTAAGCCACAAAACACAAACCAAAAATGCAATGAAGAGCAAAGCCTGGGGCGTCTATGTGGCTCAGTCAGTTAAGTGTCTGCCTTGGTTCAGGTCATGATCCCAGGGTTCTGGGATCCAGTCCCTCATTGGGCTCCCCGCTCGGCAGGGAGTCTGCTTCTTCCTCTGCCTCTGCCTGTTGCACCCCCTGCTTGTGCACTCTCTCTCTCTTCCTGTCAAAAAAATAAATAAAATCTAAAAAAAAAAAAAACAAATGAGCAAAGCCTGATTGAGTTTGGGACACTGGACAATAAGCTATAGGGGATGCTTTTGTTGTGTGATTAACATATATTGACTCCTTCATCCTTCCAGAAGAAACCTAAGATCTCTTCTCCTCAATAATGGAGCCCATGTGCTTTAGCAGTTATGTTCCCCTAACCACAATGAGTATTAAATGTGGACATGTGATTTAGACAATCCAATCAGCTTAAATCATAGAACTCTTCCTTAATTAGAATACTAGATAGGAACATTTTTTTTCCCCCTCAGCCTTTAGATATATGCAAGAAAACATAGTCCTAGTTGCTAATAGAAATCATCCTTCAGCCGTTAGGAAAATCAATAAGACAAAACTGGCACTGTGGGGGAAATGTAGTCAATCTTTAATTGCATTGACTCAATGAAGCCATCAAGCCTGTGGCCCCTCATATCTCTAGATTCCTGTTAGGTGAATGAATAAGTCTTTTGTCTTTGGATTGAGTAGGATACCTAAAGCACCCTTACTGAGATATTCATTCATTAGTCAAGAACATCAATCCTTCATACTACATAAAATACAATAATCAAATTTGTGCTTGAGTATAATTCTAAAATACTTGGGCCATGGATTTTCCACCTTTGTGAATCTTCAAAACTGAACACTAAAACTGTGAAATCCAGAAGTCTAATCAGAAGTTTCCCTAACTTCAAATTAAGTCACTCAAATTCGTTTTGAAGGTGGACCTAACCCTATGTAAACTAGTATTTGTTAGGAAAATGAATTAGAATAAGTTCAAAGCTGATGGTTCTCTAAGACAAGAACAAAATATGAAGCTCAAGGAGTGAGTCCCAACTAGGAATTAGTTGTGATTACCATCTAAATCAATCTCATTCTATGTGGGATTTTTAACAAAACGGTGAATAAACTGTGAGGAACCAATTATTCATAGTAACCTAACTTGGTTTTTAATAGTGTTCCTATGATAAATGATATCAGTGAATCCAACTTTGCTGGCTTGATTTTTACAGTGGTTTATGATTAGACCAGAGAATGCTTCTCAGCTGTTTTACTACCACAAATTATTAGTATGAAGGTGAATGAATTACACTTGATTGTCTCAATATGAAAATTAGATATAAAAATAATTGAGGAAAATAACTAGTTGTGAATGTTGGTTTTCTTCTTAAATAATGAGAGATTAAACATCTAAACAGGTTGTGCCTTAGGGAAAATGGGAAGTAGTCTTAAATTTTTATTCACTGACCTCTGCCTCTTTTTTCTCTATGTTTCTCATAGAACGTCATGGCATCTTCTTCTCTATTTCTTTAGTGTCTACTTGCCCTCTCCAACTTTTCTTTTTTAGTCACAATATAGCTAGTATAATTTTGTTTATTTACAGAAGACTAAACGAAGGTTGGCATTCATTTATATCTCTGTGTGAATAAATTTTAATGCGTTGCTTCTTCCAGTGGTGTTTTTACATCTAAAGCGATAGCTCTAATAATAGACGGAGAGCCTTATTTCTTCTAAACCAGATTCAAAATATAAGTGAGTAGGTGGTAGTGGTTTTAAGAGGGTATGAAAACCCTTTCCCAAGGGACCATTAATGGTACCATGTGGTTATAATCTAGTTTACCTTTTTGCCAAACAATAAGTAAATAGGTAGGTAAGCTAGCAAATTAATTTATGGCCGTAAAAATGCAGTTTCTTACAAGTGGCTAGCATACCATAAATTATGGTATCCAAATGTGACATCAAAATTTGAATAAGTTTCCTTATCTTTCAAATTGAGTGTCAACTTTGTGAAATTGCTGTAAACTCCAAATGTGTTAACACAAGTAAAACATTGGGCACAGTGTCTGACACACAGGAGGTACTCCAATTCCACTCTTTTATTCAAATTGAATATGTATTGAGCCACTAAACTGGGTTATATGTAAAAAATGCATGTTATAAAATATAATCGTCCAACTTAGCTGGTTGGGTTGTCTATTGTATGCTAATGATCTCCTAAACAAATCCTTCCCTTTGCTGTCCTTCAACTTTCTAGTCTGGCTTAAATGCACATCCTACATGCTAGCTTAATAGCTTGTGTTTAACTCAGTCATCTATCACATGCCTGTCTACTCTATTAAGTTTTGAATCCCTTGAATGCTGAGATCCAGTTACTAGAGATCAATAACCTTGGGAGAGGATGAAAGAATAAACAACTGAACCAATTTATTGCTAAATCCTAATTTAATTTGGTGTGAAGTAAACAAAGCTGCATTAATACATTGCTACTAAGAACCAAATATTTGCTAATATGTACAGTTAGAAAAAAAATGAATATGAGGGCTTCTGGTTAGCTGCCATGGTTTTGTTTTTGTTTTTGTTTTTAAAGATTTTATTTATTTATTTGGGGGGTGGAGAGAGCATGAGCAGGAGGAGAGGCAATTGGAGAGGGAGAAGCAAACCCTCCCACCCTCCACTCCCCACCCCTCTTAAGCAGGGACCCCCACCCAGGGCTCCATCCCAGGACCCCAGAATCATGACCTGAGCCTAAGGCAGACCCCTTAACCGACTGAGCCACCCAGGCACCCCTAGCTGCCATGGTTTTAAGGAAAACTCAGAAGCCTGGATTTTATCCCTTGTCCTGAGAAAATAATCTGATGATGATAATCCCAGGTGTTAGGGGATTAGACACTATCTGGCTTGCCTTTGATGTATCCCTACTGCCAGTTTCTCTTCAGTGTACCAAGACAACATATAACTTTCATCAAATGCATAATGGAAGAGTTTTAGTTTTAAACATAAGAATAATACCAATATAGGAAACAGTTTTCACCATTATGGGGGGGTGCTTTTAAAATATGGTTGAGCTACAGAGGGTCTGAGCTATTGACATATTGCTTTCATCAGTAAACCCCTGTAGCTCAAAACCTCTAAAAAAAAAAAAAAAAGTTCTCATCATTGCCTCTGTGATACCGTGATATAATAAGAAATATATATTTGGTCTTTGTCCCTATTCCTAGCACAGAGATTCCTTATAATTTCCTGAGTAATAAGAGTGAGGGGGTGTCTTTTGTTATTCATAATGAGCCCCTCTCAAGCCATACCTGAATTTATACTGATGAGATGATTCTTGGTGGGCTCCTAGGTAGTTCAGGATGGGGGCTGGATACCAGAGGAAACAAGTTTGATTGAAGAGTTGGAACTTTCAGCCCCACCCCCAAATCTAGGTAGGGAAGAGAGGCTGGAGGTTAATTATCAATGGCCAGTGGCTTAATCAACCATGCCTATGTAATGAAACCTCCATAAAAACCCCAAACAAAGGAGTTTGTAGAGCTTCTGGGTTTGTGAACAGGTCTACATGTTCCAGGAGGGTGGTGTGCCCTAAATTCCTGCAAATGGGAACCTTCCGGACCTCATCCTATGTACTTCATCTGGCTGTCCATTTTTATCCTTTAAATATCCTATATAATAAGCCAATAATAATGAATAATTTCTTTCCCTGAGTTCTATGAGCCATTCTAGCAAATAATAGAATCTCAGGAGGGAGTCATGGAAACCTTGGGTTTGTAGTCAAGTTGGACAGAAGTGTGGGTCACTTGGGAACTCTGTATTGCAGTTAGGAATCTGAAGTGGGAGACAGTCCTGTGGTACTAAGCTCTTTCTTTTGGGGCCTGGCTAACTCTGGGTAGTTAGTGTCAGAATCCCTTAAGTGAGGGAAAACCCACATACTTGATGTCAGAAGTACTGTGAGTAGAGAAACAGTTTTTCTTTTTAGCTTCTGATTTCACCTTCATCTAAGCCATATCTAGATTCTTAAGGCCAGACTTATTTCCCCATTTTAACTTTCCATTCATTGCATCATGAGGCCATAAGTAAGCCTACTGACAATCATGTTGGAAATTCATACATCACCAGGCTAAACTTGGCTGTAGTCTGCCTTAATCTCTGCCCATGTTTCCACTTTTGCTTGCTTATTGTCCAAATCATTTGCCAAGCAGGGCCTGGACATTCAATCATACTTGAGGAAGAGTCAAGTGTGGGAGAAAACTGACTTTGTCTATAGAGAGTAGTTTCCAGTGATGCTAATTAAAGCAAATAATACTAACTTCTATAAAAGCAAATCCTGAAATCTAAGTGGTTAAAAACAATTCAAGTTTCTCAATCACACACTGCAATTCAATGAGGGGTGGTGGGTCGTGTGTGTTAACTCTCCGATGGAACCCATTCAGAATCAGGTGCTTCCCCTAGGTCCTCAGAATCCTGAACCATCAGCCAGATGATAGTAAAAGAGCACTAGAAATGCTATTTGGGTCTTGCCTGAAAGAGGCACATATCACTTCCATTCATATTGCATTGACCAGAATTACATAGGATGCTGGGAAATGCAGTCAAGCTTGTGCCCCTGAAGAAAAGAGGACACAGATATCAGTGAGCACTGACATAATCTGCCACAGGCAAGAGCTTAAAAATTCAAGCAGATGATCCTCATGAGTATCAATCTCAGGGGTATGTAACTTTTTACATAACTTTGTAAAAATGAACCTGCACAGGTTCATTTAATTTAGTGTGTATATCTTGGTTGTAATCTCTATAATGGAGAAAAACCAAAATTTAAATAATGAATTTATATTGTAAAAATACTATGTAAGGAAACTTTGTAAAATTAGTAAACTTCTTCCAAAACAGGTAGTCGCTCCATAATTTACACATGCCTTTAAAACAAGAGGTAACGTGTGCTCGCTTCGGCAGCACATATACTAAAATTGGAAGGATACAGAGAAGATTAGCATGGCCCCTGCGCAAGGATGACACGTAAAACAAGAGGCAACATGTCATAATGAGGTGATTTCTTTTTTTTTCTAGATTTTATTTATTTATTTGTCAGAGAGAGAACTAGCACAAGCAGGGGGAGCGGCAGGCAGAGGGAGAAGCAGGCTCCCTGCTGAGCGGGGAGCCCAATGCAGGACTTGATCCCAGGATCCTGGGATCATGACCTGAGCCGAAGGCAGACGCTTAACCAACTGAGCCACCCAGGCATCCCTGTAGTTTGATTTCTTAAAGAAGTAACACATTTATTGTAATAATTCAAGGCCAATATGAGTCTGCATTACTATTTGAAAAGTATATTACATGAGCCAAAAGTATTGAAACTAACCCTAAAATCTTTGGTGGTTTACCTGTCAGAGGATTTTACTAATTCACCAACATTAAACAAACAAACAAACAAAATGACTTAAGCTATGCTACTGGATATAGATATTCAAAAATTAATCATTTGCCATTTTATATCTCATTTGCCTAAGGATATTTTACCATTTGTTTAAATGTGTCAGTTGGCCCAGCTGTTGAAGATTAACAATAAAGTGTTTGCTTAGTATGGCCCCATGAAATGGACTGCATAACAAATCTGAATGGGCCCGGTTGGCTCAGTTGTCCAGAACATGAAATTTATGAGGTCATTATCATGGCTTCAATCATTGTTCAAATTGGAAAACCTGCTATACAACCACAAGACTAGTTGTACTGCCCTGATAAAGGAATAGGCAAATATTTCTAGGGACCACAAGAGTACTCTCGGGGAAAGAATCTGAATACTTGGAACAAATTCCATGTAGTTCAAGAAAAAATAATTCACTCAAATCACACAGTCTTATTGAAAAATTAGTAAATGTTGGTTTTAACATATGAAGAATGAAAGTATTATGAATATTTTATTATTTAATACAGTCATAAATGGCCTGGTACAAAGAAATGTGTTCTATAAACAGATTGTTCATTATTTCTGGCTGTGCATAACACATAATAAATCATTGTGAATCAGATGTGGAAATGGCATAGCATCTGAATTCAGAAACCATTTCACTCTGGAATAACTCATTCAGTCACTCATCCTTCAAGAATATATAGTGAATGCTTAATAACTGTTTTAGATGCTACCCTACAAAGATAAAAGAAAAACATCCTTACCATCAAGGACCCTTCTTTCTTGAGAAGAGTAATAAATGCAAAAAATAATGAGATTATGAGATGCCTATTAAAACAGAAGTCTATATACAGTCCAATGGAAGCAAAGAAGGAAGGTCACCCAAGCTGACATAGGGGAACCAGGGAAGGTCTCAGCTTACACATGAAGACTGAATCATATTAGTTTCTGTCTATGCAGCAAGACAGGGAAGCCCATTCAGGGCAAACAGAATAGCAGAGGTTAAGGCGTGAAGATATGGAAAAACAAAAGCTTGACGATAAGATGAGTTAAGGAAATAGACTAAGTAAAGAATTTTAGAGGTTATGCTTTAGGTAAAGAGGACCCAGTGAAAAATTTTGAGAGGCAACGTGACATAATGAGGTGTGTTTATTTGGAAAATCACTTGGAAAGTTGGGCAGGAATATGTTGCAGCCAGGGCAGTAATTTTCACATGCTATGTGCATAAAGAATCATGTGAGCCCCACTTTTAGAGATTCTTATTCAGTGTGCCTGAGTTGAGGCCCAAGAATTTGCATTTCTAATAAGCTCCCAAGTATGTTCATGCTACTGGTCTGTGAACCATACTTTGATTGGTACTGGATTAGAGGCAAGGAAAATGCCCCTGGAATAATGATTATGATAACATGGAATAAAGCAGTGCCAATAAGAATAAAAAGAAGCTGAAGACATTGTAGCAGATGTAATAACTAAGACCAATGGGCCTTAGGACCAATGAGAAGCTTTGAAAACATAGAGATAATCCTTTTACCTCACTGCTATGTACAGATCTCTCAGCTTTCACCATCCTTCCTTTTTACCACCCATTCCCTCCTTTTTCCATTTTCCTTCTTACTTTGTTTGCTTAAATAATTAGTCATACCCACTCCTTTGCATATGCTCTCACCGCCTTGCCCCCAATCCCATATTTCATTGCACTTATTTTGATACACAAGACATCTGGTTAAAGCCAGACCCCTGATTACACTTTATCTGCATTTCACAGTTGAAGATAGATAACTTGAGAAAAGTACAAGACAGTGATGACCGAGACACTAATTTCCCAGTACCGACTTCCAGTGGGCCCACGGTGCAGTCTGGCAATCTGCCATATTCTTCTAGTCCATTCTCTCCCTCACTCTCTCACCATCTACTATGTCCTTAGAATCTCAGTACTAGCCTTAGTCTCAGCTTCATATTCCACTGAGAAACTACAACCACTCAGCAAAGAGCCTCTACCGGCTTTCCCCACCACGTCCATCCTAAGTGTGCTCTTATCCTCTGCCGACTTTGCTGCTTCCATGGAATGTGGCAAAAAGATGGGCCTCTATGACTGAGGACGTGGGCCTTCACTAGATGTCAAATCTGCTGTTGCCTTGACCTTGGACTTACCAGTCTCCACAACTATGAGAAATAAATTTCTGTTCTTTATTAGCCACCCAGTCTATGGCATTTTGTTATAGGGTCCCACAGAGACTAAGACAAAGGACTAGCCTCACCTCTGAAAAACCCTGCCCTAGCTCAGCTCTGCTAGGTCTCTGCTTTAAACACTCCACTTTTCATTTATCTATGCAGCTCTGCTGGGTCCTCAGGGTTTGATCTTCAGCAAACCCCTGGTGACCAAGACTGACAGTTTCAATCATCCCCTCACTGCTTTCTTGGAAGACTCAGGTCAGTCCTGTGGGCTCTCAAGCTCAGCCCACCTGCTGAGGCAGCTAGGTGAGAGCTGAGGACAGCACTTTCTCTGAATTCCTTTGCTTTTTGCTGCACCAAGAGCTTTAATAACTATATTTACATTTGCACAGAGCGTCAGCCTGGTTATGGAGAAAAGGGAATCTATAATGTGGTGTTTCAGGTGGCATATAAATTTTACATCTCTGGTTGTATGTGTGTTACAAACACCCCGCCCTCCAACCCACTTCTTGTGTATTCAATCTAATGAATGGATCTGTGGGTTTTAACTTTTTCCTTAGGCATTTTTCTCACAACAAATTATCCTTTTTTTTTTTCAGAAAAGATGAGAAATCTGGATTCCCTCAATGGTCTCTATGTTGTGAGTTTAAATACCATTTATTAAAATAGTGTGCATATTAGTTATACTTTGAAAAATTCTCATCTGATATTTTAACTTTACTAATAAAAGACTCTATTGTTTTTAAACAGATGTTTTAGGAGTCCCAGGAATATTTTAACTCCAGTTTACATACTGTTAAGAAGAATGTTATTTTACTATTAAAAAATTAAGAAATAAATTATGTCCATTGTTTTTTTAATAGGAAATAAATAAATAACATCAGTGTTTTCACTTGTCAGAATCACTCACTGTTTTAATAAGTTTAACACACAGCATTTACATTAATCTTCACAGCTATCCGTTATTTACCAGATTTTACCGATTAAGGAAATAAGCACAGTGTGGTTATATGACTCCATGCAAATCCTGTAATTAGTGAAGTTATGACTTGAGCCTAATTTTTCTGCTCTTGGTCTTACATGCCTAAATGTGTGGCTAAACTGCACTACATTTTCTAGGATTTTCTTTCCTATATGTTTTCAGTTATAAAGGGCCACTAGAGATTCTCATGGGAGATCTGGGGAGCAGGAGTTAGGGAGCAGCTCACACATGTTGTTGTCACTGACTTGCTATCCCCTCTTTGTCATGAGACAACAGTTGTACCTGCAACCAATTCCCTTGCCCCCTGAATCCTTCAGCCTTCCTGACTCCTGGACCCTTATCCTGCCATGAATTCAATTTTCTTAAGAGAATTATGAAGTAAAACTTTGTTTCATGTCTGCAGTGGCAGAAATCTGTTGACTTTCTCTTCCTTATTGTGTAGGCACCATTAAGACCCATAAGCTGCCAGAGTGTTCTTCTTGGACAACATTGTGCTTTATCCCTTCAAATATATTTATAGCAAAATCAACAGACCACACACCAGCCTAACCTGAAACAGCCTTAACATGCACAATAACCTTAACCATTCTTCCTTAATTTGAAAGGAAAAATCTTCCCCTAACATGCTTGTATCTGTATTAATATGTACTCTCTACTCAAGACTCAAAGAACTTCCCTGATAATGTGAGACCGTGGCTGTAATCTGTGAAACCATCTGCAAAGTCAGGTCTGTTTCCACGACTTGGAACAATTAAACATAACCTGAAGAGAATGAAAATCTACACATAGTAAGCTACCTGGACACTTATCATCATATAGAATTCATATCTTGATCTTTGTCTGACTTAAATAAAATAATCCATACTGAAATTTTTGATGGAGAGGATATATAAAATGAGTTGAAAATGAAGACGGTGTATTTCCCCCTTGCTTCTCTGCATAAGGAATCTGCATTTTCAAATATTTGCATTGGTCTGACCAACACTCAGATTTATGATCTCTACCCTCAACCTGATTTACTTCTTGCCACTTGCACTGTTGCCACCCTAGTCCAAGCCACTCTCTCCTCACTGAACTATTAGAGGAGGCTCCCTGTTTCTCCTTCAGTCTGAACTCCACAAAGCAGCTAGGGAATGCCTATTAAAACTGAGTTGCTTCGTGTCACTCTTCTGTTCCGAATACTTCATCAGTGCCTGCTCATCCACATGGAGTGAAGACCGAATGTTGGGCTGGGATTTACCTGTTCATCTTGTCTCCCTCACTAGCAAATAAACTCTAGGAGGGCAGGGGTCTTTATACGTTCTGTTTGCTGCTCCACCTGTGTGGCCTAGATCGGTGCCTGGCACACTACAGGCTCAGTAAATATGCAATGAATAAATGAATGAATTTTTAAGTGTAAGTGAAATGAGACTGACATCAGGCACAACAAATTATGCATTTCTAAAGATGGTAGCTCAACAAGCATCCAAATGTTCAATGAAGCACCCAGAAGAGTTTCTGGCTCTGGCTGGTTTCCTCACTGCAAATACAATTATGCCGTATTATGCGACTATCACCTCTTTCCTTGCATGTAAGTCTCAGCATCTGTATTTAGAGGAGGATATCACTTAACGAAAGCCTTTCTTTGACACAAGACTTTCTTATGAATAAAAAAAAAATGGTTCTACTAACTATTATAAGGGCATACATTTTGAATTGCGTTTCTTTTGATGGAAGCTGAAATTTGTGTCCTTTCTTGTCAACTTTATTCAGAAACCAGAGGCCATGATTTCACATGATTTCACATTGGCTGTTTAAAACTTCAGTGCCCTTGTGACTGTGGTGAGGTGTTTGCCTCCACATAAAGCAATCATACTTCCAGTGAACCTGAAATCTGGCTTTCAGTATTTCTAGGTGTTAAGTAACAGTTTCAGGAAAACCATACTGTCCTCATGTGTAAATATATGCAAAGATAATCCATGGATTTTTGTTTAAGGAAATAGTGTGCTTAAGAATGTTTTTAAATGCTAAGGTTGTTATACTCTGAAATATATCTTGTGACATTTTAATTCTTTCTATTATACAAATTTGTAACAGCATTGCTTGAAGGAACTTAACAAGACTCAAAGTAATTATTCTCATCCATCTCACTGAAGATATATAAATCTTGCATTAAAGATTTTGCAAGTTATGAAAATATATTGTGCCTATAAACATTTAGCATCAGAAGGATTCAGATGAGGCTTTGGAATAATAATGGAGAAAACCAAGTGATTTAAATTAGGGCTCAACAATAGTGCCCAGCAAATCATTTTGCTGGTCTTCGGCTCCACGTTTATGTCTCTTCCATAAGTAGATTATGCTAATAGGTGCCAAGAGATTCCTATCTCCAGCAGGCTGAGAAAGCCTGTGGTTACTTTAAATTCTCTTTCTCTCAAAGGGCAGACATCATAACCTGAAGTATTTTCATTATGATTCACTTAACAAAGACAATGTGTGGCAGGTAGACTGCCTATCAATAATCTTTAGTGAGTATTCACTTTGGACAAGCTTTGTAATGTGGGTTTGGAGCAAAAAGGCAAATAAAAGAAGATGTGATCTTTCTTCTTAGATGCTTGAACTAAAAAATCAAGTGTACATTCCCACTCTCCTTCCCCTAGCAACGCACGAGGGATAGAATAAATTCTCATGTGGTGAAATCCCACTAACTGTAACTTATTCTTGAAACATATACTAGGTCCTAACTCCCTACCTCCACATTTTCTGAAGAAACTATATATGCAAAGCATACACACAAACCAATACACAAATACAAAAATAAGCCAAAAAATCCACCTTGATTAAAGGATATTTAACCTCTTCCCAGCATTATTTTTTCTGACCCCATTTTTTTGCACTGGTAAAATTGGGATAATAAGAGTACTGATATTATACATATATGTAGGGTTTAATGAGTTAAAGGACAAAGATCATAGCATATAATTAGCACTCAATAAATAATAGTTATCAATAGTAGGAATAGTATTCATTCAGCAGCAGCCCTACTAATGAACTCATGTGCTAGAATTGAGAACTTTTCATATGCTGGACACTGTATTAAGTGCTGGCAAAATGAAGATAAACCACACATTCTACACCCTTAATTATTTCTCAGGTTTTTGTGAAACACACTCATTCACATACACACATTCAAACACACAAACACACACAAAAATACAAATCCAGTGTGAAAAATTCTCTGATTACATCTTATAAGGTGTTGTAAAAGCACATAGAGTCATCGCTTGGCAGATATCACATATTTTACGTTATTTTGATACTGTCTGCTCAAATATAAGACAGTAAAAAAAAAAAAAAGAGAAAACCTTTAGTTAGAATGTATTCTTGTCTGTTTTTGATAGGATACCAACCACTGCTACCCAGTGAACCTGTTTGAGCTTCATAGCCAAAAAAACACATTGGTCAGTTACCATGTACAGAATCTTTCTCAAACCCACCTATACTTCAACATATGTCCACTTGACAGAAAATTACAATTCATATTGGTTATACAGATGACATTCCATTACAATGAATGTCCAGTAAGTGAAGAGCATACAGTATTTTCTTAAAATGGGATTTCACTGGAGCAGAAACTGTATGGATATGACCCATCACCACTGTGCAGAGTGTTATTATGATTGCAACCGTTTTTTCATTTAAATGGTCTTGAGGCTAGATAATGACATTCTACCTGTATAAGCTAAAAATGCAAAATCATATTTTAGTTTTCTCATGGTCCAGCTACTTGAAATTAATGCATGATAAAATTGTTTATATTTTCTTAAGTGAGTAAAATTAACAGCTGTAAAAAACATTAGCTTCACAGAGAATATTCCAATACCTTAGTTTTCCATCAGTTACACCCACAGATAACTCATAATATCCCATCCAACAAAAGTGTATATGAACAAAATACTTGCTGCACATCAAAGACACTGGATTTCTAAATGCATAGTCCTCTATTATTTATTGTAAAATTTTCTTTTAGAAATAGGCTTTCGTTAATGAGAGCCATAGTAACAACATCTTCATTTTCACTTTCCTTCTTCTTTAGAGTGAAAGTTCATAAAACACTAAATACCTGGCCTTTGGAAAGGCACTGAAATACCAGCTGGCAAGGAGATGGAGTTATATATCTTCAAATAGTAGTATGAGCAATTGATACATTCTTGCGAGGTATTTACCTATATGATGAATATTGCTTAGCACGACACTCCTGGTTAATTTTTTTTTTTTCTAAATAGAAATGAGGTATATACATTACACAAAAAAAGATAACCACAATTTAAACTCATCTGTAGAACTCTCATACACTGCTGGTCTTGAACTCAATAACAAAAGATAAATAATTTGATTTAAACTTGGGCAAAGGATCTGAATGAACATTTCTTCAAAGAAGATATACAAATGGCCAATAAGCACATGAAAAGCTGTTTGATTTATTTATTTATTTACTTACTTATTTATTTATGTTTGTTGTTTGTTTATTTTTTGTTTGTTTGATATCTGTAGTAACTAGGGAAACACATATCAAAGCCATAATGCATACCACTACATACCCCTTAGAATTTTCATAGTAATAATAATAATAATACAATAAAAATAAAAGATAGCATGTGTTGATGAAGATGTGGAGAAAACAGAATCCTCCCATACATGGTGGGAATATAAATATAGTAGCCGGTTTGGAAAAACAGCTTGGCAGTTCCTCAAAGTTTTAAAAATAGAGTTACTATAAGACCCAGCAATTCCACTCCTAGGTGTACACCCAGGAAAAATGAAACCATATTCCAAATAAAACATATACATAAATGTTCAAAGCAGCATTATTCATAATAGCCAAAAGGTGGAAACAATACAGAATACCTATCAACTGATACATGAATAAACAAAATATTATATACAATAACAATGGAAAATTATGTGGCAATAAAAAGGAATGAGTATTGATATATGCTACATGGGTGAACATTGAAAACATTATGTTAAGTGAAAGGAGCCAGACACAAAAAGTCACACATTTATATGAAATATCCAGAACAGGCAGATCCATAGAGGTAGAAAATAGATTAGTGATTGTGAATATACTTATAATCATTGGATTGTACACTTTATTTTTTCTTTTTTTGTTAAAGCTTTTTATTTTTAAGTGATCTGCACACCCAATGTGGGGCTCAAATTCACAACCCCGAGATCAAGAGTCACATACTCTACCAACTGAGCCAGCCAGGTACGCTGGATTATATACATTAAATGAGTGAATTATATGGAATGTGAATAATATTTCAATAAAACTGTTAAAAAAATAACACCCTAACTAAAAAACAGACAAAACACAAAAATACTAGTCTGTAAGTCTGTGAGAGTCTCCTTCCCCATCTGAACACCAGTTGCTTTACCTCTAGCATGGTTGAGAGGAAGAGCAGGGTGACCTAGCTCAGTGAGTGACAAACATTTTCAACTATGCAAATTTTAAAAAAGCATTCCCTTTATGAAGCTCAAATATGTAAAACAGAGAAGCAACATTTTAAAACTACAAAATCATTGGATAATGTCAAATTTATTACATGTTTAGTTAAAAGCGTTCAATTCAATGAGGCTATTATAATAACCTCAAAATTCAAAAAATTGTAAATCACAACTATTCAAAATTGCAAGTTGTGAATCACAGTAAAAGTCATAACAGCATCATGAATTATTTTATCTATATTTTATTTCTATATTTTATTTCTATATTTTGCTTTGGTTGGGCAATTCTAAAAAAATCCTGATTCATACAAATAAATAGTTGCAGTACGATTTGTAATATTCTTTTTCAATTAAATGATTCTAGAATTTGAGTTTTGTTGCTTGAAAATTCCAAAACAAATCACATTATTCATCATAAACGCAAATGCTGAATCAGAGTATACCAAATAATAAACCTTAAAATTTTCTGCAATATAGTCTTAGTGAGATGATCAATGTTTTGTATTTACTTTTTCTTGAACAATCTCTTATTAATTATAATTATAGCACATACCAAAAAGTTATGTTCAAACTTTACCTAGAATTCAATTTAAGTATGACATGTGCATGCTGTAAGGGGATATTTGTCTTCATAAGTTTATGAAGTACAGATGTGGAGGTCTTGATTTGGAATAATACTGATACCGAACTGCAACTTTTCTAAATAAACATGACAAACTGCTCATGCGAATGCTCACATGCACACAGATGGATGAGTAAGGAAAGCTTTATTTTGAAGACTTCATACTCAGAAGACAAAAACGTCAAACTGAGCAAAAGTCATTAAATATCAATAGTGCCCAATACCTTAAACTTGTGTTTGCAATTCATTTGAAGTTGTGCCCTTTTTCAATTATAATTTTAAATATAATGAAAAAGATAGATTTTATTAACATCATTTTAAAGTAAATGTTTCATGAGATTGCTATACTGAGCAGAAAAGTTCCATAGTGCAGACTTTGGAAACCGCTGGGCTGCAGTTATGCAGATGTTCCCTGCAGGTCTAAAATTCTATCGTTTTACTATCTCAAGCAAGATTGAATTTTTTTTTTAAGTTTGCATAAATTGTTTAAGATTTTAATGTTTTTTATAAAAGATTTTTGGATTGCTGGGTCCCCGGGTATTCTCTCCCAATAACCTACAGAGATGTAGGACAAAACAACAACAACAAACAACAAAAAAACTCAGCCAGCTCTACCTTTCCTCACACGTAGTTTGCTTTACCTGGTGCCAAGAAAGAGGAATGACTCCTTCTATCCTCTAAGTCTCAGTTTGGATGGCAGACACCTCGTAAAAGGCTATGCTTGGCCAGAGAACCTAAGCACATGAGGCACGTCATAGCTATTCATTGGGAAAGTTCTATGCACCTAGATATATACCAGCAAAATTATCATTCCTTAAGGACAGTGTGTATCTTGTGTGTTTCCTATCTCACTACCCCTTTATCCACGTGGACCTCATGAACATGTCCAAACACACACAGACACCAAGAGCTCCTAGCACAGTGTTAATAACATAGTTACCTTAGGCATATTTAGGGCCAGACCAGACTTTCCCATTTGGCACAGATATTTTAGAGATCAGAGAGTTTCATTCACTAATTTTACAAGGTAGGATATTTAAGAACAGAGAAAATAGATAATTTCCTAAAGGACTATTGTTCCAACTGAGTCTAGAACTCAATTCTCAAATCTTAACGGCTATTACACTAGCATATCACACTGTTTTTATTTATTTTTTTAAAGATTTTATTTATTTATTTGAGAGAGAGAATGAGATAGAGAGCATGAGAGGGGGGAGGGTCAGAGAGAGAGGCAGACTCCCTGCTGAGCAGGGAGCCTGACGTGGGACTCGATCCCGGGACTCCAGGATCATGACCTGAGCCAAAGGCAGTCGCTTAACCAACTGAGCCACCCAGGCGCCCCATCACACTGTTTTTAACATACTTACATCTTATATGGAAACTACAGGAATGGTGTGTTTATGTGTACTTGCATGAGGATGTACTGCTGAATACAGAAAGTTTGTTCTGTAGGTTTATGTTTCTTGTAAATGCATTTATATTATTTCTATAGATATATATGCATGTTTATATAACAATGTAATTTATATATATATCCACTTATATTTAAAAACTGACCCATGAGAACTTTATCATATACAATGTATATTTATTATGTATTTACTTGATTTTTATAGTCCTCCCAAAATATCTTCTATTGAGATGTTAATATGTTAGTTTGGTAACTAATATGTTCATATCTCTAATCATAGTAAACTACTTATATCAATTAATATTTAAGGAATACTGTTTTGATGTAATATGGATTGCTAATCCAAACATGTATTTGATAAGATTGTATTAAGTCCTATAATAATGTCATATAAATATCAATTTACTTACAACAAATATTGAGACTTTAAGAGTCTGTTGGTATTTTAGGGGAAAGAGAAGGTAGTATTGAAATTTATCAGGTATGATTCCTATTCTCAACAGGCAAACATAACAGTAGAAGAGATGAGTATGTGAAAACCCTAATATTAGCCAAATGGGTTCAGAGCTCTAATTAGTGTAAAGGAAAGTAATATAATCCAAAATAGTGATATTAATTCAGATCAGAAAAACCAGGGAAGACTTGATAAAAGTAAAAGAAGGAGGTATTTGAGCTGGAATAGTATAAGAAAATAAATCTCTTATTTTGTTACTCTAAAAAAAAAATGTCCTCTCATTATTAAAACCCTTCATTTTCAGTCTAGCTTTAGGGTATTTTGCAATATTTAGATTTACTTCTAATAACCTAGAGTAATTACTTATGGAAGCACCCTGGGAAATAAATGCAAAGTTGGTTGATTATGATCACTTTTTAAGCATATATAATTAAAAATTAAAAAAAAATACAATTTATTTACCAAGCACAGAGGAAACTCAATAGAAATCTGCAGGGATCATCTTTTTATCACTCAGTTATCATGTTCATCATCTTTATAAAGTTCCCTGTACAGGAACCAACTACAATAAACATGACAATAGTATGAAGCAAATTATAAAAATGAAATACTAACTCAAATATGATTGAAGGTTTAGCTCACTTGAGCTAAACTTTGTAAAATATACGATCGCCCCTTCCTCTGAGTGTTTCGTACCAAATCTTACCTTGATTTATGATGTTGGAAACCTACAAAGGCATGCTTTCTAATACATATACTCTGTCACAGCTGAATACCTCACTAATGTACTATATTCCCTGATGAACCAACCAATTTAATAACTTTGCCAATGCCAGCTTTGGAACAAAGCAGCCTCTCATTGACATTCCAGTGCAATAGCTAATAACAATTAGATTTCATTATAGAATTGTATCTTGCTATTGTCATCCCAACAAGAGATGCTTTCCTTATAATCCATAGGATTGACATAAATATAAATGTTAGTCCAACCCACCACATAAGTAGTCTATGGACCCTCATTACCAGATATGAGCTCACATCTGCCTCATTGTCATATATTGTTTTTCCATGTCATTTATTTTTCAGTCTTTGAAAAGGCTCCAGCATTTTTCAGTTTTTGAAATCTTGTCACCAATTTGGCAAAATCTTTCAGGCTCTGGAGAAATGCATCTTTTCTTTTTGTTAATATTGTCCTTTTATAACCTAAGTAACTAAACAGGGTGCTATCTACACACTGTGTGGATAGAGAACTCAGAGGTTTTCTTAGTACAGATGTTAGAATCTAAAAAGTACTCAAAGTGCTATATTCAAAAAAAATTCAAATTATTGCTCCTTTGCTCACATAGAGCAGTCATTTTGGCAATTTGACAATAATGACAAAAGGTTTGTAAAGATGTTGAAAGAAATAAGATAATTGAAATACATTGTTTGATGTAGACAAGATAGGGTTGAATTTACATTACTGTAGCTATAGATAGCTAGGAAAGGCCACTTAAATTCAAGTGATTATCAAAGAAATGGAATGGCATATGGATATATGAACATGCCATTCAATGGCTTTTTCAGGATCTCCTTTAAATTACATTAACCTTCAGATTTTTGAAAAGATGATGAACCAACACAGGTTGTTGAAATCTACTCTACAGGGAGATGTCACAGAGAAACAAGGAATTTGATGGAACGCAGACACTCACATTAAAACTGTGAAAAGTCCTTCGGAGAGATTAAAGATAATTGGGTATCTACATGGGAGAAACTATACAGTGGTCCAGAGCTGAAGCTGGGGTGGAATTCTCATATTGTTTCCTCCTTCTCCCCAACCCCCATTGGTCACTGGAGTGGGTGAATCAATGTCTCTTTCCTTAGCACTGAAAAAGAGAATGCAAATAGAAACAACAACATTAAGACTAGCCCAACTCAAACCAGAGAATTTGGGGTAATACCTTAGTATGCAAACTCGTGCGCCCCAACCACTAGGGCCTTTGTGAACCAAAACCTCTGTGGTGGGGCTAAATTATCTGTTTTAACAAGCTTGCCAGGAGCTTCTGATGAGTACTCAAGTTTAAGAAGCCCTAGAGCTCAACTGGGGTGGAAAGTGGTTAACAGATATAGATATACTTCCAGCAAAATCTCTCCTTTCATGGAAGAACCACAGTACTGGATAAATAGTAAAAAAAAAAAAAAAAAAAAAATTCCTGAGGGAAAAAGATGGTCAATGGTGGGTGAGGAGGGAAAATTGAAAGTGATTTAGCTCATATTTTGATATTCTAGGCCCTCTGTTCTGAAGCATTTAACTTTCTTCCTAAAATCTCCAGAAGCAATATTAATATCCTTATAAAGTTAAGGAGTACTATTAGAAATATTAAGTAAAAAACAATTTTAAAGAAAACCCAAAGAGAAATGATGAGTATAAGAAAAAGAAGAGGGGAGCCTGGATGGCTCAGTGGTTAAGCGTCTGCCTTCGGCTCGGGTTATGATCCCAGGGTCCTGGGATTGAGCCACGCATTGGGCTCCCTGCCCAGCAGGAAGCCTGCTTCTCCCTCTCCCACTCCCCCTGCTTGTGCTCCCTCTCTCTCTGTCTATCTCTCTCTGTCAAATAAATAAATGAAATCTTAAAAAAAGAAAGAAAGAAAAAGAAGAAATTAATTTACTGACGGGTAACATGGCCAGATGAATTCAACTAAAGAACAAACTAGTGAGCTGAACCATTAAATTCAGGAACTCTCCCAGAACGCAAAGATAAACAAATATAAATAATGAGAGAAAAGGTAATGTAAGAGATACAAAGGATGTAAGGAGAAATGTTAATATTCATTTAATAATAGTCCCAGGAGAGAAAAAATAATGAGAAGAATATTTGAGAAAATAATGAAGATTTTTTTCAGAACTAAGACCACAGATTAAAAGGATTCATAATATACTGTTAAAAACAGGGGAGGAGCAAGATGGTGGAGGAGTAGGAGACCGGGATTTCGTCTGGTCCCAGGAATTCAGCTGGATAGGGATCAAACCATTCTGAACACCTACGAACTCAACAGGAAATCGAAGAAAAGAATAGCAACAACTCTCTGAACAGAAAAGCGACCATTTCTGGAAGGTAGGATGTGTGGAGAAGTGAATCCAAGGCAATATTTGGGAGGATAGATGGTAGGAGAGGGGGCCTCCGTCCGCCGCTTCTGGCAAGTGATAGAGCCGCGGAACACAAAATCGGAACTTTTAGAAGTCTGCTCTGCTGAGGGATGTCACTCCAGTGGCTAAGCAAGGGGTGGAACACTCGCTGGGACAGTGTGGTCTCAGGACCCTTGGGGTCACAGAAAGACCAGGGGTGCCTGAGTGTGGCAGAGCTCCCTGGTATTGGAGAGACGGAGGTATCGCTGCAGAGAGGGAGCTGAGGAGTGGCCTCTCAGCTCGGGATTGCCATAAACCGTGATCCGCAGCACAGTTGGGCCACTGCTCCTCCAGCAGGGACCCAACAAGTGGCAGATCTGGGGAGACTCCCCTTCCTCCCCCCGGGAGGAGCGGCGCAGGAGCGCACCTCAGGGATCTGCTGGGTTTGGAGACTCCACACAGGGTCGGGTGCCAGAGACAGAAACGCTGGGTCACAGGCTGGGTGAGCACGGAGTGCGGCCAGAGACCAGGGAGTCGGGAGTGATTGACTGCTTTTCTCTGGGGGCTCACTGAGGAGCGGGTCCCCAAGTTCTCAGCTCCTCCAGGGTGGAGATTGGGAAGCTGCCATTTTCACTCTCGTCCTTCAAAGCTGTATGGAAAGCTTGCAGGGAACAAAAGCTCCTGAGAGCAAACCCAAGCAGATTACACAGCCCGGACTGGCAAGGGTGGAGCAATTCCACCTCCAGCAAAGACATTTGGGAACCATGGCAACAGGCCCCTCCCCCAGAAGATCAACAAGAACAGCCAGCCAAGACCAAGTTTACCCATTGATGAGAACGGCAGAACTCCAGTGCTAGGGGAATAATGCACATAGAATTCATGGCTTTTTTCCCATAATTTTTTAGTCTTTCAAAGTTAATTTTTTTTAACATTTTTTTTTTGAAAATTTTAGTCCCTTTTTCAACCAACATCTTATCAATCCCTTTTTTAAAAAAATCTTTTTTATTTTTCATTTCTAGAGTCATATTCTATCCCTTCATAGTAGTTACCCTTATTTTTGTTATATATACCAAAATATATATATAAGTTGTTCTCTCTTTAAAATTTTGGGATACAGTTTCTTCTAACAGATCAAAATATACCCTAAATCTCTACTGTATGGCTTTGTTCTAGTCTCCTGCCTGATCACATTCGCTCCCTTTTTTTTTTTTAAATCCTCTTCTTTCTTTTTTCAACAAACTTATCAATTCCTTTTATAAAATCTTTTATAATTTTCATCTTTACAGTCATATTCCATCTCTTCATCATATTAACCCTGATTTTTGTACATATATAAGTTTTTCTAACTTTCTTTTTTTTTTTTTAAGATTTTATTTATTTATTTGACAGAGAGAGAGAGACAGTGAGAGAGGAACACAAGCAGGGGGAGTGAGGGAGGGAGAAGCAGGCTTCCCACTGAGCAGGGAGCCCAACGTGGGGCTCGATCCCAGGACCCTGGGACCATGACCTGAGCTGAAGTCAGTCACTTAACAACTGAGCCACACAGGCGCTCCTATAAGTTTTTCTTTCTTTAAAATTTTGGGAAGCACTTTCTTCTAACAGACCAAAATACACCCAAAATCTAGTGTGTGGCACTGATCTATGCACCAGCCTGATCATATTTTATCATATTCTATTTTTATTTATTTTTTATTTGTTTGTTTGTTTGTTTTTATCTTTTTCTTTCTTTCTTTCTTTCTTTTTCTTTTTTCTTTCTTTCCTTTTCCCCCAGTTTCAGGGCTTTTCTGATTTGTTTAGTGTATATATTCTGGGGATGTTGTTATCCTGTTAGTATTTTGTTCTCTCATTCATCTATTCTCCTCCAGACAAAATGACAAGATGTAAAAAATCACCTCAACAAAAAGAACAAGAGGCAGTACTGACTGCCAGGGGCCTAATCAATAGGGACATTAGCAAGATGTCAGAACTAGAGTTCAGAATGATGATTTTGAAGATACTAGCTGGGCTTGAAAAAAGCATGGAAGTTGTTAGAGAAACTCTTTCTGGAGAAATAAAAGAACTAAAATCTAATCAAGTCAAAATCAAAAAGGCTATTAATGAGGTGCAATAAAAAATGGAGGCGCTAACTGCTAGGATAAATGAGGCAGAAGAGAGAATTAGTGATATAGAGGACCAAATGATGGAAAATAAAGAAGCTGAGAAAAAGAAAGATAAACAACTACTGGATCACGAGGGCAGAATTCAAGAGATAAGTGATACCATAAGATGAAACAACATTAGAATAATTGGGATCCCAGAAGAAGAAGAAAGAGAGAGAGGGGAAGAAGGTATATTGGAGCAAATTCTAGCAGAGAACTTCCCTAATTTGGGGAAGGAAACAGGCATCAAAATCCAGGAGGCACAGAGAACCCCTCTCAAAATCAATAAAAATAGGTCAACACCCTGACATCTAATAGTAAAACTTATGAGTCTCAGAGACAAAGAGAAAATCCTGAAAGCAGCTTGGGAGAAGAGATCTGTAACCTAAAATGGTGGAAACATTAGATTGGCAACAGACCTATCCACAGAGACCTGGCAGGCCAGAAAGGACTGGCAGGATCTATTCAGAGCACTAAATGAGAAAAATATGCAGCCAAGAATACTATATCCAGCTAGGCTATCATTGAAAATAGAGGAGAGATAAAAAACTTCCACGACACACAAAAACTAAAGGAATTTGCAAATACGAATCCAGCCCTACAAGAAATCTTGAAAGGGGTCCTCTAAGCAAAGAGAGAGCCTAAAAGCAACATAGACCAGAAAGGAACACAGACAATATACAGTAACAGTCACCTTACAGGCAATAAAATGGCACTAAATTCCTATCTTTCAGTAGTTACCCTGAATGTAAATGGGCTAACTGTCCCAATCAAAAGACACAGGCTATCATATTGGATTAAAAAACAAGACCCATTGATATGCTGTCTGCAAGAGACTCATTTTAGACCCAAAGACACCCCCAGATTGAAAGTCAAGGGGTGGAAAACCATTTACCATGCTAATGGACACCAAAAGAAAGGTGGGGTGGCAATCCTTATATCAGACAAATTCGATTTTAAACCAAAGACTGTAATAAGAGATGAGGAAGGACACTATATCCTACTTAAAGGGTCTATCCAACAAGAAGATCTAACAACTGTAAATATCTATGCCCCTAACATGGGAGGAGCCAATTATATAAGCTCACTAATAACACAAGCAAAGAAACACATCGACAACAATCCAATAATAGTGGGGGACTTTAACAACCCCCTCACTGAAATGGACAGATCATCTAAGCAAAAGATCAACAAGGAAATAAAGACTTTAAATGACACACTGGACCAAGTGGACTTCATAGGCATATTCAGAACATTCCATCCCATGGATGCAAAAATTCTCACAAAAATACTAGCCAATAGGATCCAATAGTACATTAAAAGGATTATTCACCATGACCAAGCGGAATTTATCCCTGGGCTGCAAGATTGGTTCAACATCCGCAAATTAATCAATGTGATACAATGCATTAATAAAAGAAAGAACAAGAACCATATGATCCTCTCAATAGATGCAGAAAAAACATTTGACAAAGTACAGCCTCCTTTCTTGATCAAAACTCTTCAGAAGATAGGGATAGAGGGTACATACCTCAATATCATAAAAGCCATCTATGAGAAACCCACAGCGAATATCATTCTCAATGGGGAAAAACTGAGAGCTTTCCCCCTAAGGTCAGGAACGTGGCAGGGATGTCCACTATCACCACTGCTATTCAACATAGTATTAGAAGTCCTAGCCACAACAATCAGACAACAAAAAGAAATAAAAGGCATCTGAATAGGCACAGAAGAACTCAAACTCTCACTCTTTGCAGATGATATGATACTTTATGTGGAAAACCCAAAAGACTCCACCTCGAAACTGCTAGAACTCATACAGGAATTCAGTAAAGTGGCAGGATATAAAATCAATGCACAGAAATCAGTGGCATTCTATACACCAACAACAAGACAGAAGAAAGAGAAATTATGGAGTCGATCCCATTTACAATTGCACCCAAAACCTTAAGATACCTAGGAATAAATCTAACCAAAGAGACAAACGATCTGTACTCAGAAAATTAGAAAATACTCATGAAAGAAATTGAGGAAGACACAAAGAAATGGAAAAATGTTCCATGCTCATGGATTGGAAGAACAAATATTGTGAAGATATCAATGCTACCTAGAGCAATCTACACACTCAATGCAATCTCCATCAAAATACCATCCACTTTTTTCAAAGAAATGGAACAAATAATCCTAAAATTTGTATGGAACCAGAAAAGACCCTGAATAGCCAGAGGAAAGTTGAAAAAGAAAAGCAAAGCTGGTGGCATCAGAATTCTGGACTTCTAGCTCTATTACAAAGCTGTCATCATCAAGACAGTATGGTACTGGCACAAAAACAGACACATAGATCAATGGAACAGAAGAGAGAGCCCAGAGATGCACCCTCAACTCTACGGTCAACTAATCTTCGACAAAGCAGGAAAGAAAGTCCAATGGAAAAAAGTCTCTTCAACAATTGGTGTTGGGAAAATTGGACAGCCACATGCAAAAAAATGAAACTGGACCACTTCCTTACACCACACACAAAAATAGACTCCAAATGGTTGAAAGACCTCAATGTGAGACAGGAATCCATCAAAATCCTAAAGGAGAACACAGGCAGCAACCTCTTTGACCTCAGCTGCAGCAACTTCTTCCTAGAAACATCGCCAAAGGCAAGGAGTGCAAGGGCAAAAATGAACTATTGGAAACTCATCAAGATAAAAAGCTTTTGCACAGCAAAAGAAACAGTCAACAAAACCAAAAGACAACTGACAGAATGGGAAAAGATATTTGCAAATGACATATCAGATAAAGGGCTAGTATCCAAAACCTATAAAGAACTTCTTAAACTCAACACCCAAAGAACAAATGATCCAATCAAGAAATGGGCAGAAGACATGAATGGACATTTTTCCAAAGAAGACATCCAAATGGCCACAGACATATGAAAAAGTGCTCAACATAGCTTGGCATCAGGGAAATCCAAATCAAAACCTCAATGAGATACCACCTCACACCAGTCAGAATGGCTAAAATTAACAAGTCAGGAAATGACAGATGTTGGCGGGGATGTGGAGAAAGGGGAACCCTCCTACACTGTTGGCGGGAATGCAAGCTGGTGCAGCCACTCTGGAAAACAGTGTGGAGGTTCCTCAAAAAGTTGAAAATAGAGCTATCATACGATCCAGCAATTGCACTACTGGGTATTTACCCCAAAGATACAAAGGTAGGGATCTGAAGGGGTACGTGTACCCCGATGTTTCTAGCAGCCATGTCCACAATAGCCAAACTGTGGAAAGAGCCAAGATGTCCATCGACAGATGAATGGATAAAGAAGAAGTGGTATATATATATACACACACACAATGGAATATTATGCAGCCATCAAAAGGAATGAGAGCTTGCCATTTGCAATGACATGGATGGAACTGGAGGGTATTACGCTGAGCGAAATAAGTCAATCAGAGAAAGACATGTATCATATGACCTCACTGATATGAGGAATTCTTAATCTCAGGAAACAAACTGAGGGTTGCTGGAGTGGTGGGGGGTTGGAGGAATGGGGTGGCGGGGTGATAGACATTGGGGAGGGTATGTGCTATGGTGAGTGCTGTGAATTGTGTAAGACTGTTTAATCACAGACCTGTACCTCTGAAACAAATAATACATTATATGTTAAAAAAAAAAAAGTAGAAGAAGATAGCAGGAGGGGAAGAATGAAGGGACGGAAATCGGAGGAGTAGATGAACCATGAGAGACTACGGACTCTGAAAAACAAACTGAAGATTCTAGAGGGGAGGTGGGTGGGGGGATGGGTTAGCCTGGTGATGGGTATTAAAGACGGCACGTTCTGCATGGAGCACTGGGTGTTACACGCAAAAAATGAATCATGGAACACTACATCAAAAACTAATGATGTAATGTATGGTGATTAACATAACATAATAATAAAAAGAAACCAAAACAGCAAGCCCCAAATGGAGTCACTTATGCCAGGACTTAACTTAATTAGAGTTTTGGTTCTCACAGAAATGGGACCTCAAATCAGTTGTCGGGAATCACCTGGTCAGTACTAGTGAGGTAGTTGGACCGGTAGACCCCTGCTCTCCCTCGAAGGAAAGTGACCTTGCCACAGCAAATCCACTTTTTGCAAGTATAACTTCCTTTTTCTGCTCCCTTTTGCCTATAAACATCTTTCATTTTGTACAGCTCCTTAGAGTTCCTTTCTGTCTACTAGATGGGATGCCGCATGATTCATGAATTGTTGCATAAAGCCAATAAGATCATTAAAATTTGCTCAGTTAAATTTTGTTTTTTAATGAAACTGAACCATAGAGATGGGGGTGAGTGTGGGAACACTCTGGAACATAACTAAATTAAATTTAATAACATCAGAAGCCAAAAAATGTTTTCTAAAAACTTCCTGAGGGAAAATACTTACATCTACAAAGAAGTACTTGTCAGGAAAAAAAAAAAAATGACTTTGAACCTAAAATATATGTCTACCAGAATTGTCATTTTTGAAAAATAAAGTGTTTTTTTGCATTACACAGGCTCAGAAACGTTATCTTCTTAAAATGCCCTTTGAAAGTATTTTCAAGAAATTACTGCAGCAAAAAGCAAATAAATATGGAGAATATGAAAAAGTAAATAACTTACGGAATTTTAATGTCAACCAAAGCAATGACAAAATGCAGATATCCAACAACACTTGTTTTGGAATGGGGATGGCATGCAGAGGAAATAGGACAAGTAGTCAAAAATGCTGAAGAACTTTCCTTATTTGGAGAAAAAAAAAGATTATGATAGATAAATAGGTAGTAGATATAGGTACACAGATATATACACATATATATAATTATATTGTATGTTTATAAATTGATCATGAAAAATAAACACATGAGTGCCTGTAAAAGTTGAGAAATAAAGAAGGCTAAGACAAAAGAATATATAAATTGAAACTAACTGAAGAAAATTTCTTTTAATCAAGAAAATACAAAAAAGATAAAAAAGAAAGAAAACCACAGCACAGAGGTACACTATTTGAAATAAGCTAACAACAACTATATAATTATAACAGAACTGAAATCCACCTCATGAATATAAAGATTGGCTCTCAGATAATTTTATAAAAGATCCACTGAAATAATATCAAGAAGAGATTCATTAATTGGAAAAATGTGTATTAGGTCAATATTATAGAAGATAATGTGATCGTCTTATCAGGAAAAATAGAAGTGAAACTTGGCACTATCAAAATGGATATTATATTCTGATAAACTGAGCTAATGAAAAAAGAAATAATAATGAAAATATATGCAGATCTCTCAGTAGCATAAAAAATATGAGGGAACAACTGATGAACTAAAAGACAAAGTTTCTTCTTAAATTCCACTTCAATATTTTGATACTCTCAGTAAGTGATTAAATGAATAGACAGAAATCATGCAATACATTTGAACATTTGGACGCAATGCTCATATTCTTTGAAAAACACCACTTCCCAAAGCAGGCACAAGAAATGGAACGTCTGTATATTCCTGGATTTGTTTAAGAAATCTAATTTACATTTAAATGTCTTCCCAGTAAGAAAACTAAAGACTTGTAAGTCTTTATTGGCAAATCCTTCTAAACATTGAAGGAAGAAACAGTAGCAATTCTACACAACCCTTACAGCAAAAGAAAGGAGGAAACACTTGCAAACACACTGATGAGGCCAGGGAAAGCCTGACACCAATCCCTTATAAGACCCTTAAAAGACATGACAAGACAATCCCCATGTCTCGCTGACATAGAGACAAACAAAACAAAACACCTAACCAAACATTAGCAAATGAAATCCATCAATATACAAAAAAGTGAATAACCCATGGATTTATTCCAGGAATTTAAGGTTGGTTTAACACTCAAGCAGCAAAACTGGCATGGGGGGGTGCGGAGTTTTGAATTCACCTAAGTAAGCTAATAAACTCTTGGTTTGAACACTGGATAAGAATAATCCAAAGATACAACTCTAACAAAATACCCAGTAGTTATTAAACATCCTTCAACCTGAATATCTATTGTTCAGTGTGAAGGTCTAGACCAGACAGTATACAGAAAGGGCCTAGTAAAAACCTGAGTAGCATACAGTGGTAGCCATTATTGCATTATACATTTCCAGTGGAAAGAGGAGCACCTGGAAGGCCATGTGAAGGCTCCAGAAACTTTCAGGTCATGAGATAAATGATTCCTGGTACAATGTATCATGCCCATTTATTTCCCATGGTTGAGTAACAAGAAATATAATTTAAAAAAACAGTAAGGAAAGGAATGCCTCAAGTGTAGGTCAAAAATAGGGATGTAAACAATAATGGATCAAACAAACTGAGGGTTGCTGGAGTGGAGGAGGGTGGGAGGGAGGGGGTGGCTGGGTGATGGACATTGGGGAGGGTAGTGCTATGGTGAGAGCCGTGAATTGTGTAAGACTGATGAATCACAGACCTGTACCCCTAAAACAAATAATACATTATATGTTAATAAAAAAATAATAATTTAAAAGAATGAGGTATGGATGTCTAACAAACAATTTTGTGAGGCAAATTTGGATATCGGAGAAAGAGAAGCGTTAATGAAATTGAATTACCATTATGCTCCTGTCAAACTAGACAAGTTTTCAAAGCCAGTAATAGTTGAAGTGGAATTGGAACTATATACACTACTATACACACATCACTATACTGGTGTGATAATGAATCACATTATTAAGAGTAGAGTGTTGAAAAATGAGATTATAAATTGTATTATTAATAATACCAAGAAAATAATCTTTTCCCCAAAGGTACATATCCAGGGGAAAGCAAATTGCCATTCTGTGCCCAGGAATATTTTTTAATGCACAAAATCAAAATAGTCTTCTCATAGAAAACTATCCAACAGAAATTGGAATTAATAAAAAATATTTTACCCTAAAATGTTTATTACAGAACTATATCATGATAATAAAAAGATAATAAATTACAGCATGCAAACACAATGAAATATTGTACACTCATAACATCTTATGTAGAAAGCAAAATAATAAGATGGGGGAATATTTGTGCTATAAAGTTTTACTGTAACCAGAGTGAGGGAATTTTCCACATATTATAGTCTCAGACATTTTTAAAAACAATGAAAGGAAATATAGCAACACCTTAGTGATAATTTTCTCTGGAGTGACGCCTGATTTTTAAATCTTTTCCAGAACTTCTGTATTTTCTATCGAATTCATGATTTAAGTTGTGTTCAGAAAAAAACAGGTTTATTTTAGAGTGTGAAAGAAAATAATTACTTCAATTTAATTCAATTATCTTCCTAAGTTTGAGGAAACATGACTTACTATGATTTTCCAAAATCTAAATGCCCCTGAAAGACCTTCGTCTTTAGCATATACAATTTGTATTACAAAGGCCAGGAAGGAGTGTGTGTACATGTATTTATAGTAAAAGAGATTGACCAGAGCTGTAGATATAAAAGCTGCATGAGGGGTAAGTCAGTTAATTTAGAAATATCTGTGGGAAATAATGCTGGGATTGGGGCATAAAAGAGCAGGTTGGCCACAGCGGCAGGGCCTAAGTTAGCTGTAGAGGTGTATCGACAAGCAAAACAACAATTTTGAAAAACAACCAATTGATTAATCTAATCAAAAGACAGATTTGGCTCATTTCTCCTGGTCTCAGTCCTCTAACCCTTCTCCCCCTATGGAACTGACCAAATGAACCGGTCAAAACATTTAACAATGGTGTAACAATATCATAATCTTTGATCTGACAAAATGGCTAGAACCAAGGTTATCTGAGCTACACTTCTCTATATGGATTGCATGTTGTCTCCAAAGCCTTTCTGTAAAGGCCTTTCTAGAATCCTGCCATTTCTGAGTTCCCTCACAGAGGTCATCATGGGTGTAGCAGAATAAACACAAGCTTAATGACTAATGTCATCTAGGGAATGTGCCTTTTCAGCAGCTAGAGATGTGCTTATCAACACTGAGTCTATTACTTGGTATAGATGGTCAGTGCATGACAGCTATTTATCATCTGTTAAGAGTGTATTTTCATGACATTGAATGAAGCTCAAAAATCTGGCATCTGGTGCGATATAATTACAGCAACTTTTAGGACCATTGAACCATATTCTCCCTAGATTCAAAGATCAAGAATTAATCTGGAGTATCATGAAAGGTCGTATACATTTTAAATAATATTCTTAGGCTTAAGAGTTGCGTATCCCCTACACTGTAATACCTAGAAAATAACTGTTTCCCTAACTTGGCAACGATCAAGGAATAACTAATTTCCTGGGAACATGTGGTTCGTTTATGGAATAAATGGTGATTACTTGTGGAGAGGCCACGGTGGGAGCTGTTCGGTTGTTTAGATTTTAGAACTGAATCATATCTAATCGACACAAAAGAAAACAGAAACTCAGAAGCAGTAAAGAAAATCTGAACCTTTCAGCAAAAACCCTGGAGTGGACAGCTGACAACAGGCTGGGCACCAAACCAGGTGGAACCCATGGAGACTGGAGTCATGTCCGCACATCCTTTGATATAACACACACCACATGTGCTTTTCGGCAAAGCAATTTTAAGTTTGCTTAAGAAAAAGGAACACATTTTTGGATTCCCATTTAGCACCTTTACAATTAAACCTTTCTCGAGTGGTTGATAAAACAAGTTCCCAGAAAAAAAGTATTTAGTAATGTGATTTAGCAATGAAGGCGTGTGGCCTTGCCTGGGCATTACGGCTAGATTGTTTGGCTGACAATAGTCCCATTGTAATATAAAAGCAATGGTCACATGAATAAGGATGTAAGCGTCTAGAGAAAGTAATTAGTGACTTAGGAGATATATTTCAGGAAAAATTACAGCTTTTAATCACTTTAAGAGTCCAGAGACTCGAAGGCACAAGCAGAATAAAATGTGTGTGGCACAGAAGTAAACACAAGTCATAGTAATGCACAATACTGTTAACGTAATGGCTTGGCTGTCTTGGCAGTTCAGTTTATCACTTAATGCTATGTTATCAAGCTCTGACATTTTAATTTCTTTTCTATCTAATTGATATTCCCTTAACATAAGGTAAAGACAAAATTTCATACCTCGATCTGGGGTTTGCTATACTGCTTATTGGCTGAACCAATGCAAAAATGCAAGAATCTTATTAAAACATCACTTTTCCTGAGTGGTCTCTGGTGGAGATTCTGATATTTAGATGTAAATGGACTGTCACAACATTAACTGCTCAGGCTCACAAAAATATTCATTTCAGGCCAGTCTGTTTTCAGAAGTCTATGGCTGTCAAATCTTGTATCTTTGTTTCTCTCTGATCCCTAGAGCAGATGTACTCTGTTTGGTCTTATAATAAAACATGTGTCTGGCCTCTAAGTGATTACTGTATCAATTGGAACACAAGGAGACAGACTATCCAAAGGGTTGCGTGTCGTAGAGTTGTTTAAGTTTTTGGTGAAAGAGGGTGATTTCTGAGAGTTTCACAGTGCTGTAATAGTTACAGGCTTGATCCACAAATGACAATATTAGATTGTGCATTAACCTTTTGATTATTCATGCTTCTAGAAGGAAGGCATTTCAGAAATACTTGTTTACACATATGTTACGAATGTTTACCCAACTGCCAGGGATTAAAATAAGCTTAAATAAATTAGCAGAACACATAGGCAAGGTGAGTAATTAAATGTCACAAGAGACCACTGGTAAGTCTTTTACATGGGTGCCGATTAGAATATTTTGGATATCTATTCTGTGATCCACTGTAGATCCACATACCTCAATGTATGCGATAATGCATTCCAGAAAATTTTGCTATATATATAAAGTAAAACATTGATTTCACTAAGAATGATCTGGTGTTATGGCCTGAATGTTTGTGCCCACCCCCAACACTCACATTCATATGTTGAAACCCTAACATCCAACATGGCTATGTTTAGAGATGGGACCTCTAAGGAAGTAATTAGAGTTAAATGAGATCATAAGTTGGGGTCGTGATGCTACAGGATTGATGTCCTTGAAAAAAGAGACACCAGAGAGCTGCCTCCCTCTCTCCCCATGCACCTTCATTGAGGAAAAGCCATGTGAGGGACAGTGAGTGAAGATGGCCTGCAAGCTAGGAAGAGAGCTCTAGAAACCAACCATGCTGGTGTCCTGATCTTGCATTTCCAGTTTCCAGAACAGTGGGAAAATAAATTTCTGCTTTTCTAGTTACCCAGTCTGTGGTGTTTTGTTATGGCAAAATGGTGTTTTGATACTAATACATCTGGTGAAGACATAGATGTAGTTAAGGTATTTTGTAAAGGTGACAGTCAACTCCAGAGTGGGGGGGTAGGGGGAGAAGTGGATGAAATACAGAAATTATCCTAAGATAATTAAACACACATTCCAGGGTCTTTCTTTATATAATACGAATAGGACAAAGTGAAATATTTTTCTTCAAAATTAAAAGGAGAGTCTGAATTAGATTAAATACTGATGGATCTGAGTTGAAATTTATTATGGATTTTATCTACATTAGTTTCATCTTTCATTATCTTTATAAATAGCATCTTGGATGTAGTGCAAATTGATTAAATGTATTATAAAAGAGAAGTAAGGTAGGGTTTGCACTAAATGGTATTCACAAGCATTATGGAGTTGAAATATTTTGAACAGTGTGAAATGTGTGCCAGAATAGACTGACAGCAATTACACAATGTAGAAAATGGAGGGAAAAACAAGTGTAGAAATAATTCAGTATATGATAAAGGTAGTACACAAATTAGAATAAGTAAAACTATTTTTTAAAGATTTTATTTTATTTATGAGAGAGAGAGAGAGCGAGAGCACAAGAGGGGTTAGGGTCAGAGGGAGAAGCAGACTCCCTGCTGAGCAGGACGCCCAATGCGGGACTCAATCCTGGGACTCCGGGATCATGACTTGAGCCGAAGGCAGTCGTTTAACCAACTGAGCCACCCAGGTGTCCATAGAATAAGTAAAACTATTTTTAAATTGGTACTGAGAGAAATGCATAATTATTTCCTAAAATGAACAAAAGGATGAGTGGATCATTTACTGCAACACATTCTAGAAGGATTAAAAGTACACACTACACATATCTATTTATATATATGCACTGACAGGCATGGATATTTATATCTTATATATGAAGCTACAAGAGAATTAAAAAGTAAATGAATAGTTATCTGAACTTGGATTAGGAAAGGCATGCATAATATCAAAACCAAGAGTCCCAAATGAAATGATTGATAGCTTTGACTAAATAAAGGGTTCACTTTTTTAATCATAAAAGATTTTTTTAAAAAGCATAAGAGGGAAAAAGCATGATGAGAGAAAAAAGGGGATAATAAACTTATCCAACATAAAGATCTCATACAAATTAATGAGCTAGAAAAATTACTCCCCCTTCCAAAAAAAGTGTGTGTGGGGAGGTGCAAAGGCAGTTCTCAAAAGCAATAACTAGAGAAATACCTAGGGAAAAAATATTCAAAAGTCACTGCTCTTAATCATGCAAACTGAACAACTAGGCACAAATTTTGCCTAAAAAATCAGCACTTAGGGGCGCCTGGGTGGCTCAGTTGGTTGGGCGACTGCCTTCGGCTCAGGTCATGATCCTGGAGTCCCTGGATCGAGTCCCGCATCGGGCTCCCTGCTCGGCAGGGAGTCTGCTTCTCCCTCTGACCCTCCCCCCTCTCATGTGTTCTCTCTCATTGCCTCTCTCTCAAATAAATAAATAAATAAATAAATCTTTAAAAAAAAATCAGCACTTAGATATGTTTATCAATAATCGTGTTAATGGATACAGGTAATTCCATGCATTTTTGGTAAGCTGCCATCATTTTTCTGAAGAGAAATTCAGAATTGTATGATCAGAAAGCTACTTCTACTTACTTGAGAAATAATCACGTTTTATTATATGATAGTGAAGAGATTATATTATACAGAAGAAGAAAGCTCTATCATAAGACTGAAAGGTGACCAGTGGTGTGTACAAAATTTTACGTATAAAATATTTACGGTGTCCTTATAAATAATGGGAAAATATATTGAAACAAAAGATTTCTGCTAAGCAATTTCTTATACCCATTAATGGTGAGCGTTTTCTATAATTATATTTTAGGGAAATATAATGATATGTAAAATATATACAAATATATACATGCACAGAAAATATAATGTATATATATTTTACATATATATACATATTAACAGAAAAACATATTAAAGTAGTATGTAAATATGAAACTAATTTTGTTACCAACAAAGCCAACAGAGCAAGATATCTCTAGCTCTCCTCTATCTGTAAATTATGAGAGAAACCTGCCTAGGATGAGATAGACCACAGCGTTGAATGTTGGCATGATGTATGGCTTTATTTACTTTTCTATACTGCTTAGTATTTTACAATTTTTCCAATGGATATTTATTACTTATATTAACAGAATTGACTTGGAATTACTATTCTTTTAATCTAAAGGCCCTCTCCCCACATCCCCTGGGGAAGAAACACATGACACAATTTTGTGCCAAATTCCTATTTTTACCGACTGCATTCTCAACCCTGGCTGTCCATTAGGAATGCTCAGGGAGTTTTTCGAAAATACTTATGTCAGGGGAACTTTACTCCCAGAGATTCTGAGTTAATTATTGTGGGATATTGATGTTTTTTATAAGCCCCTTAGATATTTCTAATATGCAGCCCAGAGATTCCCAAACTTGCTTCTTCATAAGATTCACTGGAGCTCTTATTTAAAGTATGGATTCCCAGACCACATTATTTGGAAATCTTCAGATAGCTGACCTACAGTTGGGACTTAGAAACACACACACACACACACACACACACATTTAAACAACTCAGGTGATTACCTCCTATCAGCAAAGTTTGTTTGGGAATGGCTAAATTTGTCTATTCCTTCAAGCCAAGCACCAGACTGCAATCATAGTGCCTATGAAGAATTATCAACTTTAAATGAGACTACTGTGAAAAGACAATTCTATGAAGTGATAGCAAGTCTTCTCTATAAATCTGATGAATTGAAATTGCAGGGTGAGGGTACCACTTACACATAACATGGCTCAATACAAATTCAATAGTGCATATATTTAAGTGGCTCATGGACATGTTAAGTGCTAAAGAAATTGAGAGAGAATGTGTGTGTGGTTTCAGTAAAATGGTGGTTGATATGGACCTTTACAGATGAATGAGGGTGAGTCAGGCTTAAAAGCATGAGTGGATCTTTCTTTTCAACTGGAGGAGCAAAAAGCAAGCAAAGCGGCATACTGATTAGGATAGTAGGAAGAGATAAGAGTCAAACAATGGATTGTAAACCAGAGTAGAGGGACTACAATGAGAAGCAGAGGAATGGGATGATGAGGGGATAAGTGACATGATTAGAATACTGTAGTTTAAAAAAATATATCCCTGTAACTTAAGTACCCGTGGTAGATTTACCTCACTCAGTAAATCTCCAAAATCTGTACCAGTAATTGGCACTCTAAAGGCTCCCAAAGTGTCTTCACATGAATGAACATGATTATAATGGTAATGTGATAATTTATCAGTTGTTTAGGACTAATGGATAAATACATTAAAATATTATTTTGTAAGAGCTTAGAGAAAATATGTTTGCGATATGAAAATAACTGCCGGCTACCCTCCCCTATTCTAGCCACACTATCTCACTAATCTTCCCCAGAGCGCCTCCCACTAGAGGGTGCTAGCGTCAGCTACAGGAGGGCCTCCCTGATCCTCTCCTCCGTGTCCTCTTATATAACTTGATCCAGCTCCAGCTTGTGGGGCCTGGAGAACAGGTTGCCCTTTGTAGTGTCAACGTAACAAATTCATTTTTTAAAGCAAGGTGCTTCTGTAAATGAATAAGAAAACAGTAGCTAAGTTAATGTGTCTGTAGTGGACTCCAGGAAGACCCAGGACAGCGTGAGAGGTTTCACTGCCATGGTATCCTCACGTTGTGATGGTGTAGCTTGGAAAAATAATAGCAGCAGTAGGCAGAAGTTCTCAGTTTCTTGCTTGAGAATAAAAGTAGCTTGTTCAAAGTAGAAGGGAAGGGAAAGCAGTTCGACTGTATATTTTCTTCTAGTGCTGAGGTTCTCAAAGTGTGCCCGGGGCAAACAGAATCAGCTTAACCTGAGAATTCTTAAAAATGGAAAGTCTCAGCTCTCTGTCTTGATCTACTGAATGACACAATCTGGGTATATGACCCAGCAACCTGGGTAAACAGCCCTCCAGGAAATTCTGATGCAGAATCAAGTTTGAAAACCCCTATTCCAGGTATTTGATATTCTTCTGGCTACTTTCTATCTTGTAGCCTTCACCCTTTGGTACGTTTTGTCATTGCTGTTAGTGGTTTTCTGGCTTCATGCTTCTTTACCTTCCATTTTTGCAAACTTAGTCAATTCTTTAGAATGTTTGGTTGGATCATGTGCTTTTTCGGCAGTGAATGTCAAGCCCTGTTAGACGTTCTTGTGTCTGTCTGATTATTCTGAACCTGCGTTCAGCTCCTAATGCAGTTTAGAATCTCAACATTGGCTTGGTCAGTTGGACTCTGTCCCATCTGTGGAACTGCAGATGACTCATGGAGTGGCTGAAATGTTGTCAAGGGTGGGGAAGGATGGTCCAGAATGCGCCATACAAACGCCAGCGGGTTCTGCCTGATTACAAGAGAGGTACTAGGTCTTGAAGAAAATCATGAGGGTAAGTGGTAATAAAATAAAGGAAATTTTTATCTTTTCATGCTTGTGGGCCCTGCTCCTCAGCTCCCAGGGAAGCTATACTTCAACATTTACCAAGGTCAATCAAAATGACTCAGCAAAACCTCAAAACACAGGCTCTATTTCTGCCCCAAGCACACATTGTACATCTGCATCATTAAAAAATAAATAATCAAAAAGGAGCATTCCAAATGTAAAGATAAGAAGAACAACCTCACTGGTTCCTATCAGATTAAAATCACACAGCCTTACACATACTAAAAGCAGAAGATAAAGTCAACTACTTTATGAAATGCCTTTTGCCCTGGTTTGTAACTCTTTATATATAAAAACAAACAAACAAACAAACAAACATATATAACCCTGTACCAAATATTCCTTTCCCAGAGCACTTAGCTTTGTGAAGCTTGTGTGCCCAGGGCAACTGTCCTAACTTGGACTCCAATAAAACTCTTCCTTTTTCTTTAAATTAAAAAAAAAGTCTTGTTTATTTTGCATCAACAGTAGCCAAAATGCCATTGCATGAATAATAATATTAAATAATGCTGTAATTTTTTTTTCCTAACTATAATATATGCTCCATAAGAGCAAGATCATTCTATCTTATCCCACCAACACGCCTAAAAAAGTGCCTTGTTCATAACAGGTAATCAATAAATGTGTGCTGGATAAGTGAATATGAGAATGAAAAATGCAAATATGTCTATTACACAGAACTCCAAGGCATAGGTATGTTCACATCATTGTGGTTGCTCACAAATATTCTGCTCTATCTCTCTGGGAAGGATACACTTCTTTGCCCACTTGAAGGTGGGTGTGGCCATGTGACTGGCTGGGTCCAGTCAGGTGAGTGGCAGTTTTAAAAACCTATAGTATGAGTTAGATATGAATTTTTGTTATTTTAGCCACCAAGATTTGTTATGTTAACTATATTTTCTTTTCTCTTTTTGAGGTAAAACATATATAAAGTACAATTACCTTAAGTGTACATGTCTCTATACATGTCTATAGATTTATACATATGAATACACCCATATAACCATGATGAGATCAAGATGTAGAACATTTCCAGCACCTCAGAAGGTACCTTCATGTTCCTTCCCCATCAATACAACCACCAGCCATGCCCCATGAACCACCATTTTAATTTCTACCACCATAGATCAGATTTACCTGACTTAGGGACATTATATAAATAAAAATACATAAAACATTTTCATTTCTATCTTTTCTTTTTTTCACTCAGAATTTCTGTGAGATTCGTCCATATTATTTAACATAAAAGCAATTTGTTCTTTTTATTACCATGTAGTGCCCTATGGTATAAATACTACACTTACCCATTTTCCTGTTGATGGGTATTTGAGTTGTTTCAGCTTTGAACTATTATATATAAAGCAACTATGAAAATTCTATACATGTATTTTGGGGAAAATGCATTAATTTTTCTTGGTATAAACTTAGTAATGGAATTGCTTTGTTGTGGTTGTTGCTGTTTGTTTTTTTGTTTTGTTTTTGCTCTCTTAAACTTAGTAATGGAATTGGTTTTTTTTTAAGATTTTATTTATTTATTTGAAAGAGAAAGAGAGTGAGAGAGTGAGAGAGAGAGATCATAAGCAGGGGAGATGGGTAGAGGGAGAAGCAGACTCCCCACTGAGCAAGAAGCCTGATGTGGGACTTGATCCCGGTACCCTGGGATCATGACCTGAGCCAAAGGCAGATGCTTAACTGACTGAGCCACCTACATGCCCAGTAATGGAATTGTTGATCCACAGGACCCACATATGCTTGGCCTTTGGATATTCTGAAAATGTGTGCAGTGGTTCTCAAATTTTAATCAGTATCACCTGAAGGGCTTGTGGAAATACAAATTGTGGGGCCCCATCCCCAGCGTTTCTGATTTAGTAGGTTTGGCTGGCAAGGTTTGGCATTTCTAAAATTTCTAGGTCATGTTGGAGCTGCTGGTCCAGGGAGCATTCTTAGAGAAACACAAATGCGGTTTTAGTGAAGTTTGCCGTTGAGATTTTAGAGTTAAATGTACTGTAGCTTAAACTAGACTATCCTGACTGATTCTAAGTTTGGCAGATTTAACAAATAACAATACAAGATGATCAGTTAAATTGAAATTTCAGACAACAAATGGATTTTATGTCCCCATGCAATATTTCAGACATACTTACGCTAAAAAATTCTTTGTTGCTTATCTGAAATTCAAATTTAAATGGGATTTCAGTATTTTATATAGGAATAACCAATACAATGTTACTTCTTTTTTTCAGAGGACCCTGACATGCGGCTTGGTTGAGTTATTATCCAAGGACATGCAGTTAATTAAAGGCAGCAGTAGATTTCTACCCTCAACGTACTCCAACCATGTTGCCTTTCCTACTACCCAGTTGCCCATTCCCAAGTGAGAGACAAACTCTGTTTCCAGGTCTGCTAATCCAGCATCAGTTGGATTCGTGGATTCACACTTTATCCCGGGATGCTACTTAGAAATTTGTCTTCTTCAGGCTGAAGAAGAAAATAATTTCATGTCTTGGCGTCACTTTAAACTCCCACTGATCTTTGCATCTACACTCTGCTGCCTTTCAGACCTGACCTTAGTGATCAAGGGGTCACCTGTCTCCTCCAGAGGCATCATTCTACATTAAGTCACCTGCCAAGTTGTCCATGCGGGAGAGACATGGTTTACCTTTCTCTCCCAGAGGAGGAAAGTACCCACTACTTCTACAAATGGCTCTTTTGTAGTTAGGGGAATAGGCAGTTAGCATTTTCCTGATGCTTGTCCCCAGTTCTGAAATCCAAGGCCTGGCCAGGTAAATGAGCTCAGTCCTGGGGGAAACTTCTTGCTCCAGGGAAGGGCTTTCATGGTCTGCTCAGGCTTAAGTGGCCACAGTCATCCAGCCATGTGGTTTTAAGGATTCTAAGATAGGTGCCTCAACCCCCAAATATTCTCCCTTCCTAACAGGTGAAGCTCTATTATTAGCAATTCATTCTTTGATTTTAAGAATAGTTTTCAGTGGTGAAAAGGGCAAAGTATCGGAGGATATGTCACCATCAATAATACCAGGTAAAGGAGTTTCCTCAGACTCCCTCTTCTTAACAGGAGGGTTCTTGGGCTGCAAAAGGGCACTGGGGAGAAGGGGGGGGGGAGAGAGAAAGGAAGGGACAAGTTCAAGCATCACATCTGAGAAATTGTTCCTAAGCTGTCTCCAGAGGCTGAATTGGACATTTTTCCAACCTGTGCGTAACTCTACTGCACCACCTTAACTACTATGTTGCAATTGTCTATTTAATTGGGAGTCTCTTCATCAAACTATGTGCTTTGTGAGTAGAAACTTGTTCATCTCTGTCGCTCAAGACATCAACAGTATGCTTAGAATATGCTAGACATTAGGAAGATAATTTGTGAGATCTCATTTTTCAAGTGGACCAGAGATATGATCTGAAGTTGCCTTTGCAAGCTTGTCTGTTAAATCTGAACCCTTGAATGCTGGATGCTATTAGAAGGATTGTCCTCCAAGCTATCTTGTAGCTTTTTGATCCACTTAGGTAATCAAACCCCATACAGGAACTGCAAGATGAGCAATTCCCAAGCAGCTGTTGAAAAGAAAACAGATCTGACCTTTAAATCTGAGCACATGCAAAAAAGATCATCTCGATAAACAGAGCCTGACTGAAAAGTGAAACTTTCTCCCCTTTGAAGGAGTGAATGACCTTGTTCTCTTCTGCCCTTTGTAGCTCAGAGTCAAAGTGCGGTTCCAGAACAGCAGCCTCACCACCACGTGAGCTTGTTAAAGATAAAGAATTTCAAGCCCCCACCCCATGCCTGCTGAACCAGAACCAGCATTTTTAATAGGTGATGTATATGCATTAAAGTGTGAGAAGAAGAGCTCTTCAGAATCTAATGATTACAATTAATTTTGCGCCCGTTACTTTGTTTTTTGGCTGTGTTCTGTCTGGTTTCCCTGAGGGATTGGAATGCATTTGGTCAATTAAGAACCCCATCCCAAGGGTAATAATGGAGAACATCCATCCTTCACAGCTGGTGTGTCCTCCATCAGACCAGCCTTATTTCCTTTTCCCAAATATAGTATGCTCTTGGATGTCACTGGGTTTTATCTTAAAATAGGTATTTCTTGTTTGATGAGACTCTCACCTTTTATCTTCTACATTTTTTTCTCTCTTCTTGTTTGCATTTACTTCTTTTGTTATTTCCTTCTTTTTTAAGCAAAATTCATCATTGCAAAGTGCCTGTACATCTCATCTGAACAGCGGGAAAGGGATTTCTGGTAAGTCCAGCCTTTTAAAGACTTGGGGCTTGTTTTAAAGAAAACACAGAGCAGTTCCAGCTAAAGGTCTGAGGAAGTCTGTAGGATTTGCACTGTAAGTGAGGGGGGCCATACAAAGCAAATGAATTAGGATAGCACTGGTTGATATTGATTTTCAACAAGGCTAATGAAAATTCAAATAGTGTACTCAGATATAACACTAAAAGCTCAGTGATAATAACAAAATAGGTCATTTGGACTGGATCCAAATTTTTAGAAATTGTGCTACAAACTAAACCACCAAGAAAATAAAAAACAACTCAAAGAATGGGAGAATGTGTTTGCAGATCATGTATCTGATGAGTGACTTGTATCTAGAGTATACAAGGAACTCTTACAACTTAAAAAATATAACCTAATTTTAAAAATGAGTCAAGGACTTGACATTTATTTCTCCAAAGAAGGCGTACAGTAAAGCCAATGAGTCCAGGAAAAGATACCGAGTATCACTGGTTATTGGAGACATGCAAATCAACACCAAATTCACTCGGATACACTAATCAAAAAAGCAGATAATAAAAGTGTTTGTGAGGACATGGAGAAAACAGAACCCTCATACATTGCTGGTGGGATTGTAGAACGATGCAGCCACTTTGGAAAACACTTAGCAGTCTCTCAGTGTTAAACAGAGAGTTACCATATGCCCAAAATTATGCTCCTAAGTATATACCTAAGAGAAATGAAAACACATGTCTATATAAAACTTGGACATAAATGCTCAGAGCAACTTAGTCATAACAGCCAAAAAAGCGGAAACAGCCAAATGCCCATCAACTGATGGATGGATGAACAAAATGTGGTATATATCCATACAATGAGATGCTTTTCAGCAATTTTTAAAAATTGAAGTCCTGATTCATGGTATGACATGTATAAACCTTATTCTAAATGAGAGAAGCCAATCACACACATACACACACACACACACAAAACTATATACTGCATGATTTATACAGAATATCCATTTATACAAAGTATCCAGAGGAGGCAGCTGTGTAGAAACAAAAAGAGGTTAGTGGTTACCTAGGGGGAGAGGAGAAGTGATTGTACTGGATATAGGGTTTCTTTTAGGGTGCTGAAATCTATAAAATTAGTTGTAATAATCACACAATTCTGTGAATACACTAAAAATCACAAAGTCTTACACTGAAACTTATAAGGGTTAACTTTATGCTATGTAAATTATACCCTGATAAAGCTGTTATTTAAAAATCAAATAGTAAGTTAAATAACATGTAATGTATACACTGTTCAGTTATTGTGTTTTGTACTTTTGAAAATGGATAAAAACATCATGATAAAGGAACGCAACCTCAAAAAGGACTGAAGTATGTGGCTTAGATAATAATCAATACAAATTTAAATAGGAAAAGACCACCACTGCATCCTATATATCTTTCCCTTGGCTCATTTATCCATTCATTCATATGTGCATTCAATGCATTCATTAAATATGTATTAAATGTGAGGCATTGTGGTAGGCATCTGGGATATAACTTTGATAGATATACATTATCCCTGCAGTAATGTGACCTATAGTCCAGAGGTAAAGTCAAACTAATAACAAATATTCAACAAAGCCTGATAAATAAAATAGATAATAGAACAAAGATAGTCCATTCATTTTGCTCATATAATGCCTAAAATAATTTTGATAAACTATGTCTTCCTTACACATTTTTAAGTTGATACTTAAATATTTTCTTATGAGTGGTGCCTGAGTGGCTCAGTCAGTTAAATGTCCGAATCTTGATTTTGGCTCAGGTCATGATCTCAGGGTCATGAACTCAAGCTCCCACATCAGGCTCCACACTGGGCAGGAACCTACTTAAGATTCTCTGTCTCTCCCCCTCTCCCTCTGCCCCACCCCCCTGACCACTTACACATGTGCTCACTCTCTAAATAAATAAATGAGTGACTAAAAATTAAATATTTTCATTATGAGTTTAGATTAATATATCTTTTTATAGTAGCTAGAAACTACTATAAGATAAAATATGAATGATTATAGGATATGTTTCATTATTTGATTTGATAAAATTTATTTTAACTATGTATTAAATTAAACAGAAAGTATCTGAAAGACATTATGTAAAAGTTTTACCCAGGTATTTTATACAATGTACTTCGAAAAATGTGGCATTTCCTCAATGCATTCCAACTATATTTCGAAGAATCAGCTTCACTAACCTATAGCTTCAGCTCTATGAATCACATAGGTCAAAATGTTATTCTAATAGCAAGCTCATCCTTCCCTCATGGAAATATATAACAAGGCAGGAAAAGACAAGAAGTCCTATGAATTCATGTTGTCTAACTTAAATATTAAAATATATTTTCCTTTTTTTATATAAAATATATTTTCATTAAGCCAATAATTCAACTTCTCCTTTGTTTGATGCCCTGATGGATTTTACAACCCAGGGATGATTTTATAACAGCACAGTAAGATTTAGTATGGGTGAAGAGTTTTATTTGTTTGTTTATTTTGGTAAATTGAGAGAAAGAATATTGTGAGTATTGCTTCATTCTCAAGTTGATCAAGTCTAGCAAAGATCTGAAGCTTGAGGATATGGAAATGAGTTCCCTTAAAACTCTTGGTGCAAACACACCAATGGAAAGTCTTTCTGTGTCACCATGGGTTCATGTATCACCACAGAGTGAAGATCACTGTTCTAGAGTAGACTGGAGAGCTTCCTAGCATGATAGAGTTACCAAAATTAAAGTAGAGATGTGAGAAAACTAGTAAGAAGTATGGAAAGAATTATAAGATTGGTAGAGTTTGTATTTCTTACAACCATAGGTGATAGCATGAAGATGGGAAAAAGCACAGCCAAAGTAGGATGCCATCAGATATGCCAGCTTCTTAGTATTTTTAAAGACTATGTGTTAGAGGTGAGTGAGAGCATAAGCCTTTTAAATGGTCATTTTAGAACCTCTGCTCTGATTATCAGCCCCCTATTTATTGTATCTGGTCAGCATCTCCAACTGGGAGCTGATGTTTAGAAAACAACATTCTTTTCCATTCGAATGAGGCTGTACTCAGAAAGATGTGATAGATTGTTTCCAAGATAGATGCTCTTGGCCATTTCCAACCCTCTACAAGCAAGCATTTCTACCATGGAAAGATGGAGTCTATTCCTCCAATCCCTTGAAAGTGGGCTGCTCTATGACTGCTAATACTGTGTGACTTCGTGATTAGATCAGAAGAAACACTGCAGTCTCCTCTTAGGTTTTGTGGACAATGTGCTCTGAGAAAAACTAGCTGCCATGAACAAAGTCCATCCTCTGAGATCTCCATGCTGTTGGGAGGACCAGGCTAGCTGTATAAAAAGGCCAGTTAGAGAGATGCCCAGCTAGCATGCATCTGCCCATCTAAGATTCTGATCACCAATTCCATTTCATGGGGGTTTTCCCACCACACATCTGAACAATCCTCTGACACCAATTAGAAGCCCTACAATTCAACTAAATTTTGAATTCTCTACCTGGAGATAGCAACAGATCCCACAGGTTAAGGGCTCAGTCCTGTAAGACCATCCTCCTCCCAACTTAGATGCCAATTGCAAGCTCAAGTTTTCACTGGTGCTTCTGACTAACAGGCTACAGATCAGAGGTTTTAGGAATGTCCTCCTGGGTTTGATTAACTTGCTGGAATAGTTCATTGAACTCAGAAATATTTACTTGCTAGATAGCTGGTTTATTATAAAAACATATAACTCAGGAAGAGCTAGATGGAAGAGACACATTGGGTGCAGTATGGAGAAAGGGTAGGGCATGCAATGTGTTCACCAACCCAGGAGATCCCCAAACCAAGTTCTTTTGGGTTTTTATGGAGGCTGCATTATGTAGGTTTGATTGAATAAATCATTGACCATTGGTGATTGATTCAGACTTCAGCCCCTCTTCCCTTCCAGGGAAGTCAAAGGGTGGGGCTGGAAGTTCCAACCCTCAATCACACGGTTAGTTCTCCAGGCAACCAGCCCTCATCCTTAGGTGTTTTCCAAAAGTCAAATCATTAACATAACAAATGGCATCATGCTTGCTCTCCTCACTTAGGAAATGTCAAGGGTTTTAGGACTTCTGCCAGAAATAGGGACAAGGACTAAATATATATTGCTTATTACATATCACAATATCACACCATCTTAGCCTAGGCACTGAAAGTGTGATTCAAGATGTCTTCAAATGACTCTAGCCTAAATGTGATCTGACTGCAAGTACATAAGAAATGAAGTGAGAACTACCAATTTATCCCAGTCAACTAGCAGAATTGTAACAGATTACAGTAATTATTTAAAACCAGTGAATTTTGGAGTGGTTTCTTTTAAAGCAATAGCTAACCAGAACTGGTGATTTTTGCAAGATTTGGCTATCTCTCTCTTATTTATTTATTTATTTATTTGAGAGAGAGAGAATGAGAGACAGCACGAGGGGGAAGAGGGTCAAAGGGAGAAGCAGACCCCCCGCTGAGCAGGGAGCCCGATGTGGGACTCGATCCCGGGACTCCAGGATCACGATCTGAGCCGAAGGCAGTCGCCCAACCAACTGAGCCACCCAGGCGCCCCGGCTATATATCTCTTTTTAAGAAGAAAGTCTAATGGGTTGGGTTTAACTTTCAGGAAGATTATGGACATAGCTGCAACTGGAGTTACCAATATGGATTCATTAATGAGAAATTCATAAAATTAATTAGAATCATAGAATTACAGAATTGTAGAGTTGGATCATGATGCTGTTTTACCATCTAGCATCTTCAAAGTCAAAAGACTAGTTTGTAGGCTAGTTCTGTGGGATTCTGTTCATTCTTTCACATCTCTGGTCCCATTACGCTAGTAGAGTAGTCACTACACTGTGTGTCTTTAGGAAGTACACCCTGCTAATAAATAACTGAAGTCTTTGTGAGATAAAAGAGTAACTGTGTGATCCCAAATTCTTGTGATTTTTCCTAGCCATAACTATGCATGTCCAACTACATAATTTGACAACTTATTTTTATGTCTCATAGGTATCTCACACTTAAGTTGGACAAAACAGAATTTTTTTGTTCCACCCACAACCTGGTCATACTTAGTCTTTCCTCATCTCAATAAATAATGCCACTCTTCACTCAGTCACTTAAAAACTTGGAGTCATCCTTGACTCCTCCCTTTTCTTTCCCAACCTTCATTTAACTCATCAGAAAGTCTTCTTGTATCACTTCAAAAATATATTTAAAGTCCATTTATTTTTCTTTATCTTCAGTAACCTAGCATTAAGTTTTTGAATATATATATGAATTAATATTATCCTGCATGCAAACATGAGGTTTCCTGCAACATAGGCAGATTATTTATTACTTATTCATAGAAATAACTGCATTGTATTCCCTTTGTTCCAGTTCTTACAGAGCTGGATGTCATCCTATACTATGGCTCTCTATGGTAAATAAGGAATCCTGGATATACAATGCTGGATAGTTACATAAAAGATAGAAAGCTGTCCTAACTCCTTTCCTGGGAGATGGAGAGAAATCTTTTCTTCCCTAGAACAAACAAATTCAACATGGGAAGGATCCTTGGTTCCTTGGGAGTGTAAATATGTGTCTATAAGGCAAAGATAAGACAAGCATATCCAACTTTATAATATAGGTTATGCCCATGGTCTCAGAGTCTCTCCACAGCCCCTTACAATGCAAATGCATACCTTTGAGGAGATAAATCTTTCTAGATGGTTCAGCACAATCTAATCAGTTATAATTTAATTTCCAAAGCTTGTTCTTTTAAGGTCAGTTCCCAAGTTTCAGTAAAATTTGCGCAGAAAGCCCTAATGATGCAGAAAAATGGAAATATTTTCCCTGTAGCACCACACCTAGTGAAGCTATCACCATCTATCCTAAGTCCTTGCCTGGCTTGCACAATGCCTCCCCCATCCATTCCCCACAGAGCAGCAAGCTTGACTTATAAAAACATTAATCTCATTGTCACTCACCTGCTTAAATACTTCAGAGGTTTCCCACTGTAGTAGAATAAGTCCACCTTACTTACCATGGCCACAAAGGCCAGAGTGATCTAGCTCTCCCTCCCCACACAGAGTCTTTGGCATTGTCAATGCCTCTGCTGGGATTGCACTTGCAGGCTCTGGCATGGCTGGCTTCTTCTCTTCATTTGGGCCTCAGGTTAATGGCAGTGCTCTAGAGAGGACTTTTCTGAACATCCTAATGTAGCTGCTCACCACTCTCCTATTCTCCATCACAATACCCAGTCTATCACCTGTACAATGATGGTTCAATTGTTTTATATATTACTTGCTTATTGTTATTTTCCCCACTATGATCCAGAAGGGCAGAGATCTTCATTGTATTTTCTTATGTTTTATTCTTAGTGTTAAACCCTATGTCTGGCATAGACTGGGTGTTCTACAAATTTCTACTGAAGAATAGAATGTATGAGTAAATAGATTAACTGGGGCTATATACAAAAAATCATTCATAAACAGATCGCATGCCTTCTTGGAGGTTATTACTTGTCACCTTGATACTAAAGACAATAATTAAAGACAATAATTAAAAAGACAAGACATATCCAAGACAATAATTTAAAAGAAAACTTCAAGTGAAATAGAGAACATAAAAATATCAGAAAATTTTAATTCAAAAGTGAGGTTTTCCTATAAATGGGGGATAAAGGGAAGTCTATTGATTTCAAACTTTTCTTTGACATATTTGTGCTTAGACTCATACTAGATACTTGATTAAAGAGAATGTATTAGGTAACTTCTTTATATCAGCTTAATATTTACTGAATGAAGTATGTACACAGAAATGCACATTTCTTATCTATAGTTTGCATACTAGCCACTTTTGAATGTTAAAACACAAGAAAAAGCCATACACTTCTTCTAAGTTCAACTTCCTTTCATGGAGGGAAGAATGAAATTAAAGGAAATGATGTTATAGATTATATTAGAACAAAAAGCTCAAAACAAAGTTGAATAAACTTATTAAAGTTTATGTCCTATATTCCAAATAGTATTAGATTTTTTTGAGCATGAACTATTATATTTTAAAGGATAAGCTTTTAGAGTTTATTTTTAGAAATTTCCTAGGCATTTCCAAATCAAAGAGTATCTACATCTATATATTTTTGGGATTTTTTTGGGATTTCCAAATCAAAGAGTATCTATATCTATACCTATTCTTATACCTACACCTATCTTTTCTTTTGTATCTTATCATGCCACACTGCACAGTTCTAGGCACAAGACAAGTGACTAATGCCTACAAATTGCCCAGTTAAAAAAATCAGAATGTAGTAAAAATATTAGGTTGGAAATAAGAAAATGTGTTTTAAGTTTGGATATGCCCTTGAAATACTAGGGTACCTTGAACAAATGGCTTCATAATTCAGATATACCAGATGTAAAATGAGAAGGCTAAACCAAAGTATTTCTGAGGTTTCTTCCATATTTAAAATTCTACAAATAGGTAAGAACATGCTAAAAAGCAGGGATTCTATGAACACTTTCAATTTCAAAGAAATTATCAATTTTCAAGGCAAGAAAATATGTGTCTTTGGAGCCTTAGTAATTGACAAAAGGATAAAGAACATGGAGACGCAAAGCAGATGTTCTCTGCTAAGAATAACAACAAAATATTAATTCCAGAATAAAGGGTGGTTTACTCAGAGGCTTTTGGTAAATCCGAAGAGATGTCATAAGCAAAATAGAGCTTTGCACCACCCAATAGGCAACAAATGGAAATACATTGAAAGTACTTCTGCCAAGAGAAATAACATGACTCAGGCCTACACTAAACATTGAAATTTCAATAGAAAAAAAGGTTTCAGAAAAAATTGGCAAAATAAATCATCTCAGTTTTCATACAAATTGTAGTTAATATGTCTTGCTCTCTCTAAAGTAAGTCATCAATACTTTCTTAGATTATGTCCAGCCCCTGGTTATTATTTATAAATAACCATGCAACAAATTGTGCCATACTGAATCTTTAATTCTAAATATGATGAATTATTCATATATCCGACCAATAGTTAGATTATCAAATTGTACTTGCTAGTTCTGGCCATTTATGTTTCAATTTAGGTCCCTGAGAATGCTGAGAAAGACTTTTGCTTTCAATTTTTAACTAATTGCTTTTTTTAAGAAATTCAGCTTGCCATTTGTTTTTATTTTATTTTTTTATTTTTTAAATTATTATTATTATTATTATTTTTGCCATTTGTTTTTAAAGGATTGTCTCAATTGAGGTCTATTAGTACATCCTAGCGATTAATTGGTATTTCTCAATATAGGAATTTACTTCCTTAATTCATTCTGGAAAATGCCCATTGTCTAGCCCTATTCTCTCCGGCCTATCCATTTGGAATTTTGTTTAAATGTACCTTAGATATTCTTACTCTTTCCTCTGTGTTTCTTAATGTACTGTTCAAATTTCCTTGTTTTATTTTTTCTTTCTCTGCTGAATTTTAGATATTTCAAAAATCTATCCCTCAGTTTACCATAGTATCTTTTCATTTGTGTCTGGTTTGCTATTAGGCTATCTATTAAGTCTAATTTTCATAATTGAATGTTTTAAAATCTAGAAGTTCTATTTAGTTTTCTTTCCAAATCTGGCTATTGATAGATTCTTGTTGTTCCTTCAGAGCCAGATCACCCATTAGTCACAGTAGACACAATGCCTAGGGCTCATGACACTTTTTAGACCTAAAAAATGCTTTACTTTATTTTAAAATCAGAAGGGGGAACAAAGGACTTTCTTTTTTTTTTTTAATTTTATTTTATTATGTTATGTCAGTCACCATACAATACATCATTAGTTTTTGATGTATTGATCCACGATTCATTGTTTTCGGTGATGGGTATTAAGGAGGGCATGTACTGCATGGAGCACTTGGTGTTATATGAAAACAAAGGACTTTTAAGCTTAAGAAAATATTTTGACATAAAATATTAATATATTTGTCTTTATATCAGTACAATCATAAAATATAAATTTATATATATGTATTTTTTTATTATGTTTTGTTAGTCACCATACATTACATCATTAGTTTTTGATGTAGTGTTCCACGATCCATTGTTTGCATATAACACCCAGTGCTCCATGCAGTACGTGCCCTCCTTAATACCCATCACTGGGCTAATCCATCTCCCTCCCCCCTCCCCTCTAAAACCCTCAGTTTGTTTCCCAGAGTCCATAGTCTCTCATGGTTTGTTTCTCTCTCTGATTTCCCCCCTTCATTTTTTCCCTTCCTTCTCCCAATGTCCTCCATGCTATATTCCTTATGTTCAACAAATAAGTGAAACCATATGATAATTGACTTTATCTGCTTGACTTATTTCACTTAGCATAATCTCCTCCAGTTCCATCCATGTTAACACATGCACACACATTCAAGGAAGAAGTGTCTGCAAAGCAAATGTTTAAGTGCCAACAGCCAACAAAAATTATAACATCATTCTGGCTACCTCATATAGTGTTTTAATTCTTTCAGTATACATTTATATTCAGTACTGGTTGATTCTTCTAAGTTCTAGTAGATGCAGTTCCTGCAGTCTGTGGTTCTGATTCTATAGTTTGTTGCATTTGCTGACTCTTGCTAATGGTGGCTTATTTCCTTAGGTGTTTCCTGATATGCATGTGTGGATGTGTGTAAATCTATATGTCCTTTAGAACTCTGTGTAAATTCATTTAAACCTGACTTGAAAGTCTTTCCCTACAAAAATGATTTGTGTTTGCTCCTGCCAGATACCTGAAACACTGAGAATTTAGAACAACTTTAAACACAAATTGTGACCTGACAGGTTTTTTTTTTTTCCCCAAGACACAAACAAAAAAGATTATATCTCCAATCTAATGACTGCTAAATTATCATTAAGTCCTCTTAGAAAATACTTCTTTTTCTTGCTTTTCTCAGAATATAGACTGAGAAAGATATGTATCTCCACACACTTTCTCCAAATGGCATGAGTCTTTCTAGGATTCTATGGCTAGTATTGATTTTTGGGGAGCCTGGATTTTTGTGGGGTCTGATCTAAGTTTTTGTCCTACTTGGTTTCTGGCTTTGTATGCCCAATTTCCAAGACATTAGTTATTCAAAGATGCCTTAAGGTCAAAGCTAGCTCTGTATTTCTGTTTGAAAATGAGGATTTTTCTTACTTTCCAGCTCAATAATTATTTATACATCTTATCTCGAGTTTTAGATAATCTATAACATCAGGGATCTTTCAGATAGACAAGCTTCTATCAGAAATGCAATAGGTACTATTAATTAACCACATATTAGTGATTAGAAAACTGAGGCCCAGAGAGATACATCAAATTATCCAAGTTATCATAGCTCCTAGGTGGCTGAACCCGATCCATACCTAGTCTACTTGACCACGATTTTATTAAGAAAAAAAAAAGCTTTATAATAAGAAATTTGAAAATTGAAAATTTAGGTGAAATGGACTCATTCCTAGAAAACTATAACTCACTGAAATTGACACAAGAAGTAGCAAACTATTAAGGACCACTAAATACACTGTTTAAAAATCTTTTTTCAAAGAGAACTTCAGACCAAGATAGCAGATGCCCCTTTCAAAGACTTAAGGAAGAAATAATACTGTTCTTACAAATATTCTTCAAGAAACTGTTAAAAAAAAAAAATGAGTGAACCCCAGTTTCATGTTAGCATAAATTCAGTACTAAACTATGACAAGAATCATTCAACCAAACTCACTTACCAATATGGATACAAAATCTTGAGCAAAATATCACTTGACTAGTTCCAACAATATGTAAAAAGAATTACATATCATGATCAATAGAGATTTATTCTAGAAATTCAAGCTTAATTTAGCAAAGAAATATTAAGCAAGATAATTCATCACATTAATTGAATAAAGGATAAAGTTATATGATAACTTCAGTGGATGTAGAAGGATTTCATAAAATTCATTATCCATTCCTGATTTAAAAAGAAAGAAAGAAAGAAAGAAAGAAAGAAAGAAAGAAAGAAAGAAA